>NC_080032.1:70289029-70593229 GCF_030020395.1 Manis pentadactyla
AAACTGAGATAATATATGCACAGGAATTAAGTGAGCTAATACAAGTCAATCTGCCTGGTATGAGGAAATACTAAGTGTTATCCTTATATAGTTCTAAAAAACAGATGACTCAGTGTCTGGCATATAACACAAGCTTAAAAAATTAGCAATTTTGCTACTGTCATCCCATAAAAGTCTTATAAGCTATATGACAAGCACATTTTAGTGACCACATCACACATACTATAATGACAGACAATACATCAGTTACAAAGTTTAGCTTTGTTAAGGGTAAACGGCTCTTGTGAAGGGGCCTGAGTACCTAATCATTGTCCATAACATTGTTTTTAAGGGGAAAACCACTGACGTCCAAATAAATAAACAAACACAACTTTTCTCCAAGTTGGGGATGATTTTCTAGTGACATACTAGCCAGATAAAGCTTTTTTTAATACCTTAAGCCCAAATATGTAATATTAACAGGATTGAATATGTCTTTCTCAAAAGCATATAGAATTCATTCTGCTTAAATTATTTCCATTAGGTAATTCTGAGTAATTGCAAAGGAACCTCACACTTCCAATGAAAACAGAGTTTATTCTTCATCATCTGAGACCCCTCATATCCTTGTAAGTGTGGAATTTCCCCTAATACCCTTTTCCCTTTCCTCCTACTACATAATATATAAAAATTTTCCTCCATAATATTTCCAGCTCTGTGCCTTTCAGTCTGTTTCCCAACTGGGATCAAGCAGTTGCTTGAGATGAGGCTGGGCACCTTCTTTATGTTTGCCTATTGGTTATGTTTTCAAGGGGGGCATGACTTTTTGAACAGAAAGGGATTTTCAGCCTCTTCTAACTTCACAAAATAACCCATAATAGACAATCATGTTTCTGGTGAGAAATTCTAGGTATTTAAGGAACTATTACTTCTCTGTCACCTTTACCTTTCTTTGTCCTTCACATGAGTTCTAAAATACCAGAAATAAACAGTATCCTTGGTGTGACGTCCAGAAACTAGGAAGACTTCTATGCCCCCGACTTCTCTCACCATTAGAACATCATTCTTAAAAAGCCAAGGTCCCTATTAAAATGTAAGTGTCCTCTTACTACGCTGATGGACAGTGACTGCAATGGGGTGTGTCGGGGAGACTTGATAATATGGGTGAATCTAGTAACCACAATGTTACTCATGTGAAACCTTCATAAGAGTGTATATCAATGATACTTATAAAAAAAAATAAAATGTAAATGCTTCTTAAAGAGTAAATACTTGTACATATTACCAGTTCAGTAGTGGTCTCTGAGATTCCTTCTGTCTCAGAGACCTATGATCTTAGTGAAAAAGACAACAGAAGAGATGCCAAAAACAAAAGTCATGAGGACAGCCAGCATCTGAGAGAGTGAAGGCGGGGAGCCCTTAAGGGCTGGGGTAGGTGAAGGGCTGACCGGGAAGCAGATAAACCTCACCTACTTGACAGTCCTGGGCAGGGAAGGCTAGCACGGGAGTAAAAATCCTTCTCAAAGGCACATAACCGAGGAGCCTGAGTGTTACCACACGTGAAGGTTTATGTTGACCACGAGCTGCAGTCGTCCCCAAATTATTCGCAAACTATGTTGCAGGAAACAAAGGTAGGTCATATTGGCACCTCTTTGGGGATGTATAACGGACACATTCCAGCTGCCACTTAGCCAAGTTCTGTACAGAAGGGATGCAGCTCCAGGTTTAATAATACCGGACTTCCCTGTCTCTCTACTGTTCACCCAGAATCTGTAAGGTCAGATAAAACAAGAAGGAAAATGAGAAATAAATACCAAGAAACTTTACCCTAAGAAATGACTATTTTGATATGGTGGACACTCAAAATAGCCTTCAATCATACATTCATCCATATTTTTTATCGCTTAGCATGAGCCAGGATTGTGTTAATTGCTAGAGACACAGAAGTTAACTAGACAGACAAGGTCCCTGCTTTTTTTTTTTTTTTTTGGTATTTTTTTTTTATTAAGGTATCATTCATATACAATCTTTAAAAAGGCTTCACATGAGCAACATTGTGGTTGCAACATTCAACCATATTATCAAGTCCCACCCAACACACTCCATTGCAGTCACTGTCCGTCAGGGTAGTAAGATGCTACAGAGTCACTACTTGTCTTCTCTGTGCTATACTGCCTTCCCTGGGAAGGTCCCTGCTTTTATGGTGCTTCCCTCTGGTAGAGGAAACAAGTAATAAACGGCCAAACAAATACATAAATAATAAAGAAATTATTAGTGCTTTGGAGAAAAATTAAGCAGAATGAAGAACCAAGAATCAGTGGGAAGTGGAATGGCAGATGGTTACCCAGTAGCCGTTCCCAACTCCTCCCTGCCTTCCTCTCTCAAAAGGCTGGAAAGGCAAGATAAGTGCTTCCCACCATCCCCTGCAGCTGGGTGGTCACCAGCATCATCTGCTTCTGGCCACTAGATGAGAGAAAGGCTTCTGGCAGGGCATTGGAAGCTCTTGGGAAATGTTTCTTTCTTGGTAAGAGGAAAGGGGCATGTGGGACATGTTCTTTCAGGGGCCTGGCTGCCCCTTACTTCTTGCCTTTGTAAACTGTCACATGAAACTTTTAGCAGCACACAATTTCAGGGCACTGGGTGGTATCTTATGAGGTCAAAAGGAAATCCTGAGACTCACAAAGATACTACCCAGGGCCCCGAAATCATAGTGCTGCTAAAACACCCACCTCTCGACTACTTATTGAATAATCAGTAAGTTCCTTTATGGCTTAAGAGTCTTTGAGCTTTCTGTTACTTGCCTCTAAAAGCATCTTGCCTGATACAGGGTCTTACTTCAGATGGGGTGGTCAGAGAAGGATTCTTTGAAGTTCTTTGGCGCTAGAGCTGAAGCCCCAGTGATGGGAAGCCAGGCAAGTGAAAATTAGAATTGCATTCTAGGCGAAGGAACAGTGAATGCAAAGACCCTGAGGCAGGAGTGAGCTTGTTATGAGGCTAGAGCACATGAAAGTAGAAGAAACTGGTAACTGATATAATCAGAAAGGTAGACAGGGGTCAGATCACATATGGCATTGTAGGGCACAGATGTTTTTCTTATTGCAGTGAAAGCCATTGCAGGTTTTCAGCAAAGGAGTGATATGAGTATGACCTGATTTATGTTTTAAAAATATAACTTTAGTTTGCTGTGTAGGTGGCTAAGAGTAGAAGTGGGGAAACCAGTTTAGAAGCTATTACAATAACGTAGGTAAGTAATGATGGTGGCTTATACCAGGGTAGTAGCAGTGTAGGTGGAGAAAAGTAGATGGATACTGAAAATATTTTGAAGACAGAGCCAATAAGATTTGCTGATGCGTGATGGGGTTTAGGCAATGGGGACGGCTCCTAGGCTTAAGGGTCTGAGATGGGGTGGGGGCAAAGGCTGGGGAGCTGGAAATCAAAAATTCTACTTTGGATGAGTTAAAGTCCTCTTAGAGATTCAAGAAGAGATACCCAGTTGGCACTCGAATATGTAAGTTTGAAGAAATGTCTTTTCAATTCTTGTGCACATTGTCACGGATTCATTTATCATTCTGTAAGTATACTTTAAGATCAGACCGTGTGCCAGAATGTACCGAGCTAAGAACTGGATATATGGGGGCAGACAAAACTGTGTCCCTACCTTCATGGAGATCACAGTCTGATTAGTTGGGGAGGGGTGAAGTGAAGAATAATAAATAAGCACAAGTGAAGATGGTGAGTTGTAATGAGTTCTACGGCAGAAGACAGCAAGCTGTTATGAGAGCATGGTACGGGGACCCCCTCTTGGGCTAGGTGGTCGGGGAAACAGCGGGAGCGGTAGAGGCACAGAGAGAGAAGAGCAGGGTCATCGACAGTAGATTGTCCAGGGCTCCCGCTGCACAGGTGACATGACAAGAAAATCTGGTCACCAAGCACCTTGGCTCCCCAGCCGCCTTCCAGATCCAGAACGTTTTAGGTTCCTTGAGGCCTGGCCTCAGGATGGCCTTGTGATAGGCTGTTGTCCTTAAGGCAGCTCAGCATTCTTTACAGTCAAAAGAACCTATATAGAGGGCAGGGTAGAGAGAATAGGGCTAAGTGGGGCCTGGAGGACAAAGCGCCTTTGGGAACTTCCTTTCACTCTTAGGCCATGGATGGGGTTCCCTATTCTCACATCCCACCCCACATCTGTCCTCACTGGGTCATTTGAGCTGGGAGCAAAGAATACCTTTGCTTCTGCTTAGAGGAGGCAGGAAGCAGGGGCAGGGGAGCAGGTCTGACTCAGCCACCTGCAGGTCCCTGCTCCAAGGAGCCAGGCTGCCCGCTGGTAACTGTACCTGGAAGGCGCTGCAGCACTGTCCGCAGGCAGGGTAATTCCTGAGCTGCTGGTGTGCCCTGTGCTCCTTGCTGGGACTCCTTTCCTATCCCCTTCGGAGAACGAACCATGCCTAAGTGCTGCCAAGTCTTAGAGGAGAGTTGTATCTCTGGGCCTGAGACAAACCTGTTTTCTTGGCTTTGGGTTTCTGGAAGCTGAGTTCTGAGGGGATTTCCACAGATGGAAGGAAGGAGAAACAAGGACCTCTGACCCAGGAATGTGGCCGTGTCTCCTGAAGCCATGCAGAAGGTGGCCTGGCTGGGCACAAGGGAGCTTTCTGGGATGATGAGACTGTTCTGAATTTGGATTATGCTGATGGTCGAACAGATCTGTATATGTAACAAAAATCACTGAACTGCACAGTTTAAATAAGTGAATTTTATGGTGTGTGAATAATTTTTTGTAAAAAAAGGTAGGTCTGGGACCCTTGCCTCCCTTCCTCACTGTGCTCAGGTAAGTGACAGGTGGTAATGGAGGAGGGCAGCTGCGAGGCTGGTCCAAGCACAGAGTTCCTGGCTGGGAAGGGAGTCCACTGCCCCAGCGGTGGTCCCAAAGCAGCAGTTCCACCAGCCTTTAAGGAGTTAGTGACAGGAAGACACATCAGCTCAGACCACAGTAATATCTGCTATCATCAGAAGGGATCTAAGGCTAGAGGAACCTCCTCATATATTTTGCTGTGCATAAGAATCCCAGGATCTAGAAAGAGGAAAAGAAAGACAGTTTCAATAATGTTTGTCACTGACTTTCCCATTGGCCTAGTAAGATGGAGCCTGGCCATTATTTAAAGGAAATAATGTGTATATTAGGCAGAATGGCCCCCTCAAGAATGTCCACCCGCTAATCCCTAGAACCTGTGAATATGTCACGTTATATAGAGCACAAGGGACTCTGCATGTGTAATTAAGGTCATGGAGCTTTACCTGGGAAGTAAAAACAGAGAGCTTTCTCTGGTTGGTAGCAGAGAAATGCAGCAGAAGTCAGAGAGAGAGCCCAGCCTTGAGAAGGAATTAACATGCCGTTGCTGGCTCTGAGATGCTGGGGCCCAAATGCGAGAACCAGGGAGGGGCGTCTAGGAGTAATGGGTGACCCCCAGCTGACAGTCATCAAGAAGTTGTGACCTTAGTCCTACAACTGCAAGGCACTGGATTTAGCCAAGCAGCAAAATGAACTTGGAAGGGAAATCACCCCCAGAGCCTTTGAAAGGGAACATAGTCCTGCCAACACCTTGATTTCAGCCTTGTGAGACTCAAATCAGAGAAATCAGCCTAACCTGCCTCGACTTTGGACCTGCAGAACTGTGACATAACAAATGACTGAAACCTTAAGCCACTAAATTTGTGATTTGTTACAGCAGCAATAGGAACTAATTCAATATAGCATTTCTTATATAATTGAGTGTAAAGACTAAATTCGAATCAGCTATTTTATTGCTTTCCCCTACCCCACCACCAGCATCCAGAATATTAAATCCCCTGAAAGCTTAGAGTATAGTGCTTTCTACTTCACCTCAAACGTTGGACTGGGGACTAAGAAACCTGGGTCCTGCTTTTGATTATATACACTGAACAGCAAGTCAAGAGACCCAAGGATGCAGAGGAAAGAATTTTACTTGTGACAGAAAGAGCAGATTTAGAAAGACTGAATTCCTATCCTGGCCCTGTTTGCCGTGTGTGACTTCAGGCAAATTAGGTGTCTCTGTGCTTCAGTTTTCTGATGAGAAATTGGTGCTAAAAATGCATACCTCAGAGTTTCTATCAGGATTAAACAAGGCAGACATCCAGTACCTAGGAAAGTCTGCTGAATGAGAGGCTCCAGATGACCGCTTTAAAGTTTAGCCCAGGGAAAATGACTCTACGAACAGGGAAATAAATCCATGGTGGAAACCCACTTTGCTTTTCAAACTGTTCTCTTGGAGAGGCTGCCTGCCGTATCATCCCACTTTTTGCCTTGGTTCATGAAGGAGGAATTGCACCCACACTGTGGTCCTTCTCTCCATTCCTTCCCCTCGCTACATAGGTATCCTAGAAAAGGATTTGCTGATTGGGCTGGCAGGGCCCGACTGATTTGACAGGGTTTGCAAGCAGTGGGCGAGTTACCGGGACTGAGAGGCAGTACCCAGGTGTCACTTCCTCAGGGCCTTGGCCCACGCTCACTGTCCCCCTTCTTATTCCCTTGTTCCCGTCTAGCCTCTAAGCTGAAAGCATACTTGGCAAGGCCTCTCCTCAAAGGGAAGCCTCCCCACTTTCTCCCTCTGTTCCATCTTCTCCTGTTCAGCTGGCTGAGTGGATCGTCCCCTTTTAGATTTGCGCAGGAGGAGTAGGCAGCGCAGGGAAGCTTCCAGATCCAAGCCTCCTGCTCCAGGAAGCCCGCATCCGTGTGGTGGGCGGTGCAGCACTAGGCCCAGTGAACGGAGCTTCCCGCACGCAGGGCTGTTTCTTTTGCTCACTCAGCAGGTGACACTGGAGGTGAGGAGGATGAGAGCAGGGAGTCCAGGGCCCTCACCTCATCACAAACCCCCTCTCCTCTCCAGAATGACTTGATTAGATGGAAACACAATATAACAGGACGTATTTATATATATTATCAGGAGGGGTGACTATTTCAAGGCTAGTTAGCCTGCTTGTTTGAAGTCAAATCCTAAGCAAACTTTCAAGATGCACTAAGCAATCTTTTGCACTTGCGTCCTAACTGCCACCACCTGGGAAAGGCGGTCTGGCTCCAGCCCATTCGGACACTGAAGACCCCAGGGATCTCTAGGGAGCAGTCCTACAGTCCTGGAGCTCTTGTTCTGGGGACTGGGACCCACACTGATTAGAAGGGCAGGGAATTAACCTTCTCAAGACAACCCCTCTCAACCCAAGATGAACTATTTCAACAGTGGGAGATGGTGCCAAGCAAAACATCAGAGGAAAATGAGGCTGTTAGGGGGGTCCTCATCTGGATGACAATAAAAGTGTTGACAGAACTTCATTCTAAATATAAATAAACTGTCAGGACTGGTAATCCCCAGGAAAGAATTTATGTATACTTCTTCAACTCAAGTTTGCTATCGATCCAGGGTCAGTTTGATTAGTGTACATAAAATTTCAGGCAGAATTCTGACTGTTGCCAAGTTCTCTCCTGCTTTACATTTACCACCTCATGATCTTCCCTTAAACACATGCAAAGCAAAATGGGCATGCGACCCCAGACTGGCTCCAGCAGAATGCTGTCAGAATCTTGACTCTTCCCAGTTTTCATTTGCAAATGTGTATTAAGAGCTTACCATAAACCAGACCTGGTGCTAAATACAAAGATATAAGGATATGGTCCCTTTTCTCAAAAGCTCACTTCAGATGACTACAATAGTGGACAAGTGTTACTTGTCCCAGAGAAATGTAGATTTCAGCAGGAATCAAAAGTTTAATCCAAAGGACTAAAGTTCAGTATTGTGGGAGACACAATTACTTTTCAAAGTATTCTTCAATAAAACACTGGAGGGAAATACCTCATTTAGTCCCTTTTCTTCCTTTTTGTATCTTTGACCTAGTAACTTCTCTTAATTTTCCCACAGCATGTGAGAATGAAAGCAGTTATCTTTTATTGTCAAGAGCCAGAAGGGGAACTCCACAGACCAACGGGAGAGAATCTTTATATCTCAGAAATCTCTAGAATTTTTTTTAAAACTGCCTCTTTTTCCCTTAAAAACCTAAAATAGCTTTCAAAGAGAGAGATATATTCCCTTGTTTTAAAGTATATTATTTTAAAGGTAGTCACTTTGATATCATTGTTTATGTTCATAATTTAAAAGTTTTAAATTTATTACTTTTCAAAACCAGGTAAGTGCTTTTTAAGATAATATGCTTAGGCTGGTCTTATTACTAGGTTCTGAGTATGGAAGACTGTTTCTAGATTTAATAAAAAAAAATCAACCGTGATGTAATTCTAGATTTCTTTTTTTCCTTTAGTCATCATTTGGTAACCATAGCAACACAATGTTTTACTACCAGATATCAACATAGCACAAGGGGAAGAAGAACAGGCAATTACTTACTGAGTTATTTGGGGGTACAGAATGCGACTATTGGGATAATTCATGATTAAATATAGACTTCACTGGGATTCATCTTAGTCAGGCAAGATGATTCAGTCTTCTAGAAGCATCAGCTAAACAAAACTCTGTAGCCAAATCAACTGTCGATATCATTTAAAATAACAGGAACAGGGAGGAAGTGAAGTTCAGTGGTTAAGATCATGGACTGTAAAGTCAAGTTTCTTGGGTCCAAATGCTATTTCTATTTGCTAGCTGTGTGAACTTGGGAAAGTTCCCTAACTTCTCTGTGTTTTAGTTTCTTTATTTCAAAAATGTGAGTATGAAAAATACCTCTGTCAGAGGGTTATTATAAGGGCTGAATGACTGATTATTTGTGCTTTGAATGACATCTTGCACAAAGCAAGAACTTTATAAACGTTTGTTAAAGATGACATAGAATTTAAATTGGCTAGCTTCCCTCTTTGTGCTGGGGTAGAAATGGACAAAGATACCCAGGTTTGAGTGAAAGGCAGATTATTTTAGCCAGTAACTTTAGAAAATTCCTTTGAGAACTTCCGGGGGGACCTTGTTGGTAGCTATTCTCTAGGATTTGGAATGCAGTGGCAATCTCCTGTCCTAAACCAGAGCTGGAAACAATCACAAGCACTCCTGTTAACAGGAACATGAGAAGGAAGACAAACTGCATAGCACAAAGCAACAGCCTGCCTGCCCATTGAGCCTCCCTAAGCCACTGCCAGCAATCTCTGGGAACATGGGCACAGAATAAGCAGGGTTTCACTGCAGTGACAAGGAAATCTAGATGGTTTCAGTAATATTATTCTTTCATCTTTCCAGGCCTCAAAGAAAAAAAAATATCCTTTTTACCTATCAGTGCTTTATTTTATTAACTATCACTATGCACAATCTCCATCTAATTTTTCTTCAACAGGCACTTACTCTGGTGAATTACTCATTTTATAGAACTACCTAGGTATTTTTTCTGGACCTGTAACAAATCAGAAGCCCCTAACCAGCATCTAAGCCAGGACAAAAATCTTCAAATTGCCTGGAAAAAAAAAAGAAGGTATTATGTCCTCTGAGCCAAATTTCAGGCTTGATACCCGAGCGATCCCTAGTACATACCTTCATCTGGACTTGATTTCAGAGACGGTCTCCTTGGGTCTTCTTGATCAGGAATAGCCCTTGCATAGGAGTTTGGAGAATGCCATAAACCACCAGGAAAGCGTGGAAGCGCACTCATAGCTGTCCTCTGCCTTCCCCTTGGCTCCCAGCCTGCTTCCTGGTAGGAAGACAAGATGACGCTGTACAGGGCTGACAGTTAAACTATCTTACCACCCCCAGCCCCACACTTTTGGTGCCCCTCCCTTCTTTCCAAGGCTCTGGAATGTGTCACATGGGAAATAGATCATGTGGCTCAGGGGGAGACTGTAGCCATCTTCTCTCCCTTCCCCCACTTTTTCTTCCAGGAGCAAAGCAACAGAAATCTCTGACCTGATTGGCTCTGACCAAAAATCTCCATATGAAAAGGGGAAGAGTCAGTCATCCAAACCAACAGCGCTCTCCACTTTCTTTTTTGTTTTATTTTTTATTGGAACATTTTATCCTGGGCATTCGGAGTTGCCTGGTAGGGAGGGAAATGATGCTTTCTCTCCAGAGCCTCTCTTTCTTTCTTATCATCAGTATCTTAACATGGCAAGGTGTTCCCTAACCTCCCTGTGGAGACCCTTGGGCACATCTGAGACGATCGAATGTTCAGCACCATGGACAGCTGAACATCTTACACGTCACCCCCCACCCCCACCCCCACTTAGTGCTCATCAAAAACAAATGTTTATTTCACTTTCAGGTAAATTAAAATATTTTAAAAATATTTTCCCCAAGTCTTCTGTCTAAATATAAATCAGACCATATATTAGGGCTCTGACTTTCCCTACTATCAGCTTACTGTTACCTTATAAATAATTTTTACATATCATTAAACCGAAAGACCATCCCATGCTCACCTCCCGGTCTTCAACGCATCACCAATCCCCATCTTTTAAATATGCTCCTTGTTCTTTGGGGGAAGGGAAATTCTCATAGCGTAGTTTACTTTATGCCCATATATCTATGTTCATGAGCAAAACCACAGAAACAAGTGGGATTTCTTGAGTGTGCATTTTTTTTAGATGTCTTTATCTCCACCCCTAGGCCTCAAGGCAGTGCTGAATTACAGAGGCTGGGAGGGAGCCGGGTAGGAGGTGTTCTGTGCAGGGTCTCTCCTGCTTTGCTGACGTCCCTGTTGCCATGGTGCTAGGTAACTGCTGCAGGGGATGATTTCTTTCAGAACCAGTCACCATGGGACCCTACAGTTAAAGAAAGGAAAAGGGAAAAGGGCTGAATTGATGAGGAGGACTTTCAATTAGCATTTTCAGAGCCAAATTTACCTAATGGCCCTTTCCTTAGTGAATTGTTGCCACCCTAAATCTTGAAAAGATTCTAGGAATTAGTATGGACACTGTGATGGTAACTTCCTCCATTCTCCACTGCTTTTTTTTTTTTTCCTTAAAAAAATCTATTTAGGTGCAACTGAATGAAAACACCAGCTTCATAAAATGACCGTGGAGCGCCATCACAGAGTAGAGGGAGGAGCAGGGGAAACATGCCTCTCTCCCTGGGCTTCTGACTTTTACAGTGCCGCTCACTGAAGTCCAACAGGCTCAATTGGGAGATACTTTAGAACCACAGGGGATTGCTGACCCTAGGAACAATTTGCAAATGCTTTACAATTTTATGGGAGAAAAGATAAATATTTTTGAATGCGAGTTCCTAAATTATCTTAAAAATAAATTTGATTAGTAACATTAATCCCTTGGGTAGCATTTAGACTACCCCAAATTAGGGAGTTAAGCTAGCTATACATTTGTCTCATTAGCCTGACATATAACTGATTGTTTCTAACTCAGAATCCTCATCATGGCAATTCTGAATATTTATTTTTTGGGGGAGAAATGCTGACTTTCAATGTGCAGGAATGCAAACTCGTAGCAAAGGGGAGCTGGACTGTAATTTCAAGAAGCTAAACTCCTACATGACTCAAACAATCACAGATAAGATGTATTTTACTTCTTTCATTTCAAGAGAAGAGTCAGGGTAATTCTAGTGTTTTTGTATAAAACTCAGAGAAACTCAACTTTCATAAATCTAACACTTGCCACTTTCAGGAAATTCATTTATCAGGAAAGTTGGATATGTTTTTGAAAAAAATTCTGACAGCCAGCAGGATGGTGATATATGTATCATCTCTTAGTCAATACCAACAACAACAGCTAATATTTAACATGTGCCAGGTATTTAGTACATGATGTCATTTAATCCTCCCATCAAACCAGGAGATGGGTACTATTATTAACATTTCTGTTTTATAGATGAGGAAATTGAGGCTTAGAGAGGATAAGTAATGTGCCCAAAACTCACAGCTAGTTAGTGTGGGAGCTAGGATCTGGAACTATTTAATCTGACCCCAGAGTAGGCACACTATACTATACTACTTTGCATCATGAATAATGAACTAGACTAAAACAACTTGTCAATTTAATGTGATTTGATCCACAACTATAGGTCTTTGACAGGAGAAATCAAAAAGATTGCTTTCAACTGAGACCAACAAAATGACCAAATTATTCATTCCTTTTAGGATGGTTGCATATGTACATCATACCTTCATGATAAAGTGATAAAAATAATTTTATAAGGAACCATAATCCAGAGTATTATTAAGGATGGCTATAAAACGTGCTATCTAATATACTTATTCTGTTAAAAAGCATTAAATATGTAATCACTAAACTTATTCCTGGCCATTTGGAAGAAAAAAGAGACAGTTGTTTTCCATCCAAACCCATCAAACCCAATAATACTTGAATAGTTGTGAAAATATTTTGAAAATAATTTATGTGATTTTTTTTTTCTCCTCTGCCTGGGGAATCAATTTGCCTCAGGGATAGGGAGTGTGACACCGTTTAGAAGTTACAAGATGAGTGTAAAGAAAGAAGGAATCAATATTAAAATAGGAGTGTGCAGCAGGACCAGAGCAGTGAAATCCAGCCTACTATTTTGAAAGCCATCCTCAAAATTCCTTTAATTCTGCCTTTACTTGTCCTCAAAAACATGGAAGACTTTGCTCAGTGTTTTGATAGGGTAGAGCAGGTCTTGAGACTGGTGCAGACAAAGACTTTCCCAAGGGTCCCATCTTGTTTATTATAGGACTTCTTAAAGCATGCAGACAGTTTTATGGGAACAAGTTTGGAGATCCTCACTTCCCCAAGCATGCTTTCTAAAGCTGATCTTCCTGAGAATTGGTGGAGTCAAGATGTCATGTGGCTCTTGTGTCATGTGTCATGTGGCTCTTGGTTCCCACCTACTAGTTTTTCTTCCATTTTACCATAGAAGGGTGAGTTCTCACCCATCTTTACTTCAAATCCTACAATGGTGCATTGCTTGGATTTAAAAAGCTCCTGGGAACCAAACAAAGGAACAGCTGGAAATATTGGGAAGGCTATTGAGATATTCGTGAGCAGCTCCAATAATTGAGTAACAAGTCCTTTTAAAAATCAAGAACTTTCCCACTGCCTTAAACAGAATTGAAAACAAGTGACTGTCAAATTGTCCACTGAGAGAGTCATTAAAATAGTTTCCCTAAAAGAAATCTTTTTTTCAATGCATTCATTTTAGGAGACTTCAACACACCACTCACTCCAAAGGACAGACCCACCAGACAGAAAATAAGTAAGGACACAGAGGCACTGAACAACACACTAGAACAGATGGACCTAATAGACACCTAAAGAACTCTACACCCAAAAGCAGCAGGATACACATTCTTCTCAAGTGCACATGGAACATTTTCCAGAATAGACCACATACTAGGCCACAAAAAGAGCCTCAGTAAATTCAAAAAGATCGAAATTCTACCAAGTAATTTCTCAGAACACAAAGGTATTAAACTAGAAATAAATTGTACAAAGAAAACAAAAAGGCTCACAAACACATGGAGGCTTAACAACATGCTCCTAAATAACCAATGGACCAATGACCAAATTAAAACAGAGATCAAGAAATATATGGAGACAAATGACAACAACAGCACAATACCCCAACTTCTGTAGGATGCAGCAAAGGCAGTTCTAAGAGGAAAGTATATAGCAATCCAGGCCTATTTAAAGAAGGAAGAACAATCCCAAATGAATAGTCTAAATTCACAATTATTGAAACTGGAAAAAGGAGAACAAATGAGGCCCAAAGTCAGCAGAAAGAGGGGCATAATAAAGATCAGAGAAGAAATAAATCAAATTGAGAAAAATAAAACAATAGAAAAAATTAATGAAACCAAGAGCTGGTTCTTTGAGAAAATAAATTAAATAGATAAACCTCTAGCCAGACTTACTATGAGAAAGAGAATCTACACACATAAACAGAATCAGAAATGAGAAAGGAAAAGTCATGACAGATACCACAGAAATACAAAGAATTATTAGAGAATACTATGAAAATCTATACACTAACAAACTGGATAACCTAGGAGAACTGGACAACTTTCTAGAAAAATACAACTTTCCAAGACTGACCAAGGAAGAAACAGAAAATCTGAACAGACCATTTACCAGCAATGAAATTGAATCAGTAATCAAAAAACTACCCAAGAACAAAATCCCCAGACCAGATGGATTCACCACTGAATTTTATCAGACAATTTAGGCAAGGCATAATACCCATTCTCCTTAAAGTTTTCCAAAAAATAGAAGAGGAGGGAATACTTCCAAACTCATTCTATGAAGCCAGCATCACACTAATACCAAAACCAGACGAAGACACCACAAAAAAAGAAAACTACAGACCAATATCCCTGATGAACATAGATGCAAAAATACTTAACAAAATATTAGCAAACCAAATGCAAAAATACATCGAGAGGATCATACACCATGATCAAGTGGGATTCATCTCAGGGATGCAAGGATGGTACAACATTTGAAAATCCATCAACATCATCCACATCAACAAAAAGGACAAAAAACACATGATCATCTCTATAGATGCTGAAAAAGCATTCAACAAAATTCAACATCCATTCATGATAAAAACTCTCAACAAAATAGGTATAGAAGGCAAGTACCTCAACATAATAAAAGTCATATATGACAGACTCATAGCCAACATCATACTTAACAGCGAGAAACTGAAAGCTTTTCCCCTAAGATCAGGAACAAGACAAGGATGCCCACTCTCCCCACTGTTATTCAACATAGTACAGGGGGTCCTAGCCACAGCAATCAGACAACACAAAGAGATAAAAGGCATCCAGATTGGTAAGGAAGTCAAACTATCAGATGAAAAGTTCTTAGGAACAGCTCGTTTGTAGGTTATTTACAAACCACAAAGGGAAATGTGTCCTTTTTCAATGGTGAGACTGGGAGGGGAGTCACCATCTTAACCAAGTAGCCAATTTAGCATCACTAATAGTGAGACAACCTGAATTAATGTGCATAATGTGAAACAATGTGACTTAACATTACTAGTGAAGTATAACATTACTAGTGAAACATTCTAAAAATGTTTAACTTGAATCTAATCAAACCTCTACTCATAATGTCTAGTTAAAAAAAAAGGACTCAGGGGTGGGAGAAACAAGTTATAAGACATTATGAGGAAATAATCAGCCAAATTGAGAATACAGAATATTGTAGAAGAGAACTAGTCTGGACTTATTAAAAAATCAATGTCATGAAATTAGAAGGTATGCAGTTTGAAGGGTACACTGTTACCATTTCACATTTAAAAAGACAAAATTGCAGCAAAGCATGTAATTTATTGAAATGCTGACTGGAGGGATTTGGTTTAAAATAGCTATAAATATTTTGGAGATTGTATACCTGAAATATATACAATTCTTATTTGTCAGTTATATTTCAATAATATGACTCAGTCTCCCAATGTTTTGATTTAAATTCTTAGAGTCTGTTTGGCTCAGCTTAAGTCAGACAGCCAGATCCAATCAGCTGTAGGCACTGGAATGGAGAAGTCCGTGCCACCCTCTCAGCACTCTAACACATTGACAAATTTTATAAAAGGGAAGGGAGAGGAGAGGGTGGAAATGACTGTTGTCTCAGTGTGTGTGTATGTTTTTAAAATTTCATTAACTCCATGCTGGTGAGCCTGCCAGTAGCTACATGCTAACCTCACAATCCCTGTGGCCTCCACCTCACCTCCACTTTAATCACCTGGATACACGCTCTGCAACTGCTCATAGTTCTCCCACATACACACCATGCTGTTTCATGCCTCCACAAACTGAGACCTGACACACAGTTTCCTCTGCCTTCTCCACCTTGAGAACATCTACTCTTCTCTCAAATCTTTCTGGGTCTCATCTTCTCTTTGGTTCTAAACTCTTACCCTCACCCCCTCCAAAACAAGTTACTCACATCTTCTTGCTTATTATAGACTTGTTAAATTTTCATACATAGAACTCCTATTATTGCATATATTATATTGCATTACGTTCACAGATTTTTAAATCTATTTATTTTTATTAAGGTATCATTGATATTCACTCATTAGGTTTCACATGAAAAACATGGTGGTTACTGTATTCACCCATATTATCAAGTTCCCCCTATACCCCACTGAAGTCACTGTCCATTAGTGTAGTAAGGTGTCACAGAGTCACTACTTGTCTTCTCTGTGCTATACTGTCTCCCCCGTGACCCCCCTCACACCATGTACCAATCAATACCCCTTGATCTACTTCTCCCTCCCTCGCCACCCATGCTCCCCCACCTCTCCCCTTTGGTAACCACTAGTCCCTTCTTGGAGTCTGTGAGTCTGTTGCTGTTTTGTTCCTTCAGTTTTGCTTCGTTGTTATACTCCACAAATGAGGGAAATCATTTGGCACTTGTCTTTCTCTGCCTGGCTTATTCCACTGAGCATAATTTCCTCCAACTCCATCCATGTTGTTGCAAATGGTAGGATTTGTTTCTTTCTTATGGCTGAATAGTATTCCATTGTGTATATGTACCACATCTTCTTATCCATTCATCTACTGATGGACACTTAGGTTGCTTCCATATCTTGGCTATTGTAAATAGTGCTGCAATAAACATAGGGGTACATATGTCTTTTTGAATCTAAGAACTTGTATTCTTTGGGTAAATTCCTAGGAGTGGGATTCCCGGGTCAAATGGTATTTCTATTTTTATTTTTTCGAGGAACCTCCATATTGCTTTCCACAATGGTTGAACTACATTCCCACCAGCAGTGTAGGAGGGTTCCCCTTTCTCCACATCCTCGCCAGCATTTATTGTTCTTGGTGTTTTCAATGTTGGCCATCCTAAGTGGTGTAGTTCACAGATTCTTGTAAGGAGGAATATCATCCAATTCATCTGTATATCTTTGAATATAAAAAACAAAGTAGGTGCTCAAACAAGTGTTCCAGCACCTAGAAGAAGCATGATTTTGGGACTAACTTAAAGCAACTTAATTTTTATCTTCCACTGCACCTATGGAAACACTCTGTAGGGGCTGATTCTTGTTCTAAATAAAAACTTGGCCACTCCCATTCCTTTTTCTGGTCACTTTTAGTTAAGAAAAGTTAGTAATTCAAATATTATTCAGTACTATGTAATAGTCAAAATTTGCCACCTAACTTAAAGTTAAGGCTTTCTCTCCATTTGTGCCTGCTTAGAGAGGAAACTTACATTTCAGGAAAGAGTACAGCCACTCCTCTTTCTCTGATTTGTTTGCCCAACAGCACACCAATAACTCCATTCAAATATCCTCTTTAAAACCCCTTACCCAGTCTTCACCTTGACTCCTGTATGCCCTTGCTATGGGTGAGGCTTTAAGAATAGCCTAACAACCTGCCTACATTTTGTGAAAGTCCTAGAGAGTGGCCTATCTCTGGGATTTCTCATCATAGGATCTCAGGCAGCATTCCTATTTAACATACTTTTATAACAGTATAATGAAATTGTTACCACTTGGGATTTTGCCATTTCTAACTTTCAACATGCTTCCCTCCTCACCCTGTGTCCCCTATTCTTCTCCCCCATTTCTCCCTTCACTTCTGCGTGATCTGCTATCCACCAGTTCATAACCTCTACTTATTGCCCCCTGCATAGTCTCGGAATCCTCTGTCTCCTTACTGAGCCAGCAGTGTTTAGCCATTTCACCAATGCTCTTGCTAGGGACTAGACACATTTCTATGCTTCTCAAGAAAAGGGTCCCAATTAAAGACCGGTTAGCTCATGTGGCAGAAGATATTCCTGACCATGACGGCGAAAGTCTTGGCATCCAATGACTGAAGTCGTATGCTGGCTTCAGCTTCTGAATTACTTACATCCCTAGAAATCAGAGTTGTCCTACTGGAAAGTGCCTGTTTCTCTTAGAAGCTCAAATTCCTGCCCAGACATGCCATCCTTCCTATTCCAAGTGATTCTCTATTCACTCGAAGGCTATAAACAGGCTTGAACCTCACCTTCTTCATCTGTTAGTACCTAGAGAACCACTCAGGTAGTCAGAGCAGCTACATTAACACCCCGCAGGAGGCTATGGGGAGCAGCCTCATTATCAGTGGCCTGCTGAACATGCTTTCCCGCACGGGCCTTCCCACTGGAGAAGAATATCCACATACATACACTTCAAAGATGCCTCCTAACCAATGGAGCAGAGCTGGTTGTAAAAGGCGGTGCCACCCCACTACTGCCATCAGCCCTGCTGATGGTCCAAGATTCACCACATGGTAAAGCAATAAAGACATCATCACTTGTGTTGTCTGTGCTAGATCAAAGGCCAACTTGGGAGGCCGAGGGTCCTCCTTCTCTACAGCAGATCCTGTATATTCCTGGGGCCTATTAATGACCTTTCCCAAATGAGGATGCTTGCCACATTCTTTCCTGAATATGGCTCACTACGCCCTACTTATCTGCCCATCTTGAGCTCTAGCCTTTATTCCTCTAGAAATTTCTTGAATATATAGCTATCCACAGAGGTGAATTTAAATCACAGGTCTAATTTCTTTTCTCTTTCTTCTAGAGGAAACTCTTAAAGTAGTTGTTCTCTACCTTATTAGCAAAATGAAGAGCTTTAAAAAATACTGATGTCCAGGATCCACTCCCAAAGATTGTTATTTAATTGGTCTAGGGTGAAGCTTGGGCATTAGGATTTTTTTAAAGCTCCCCAGAGCAGATTCTGATGTGCAGACAAGGTGGAGAACCCGTCTTAAGGCTCTCTAAATACAGATGAACTTTTGCTACATAGAGCATCTGCAGTTTTATGGGTAGACAGCATGCACAGATGTAGTGAGAGGCTCAGGGAAGAAATTCTCATTTGTTGATCATATACATCAAGTTCCGTGCTAATTACCCATGCAGTCTTTCCAACAGTACCTTACTTCATTTTTACAGTCATCCTATGTGGTAGGCACTATTTTCCAAACAGGGAAACTGAGGCTTAGAGAGGTCATACATAGAGTGACTGGCATACCTAAGAGTTAAAGCCCAGGTCTGATTTTCAATGCCACATACTTTCTATGACACCATACTGAGACGCCATGCCTCTCACAGCTAGATAATCCCACTCCCTAAAACAAGACACCGTGGCTCCAACCCAGAAATCCTATTCTATTGGCATCCATGCATTTTCCTCAAACATTTTCCCAGGAACTCCACACATACAGCCCAACTACTAGGATATACTTTAGGTTTTCCAAAATGCTCCAGGCAGAACTTTTTTTTTTTTTTAGATAATTATTTTTTATTGAAGGGTGGTTGACACACAGTATTACATTAGTTTCAGGTGTACAACACAGTGATTCAACATTTATATACATGATAATTCTAGCTACTAGCTATCACCATACAAAGTTGTTACAATATTTTGACTATATTCCTTATGCTATACATTACATCCCGGTTACTTATTTATTTTACAATTGGAAGTGTGTACTTTTTTTTTTTGAGAGGGCATCTCTCATATTTATTGATCAAATGGTTGTTAACAACAATAAAATTCTGTATAGGGGAGTCAATGCTCAATGCACAATCATTAATCCACCCCAAGCCTAATTTTCATCAGTCTCCAATCTTCTGAAGCATAACGAACAAGTTCTTACATGGAGAACAAATTCTTACATAGTGAATAAGTTACATGGTGAACATTACAAGGGCAGTCATCACAGAAGCTTTCGGTTTTGCTTATGCATTATGAACTATAAAAATTAAGTTCAAATATGAATACTCATTTGATTTTTATACTTGATTTATATGTGGATACCACATTTCTCTCTTTATTATTATTATTTTTAATAAAATGCTGAAGTGGTAGGTAGATACAAGATAAAGGTAGAAAACATAGTTTAGTGTTGTAAGAGAGCAAATGTAGATGATCAGGTGTGTGCCTGTAGACTATGTGTTAATCCAAGCTAGACAAGGCAGGCAGAACTTCTTGATAGCTACCCTATCTGAGTCTTCACTGAAGTACTTCGATTCTATATATTAACACCTGGATCCTTCTTCATCACTGCTAACACAAATCCTGTAGTGTCCTATATTTCTCTACAGATGAAGCTATATTGCTTACCTTCAAGCTGTTCTTTTCCTGGTGTAGTAAAATAATATACTCAATCATTCCTCTGCCTTGTACTCCATACAGCAAACAAAGAATCAAAATATACGGGCTAAGCTCTTGTGTAAGACTGTTGCCAATATCAAGATGGACTCTCTACCAAGTGAATGGGAAAGCCAGAGGCTAGAAGGATGTACTTTGGTAATGTGCCAGTGGTACATCTAAGTAACTGGATAGCTAAAGTCCACCTTTTCATGCCATGCAGTCCACACTTCATTCTGGCTGAGGTTGGTGGGGTTGGTGGGAGGCAGTAGGGACTAGGGGTTTCATTGGGGGGAGAACATGTCAGGTGTCAGGTGGTACCTTTAACATGTTGCAAGACAAAATCCAATGCGTGTGCAGTTGTCCCATGCATCCTGGGAGAGAGAGAAGTCAGATTAGTCAATTCTCTTAAGACAGTTCCCAAATTCCTGACTCCTGTTATCATGAACTGTTCTGCCTAATCCCAGCCTCAGCCCTTGCTCAGAACTATGGTTCTTAGAATCCTTGTTCCACTCACTTAGGGACTTTCCAGTGTCCACATTGCACATCATGGGCTAAATGTGTAGCGTTTCTGCCTTTTTGTTGATGAACATGAGTAAGTTCACACTATTTTACGGAAAACTTTGTTTACTGCCAACAGTTCTTTCTAGTCTCACCTACCCCCTGTGCTGTATAGTTACTGCCTTAATTTACCTCTCAAATTCCCTATTTCCTTCCCACTGCAGTACCTTAGTTCACATTTATCCTCTCTTGGACTCCAGTAAAAAACAAACCAAAAAAAAAAATTTTGTGGCCCCTCAGACTTATTATGTCGCTCCCACGGTTATCTTTCCAAACAGGTAAAACTCATCATTCTTATTTTAAATCCTTGATCAGCTGTCCCAGGCCCACTCCTTTCCTGCTTGATTCGCCGAAACTAGTGACACAGAGTGAGTTCACGGCTAATAAATGACAACGGAAAGAAGGGAGAACCATACAAGCATGTGGAGTAGTGACTGCAACGTCTCGAAGAATGTAGTGTTGTGTGCTTGAATCCATCGAATTAACGTGAATCATCGGATCACCGGACCTTTCTCGAGAGTCAAATTCCGTTCACCAGTACCGCGGGTGAAATTTTTTCGCGCCAGAAATGATTAGTGGGGCGCATGCGCACACGTACTCGCCCAGGCAGATCTCGCGTTGGTTGGGGAAGCACGGACGCGAGAAGTGAGGGTTGGGGGGCGGGGTGTATGTGTGCGCGCGGGCGCGCGCGTTGTGCGGCCTTATATTTCCCTTTTTTCTCCAGCTCTTGTGGATTAGTGCTATGTTGTAGTCAAATAGAAAAAGATCAAGACTCCGCGGCAAGAACGCATGAGGCTAGTGTAACGAGCTGACAGACTAGCGGCGGTTCTCTGAGGCCGAGGAGTTCCACGGGCGTCTCTGCAAGGGACAAAAGCCAGAAATATGTAAAAATAGAAAAAGGCAACTAGTTTATCACCTTAAGACGCGGTGTTCTGGGTTTTTTTTTCCCCCCACTTTTCACTACGAAAAATCCCCTTGTCTCCCCGCAGCCAGGGTAGCCTCCGGCTGCCTCTGCGCCTGCGCGGGGGTTTGTTTACTACCGCTCAGTCCTGCGTGCAGAGCGCGGGCACTTTCTGTCGCGGTGTGTAATTAATTCATAACGAAACTCCTGCTTTTATCCGGGAACGCGGGTGGCCGGACAGTTTACTTGTAAGTCTGAAACCAGTGAAAATACGAACGGCAGTGAAAACTGAACCCTCAGAAGTCGGTGCCTGTCGTGGAAGATCTTTGTAATGAATGTGACGATAGCACCACCATGCTATTCATGACGACTAAGAAGTGGTAAGCAGCGACAGTACACCCCAAAGCATAGGAAGTCCTTAGGTTAACTATTTAAAATAAAGACTTTGTTACGGAAAAGATGCAAATAAGCCTAACTTCAAGGCCATCTTGCTGGAACAAACCTCGAGCAATAACCTGCATTAGGCTGACTCGAAGCAACGTCAAAAAGGCAGCCATGCAAAATTTGAAACTAAAAAGAGCTGACTCTAGAAGCAATAGCCAGAAAAAGCGCAAGCCAAGAAACAAAATTTTTAAAGTGATTTTTAAGTTCCCTTAAAAGACAGTTTCAGAGGCTTAGAAGGCTATGTTTATAAAATGGGAAGATTCGGTAAATTTTGTGTTACAAATGCGACTGGATCCGTTTGAGAACAAAAAGAATGGCAAGCTGAATTTTAAAAAAACCTTTATGGAAAAATTTCCAATGAGGCATTTTAGTGTGTTCAAAAACAACCTTAAATAACCGGTAGATTCAACTAAGCCTGGATCTTTACCTTAGAGTTGGATGAAGGCATAGATGTTAACAATTTGGCAATTTTATTGGACTCTTAAAATGATAAAACTGAAGACTTTTGTAATGGAAGAAAATTTCAACAAAGGAAGGTGAGATTTTTAGGTAGCATGAAATTAAGGAGAGAAAAATGAATGGACATGTGTGCAGATGGGGCCAAATTTTGAAGGATCCAGATGCTTCTATCATGGTTCACAGAGAGCATTCACCTTAAAAAATTAGCCTCTGGGTTTTTCTTACTATGTTTAATACAATAGTAAAATTTTAGCAATCCATCCGTTTGGTTACTTAACTTTTTAGGGCAAATTTCTACCAAAGTTGAAAGGGACTTTAAAATCCTCTGCTGTCTACAGGTACACTTCAGTAAGGTGATAAACCAGTTTTCTAAGCCAGGATTGAATTGACATTTTCTTCATGAAGGAAAAAAATGTAATAAGGTGAATTGATTCCTTGTTCATCTGAGTAATTAAGACTGACTCATAAAGATGGATTACTTGGTTATGGCGGTCAACAAACTGAATACTTTTATTGCACTTGATGAGTTGGCTCTAATGAAAATTAAGTATGGGAATTGGGTAAAGAGTTGATAAAGAACTGAAGCCTTTGAGACTCCCTGTTCATTTACATGTGGTGAAAACTTTAATGTGAGACTGGTAAGTAGTCAAATAAAACTTCGTCTGTTCACTGGGGAAAAAATCCTTTGATGAGTAAAAGAAACAAAAGAATTGGTCTGGCCACCCATTCAGTTTATCATATGGCTCAGGAAGTACACTTATCAAAATTTCCACACTCAGTAGTTAAAAAAGTCACCCATACCATTTCTTTAGTAGCATTAGGGGCACACTGTGCTGCGATTACCCTGACATTGGAAAGCAGTAAAAAAAACTGCTTCCATTTGTAGCCATATATTAATATGAATACAGATTTTTGAAACATTGTGAGCCCAAGACAAATTTCTGAACAATGAGTTTTCTATGCATTCCCAATTAACCCAAATTGGTTTAATCAGCACAATATATTCTTTCTTACTAAGTGAGTGAAAGAATTTTTTCACAATAGGTACCTTTAAACATTTTTAAAAGTATTAAACATATGTTATGGCCAGATTGCACTGTTTGTGCATGAACCTTAATGAACAGAGGACTGTTTTGCTGCTGCCTCTAGCTTTATACTCTCTTCACTGTTGGGAGTAATGTCAGCACTCCTGTCATAACTAAAGAAAGAATGGTCCAGTCAGGTGGAATCATTAGCAAGGGGGTGAGTGAAAAATGGGAGGAAAGAAAGGGTAAATTTTTGCTGTGAATATTAAGCATTACCCATCGGGGATGGTTTCTCTGCTGAAGTGCTCTTCCTTCTGCTAAGGAACTCTGGCCCTGCCTCCCTCCCACTCCCGTATTTGCTTGGCTGGCTTCTTGGGTGCAGTTACTTCTTCGATAAAGAAAGATGCCTTTCTGTCCTACCATCCTCAAGTATTAAAGAACCTTCTGTCGTAGTCACAAGGTGGCTGCCATAGTGCCCAGCATCATGTTCTCATATGAAATATTTCAAACAGAAAGGGAGCGATATGAGGGGGAAGAAGCCTTCTCCTGGTGGCCTCTCTTCTTATTAGGGAAAAAAAATCGTTCCCATATGACTAGCATACTTTCCTTTACAATTCATTGCTCAGAACTGTATCATATGACTACCCCTAGCTGAGAGGAAGGCTAGGAAAGAATGTACAAAAATACAAGTATGTTCCTTAAAATGGTGCACTAAAAATAACTTCTTTATTTTTACTACATTAGTAAACATTTAGTAAATAACTGCTTACAGGAAATACAGACTTGGGAGCAGAGCACTCAAAACCTATGCAACTTTGTTACTTGAGGACTCTAACAGTTGCTATTCTAATGAAAAATACTAACACAATTTCATCTTCACTGGCATTGATGTTCAACACCCCAGCCACCCTGTAGAGCTATGCTGTCCGGTATGGTGGCCACTAGCAGTGTGTGGCTCTTGAGCATTTACATGTGCTAATCCCAAGTGTGAAGTGTTGTTAAAATATATAACAGACTTCAAAGTGTCAAATAAGAATGTAAAATATCTCAATAGTTTTTATATTGATTACATATTGAAATATGTCACCAGTTTCTTTTTACTTTCTTTTTCTTTTTTAATGTGGCCACTAAAAAACTTAAAATCACCTACATGTCTCATGTTTCTGCTGGACGGCGCTGCTTCAGAGCTTTACCCTGCGATGCGTGCTTCCTCCTTGGACAGAGAGGTCCTTGGGGGCATTCGATTCCAGTTGAAAGAAGTTCCAAGCAAAATTAAAAATCTGATTCAGCATTTAGCCTTCTTGATTTCCACTCCCTCACCCCCCCCCCTCCACCACCACCACCACCACCACACACACACACACACACACACACACACACACACACTGGGAAAATGATTTCACACCTTCATTACACCATGCAGCTTCATCACCTAACTTAATGGTGTGAAAAGCTTAAAGGTTCCTGAAGCCTCCAGACAAGACTCTATTTGCACTAAAGACAGGCATTCCTGAATAATTTCCTGCTTTTTTCCTTAAAGTCTTTATATTGCTAAGTCTAAATATTGCTTTATGTTTAGTTGTGAGAAGGCTTGCCCCTGTTCAGTTCAAAATGTAAGTGTGCTGGGAAAGATAATGAATGAACTTATGTGATTTCTGAATTATATTTACATTTGCCAATTGCATGTAAGCTAATAATGACTATTCTGGCATGTACAGCTTTTATTGTGGGAGATAGGACTGCCAGTAAGCAAAAGGGAGAGAGAATTCCAATCCTGTATTTTTAAAGGGTTGGTATACAATAATGGGCTATCCTGGACAGTGTCAGTGAACAGTAATAGAGAATAATGTGACTTGGCTAGTTACCAAATTAACATTTAGTAAATTGTCCCACTTAATTAACAAATTCACTCACCTCTCCCAATTAAAATCAGACTCATTTCAAACACAACATCTGAAGCCTTCCCTGAGCTCCCCTCTAGAACCTTCATAGCACTGTGCTTGTACCATCTTTTTAAAGCACACATATTTGGCATAGTATTAATGTTGTTTCTTTGTTTAATTTTTATATACAGAATAAAGCTCCTCCCATTGAAAACAGTGATTGTATTTTATTCACTTTTCAAAATTCTACTGACTGGCATTATGGCTCAGACAAATTAGTCACAGTTAAGTATTTGTTAAATATCATTGTGCTGTATTTATCCTAAAATGATTTAAATAGGAAACTATTTCTAAAATTTAAAGTAAGAGCTGGTATCTGACTCACATCTCAAGTGCTTAAAAAAATACAACAGAACCCTCTGTATAGATTAGTATTAGAAAATCAAACTAAACATTCGAGTACGTACTGGTAGATTATGACTAAATCTATAGTAAGTACAGACTTATGACAGATCTAGATCCATATAATGACTCATGTTTTAAAGGACTGGTTTTCTCAATCTGCTTCCTCCCTTTTCTTAGGCCTTTTTCTTTTCCTCCTCTGTTTAAGCTCTTTATGTTCTCTTAACTTCTGTCTTGATAATCACCCCAAACAGGGAATCAGTTAAGGGATGTCTAACTTTTTAAGTCTAAACCACATTTAAAATCCTGAGAAGCTGGCATTCATGTTAGGTAGCAGTCATGATGAACTTGGTAATTGTTAACCCTGTCCATCTAATTGCACCCTTTTACACCCCAGTGATCAAGGCATTCAAGAATGATAATGTAATTCTGTTCTGGTTTTTTCACTTGTGTATACAGTATGCTGACACAAATCCTGTGCTGACACAAATCGTGTGTTGACTGGACTTCGATGGAAGAGTTCTATTAGAATGACTTACAAACAAAAGAGAATCTACCATTTAGGAAATCAGTATGTAATTTTTCTAAATTTTCTGTAATTTGTTTCCATTCTTGTATGATGTTTCTATGCCTTTGCCACTGAGCTGGGAGGCCCTCAAATGCAGAGACCTTGTCTTATATGTCTCTGTTGCTTATTTGTCTTTATAACTCCAGCACTCACATAGCACCTGGCACACTGTAGGTGATCTGTAAGTACGTAATGAGGGAATGAAGTACAGCTTTGATCAAACAATCATATATTCCATGTGAGTTTGGTTGGGGTTGTGTACTTACCAATAGTTATGGAAAGTATCTCTGGGTGGTGGTTGGGTAAGGTCTTTTGGTTGTAAGGAACAGTCACATTTGTTAACATCAAGTAATGTGTGACATGTGTGTTCACATGTGTGACAGGAATCTTAACCATACTGCCAAGTCCTTAGAATGTGGAAAGCCAACCTATGGGGCTTTGGAAGGTTACATGGAAGCATGAATCAAAAGTTCACTTGGAATATGGAGGGTTCCAAATGCCTTTGCCACGGAAGTCCATGGCCTGTTATTCTAACTCATAGTGATGCTGTCAGTGCCTTTATGTCTTTTCTGTGCATCTGCTGTCCTTTTTGCTGTGGCCTTCTCATTCTTCCTATACTTCCCAGTTCTAACTCTTGCATAGGAGTGTAAGATTGGATTAACTAATAACCATCTTGCTTCTCTTGGGTACAGCAGTCTATACTAGGCCACATTATAAACCGTGGCTCTTGGTCAGGGGGCTGGGAGTGGGGCACTTCCTCCTGGAAGGGGCTCTAGACTTGGTAGGTTCCACATCTAGGATCCCTGGTAGAATGCAATGGGGCTCTCTCTCTGACCTATCCAGGAACCATGTATATTTAAAAATTATCTATTGGGTGCTACCTACTTTGCATTTACTTTGTTTCAAGGATCAGTGAAAGGTAAAAAAATATTAAAGACTATAGATTTATATCTGAAGTCAAGGTGAGTATGGCATGGAGGCAGTATATCTATCTGTGTGTTTGGGGCAGGGGTGCCTTTCTGAAAGAGCTTGGTTTAGTGGAAAATGATCAAGTTTTAGGTTATCTTGACTTTGCACCTAATTGTGTATAACCACAGACAAGTCACCTTTTACCTTTATTTCTACTTCCTCACTTGTTAAGGGATATAATATTTGCCTTGACTGCACAGACAATTACAGTCTGCTGTGATCAAATAAATGTTAATTTCAGATTATTAAGTGGGACTATATGAAAATAACCTGAAAATAAATGTTTAATAGGTAGAATCTATGCAGATTTAGAGTTCAATTAAATTTGGTAGGATTCAAGCTCTTGTGATGCTTTTAGAAAAGTAGATTATAGATATGGTTGTGGTTTGGCATATTTTTAAGATTAGGGCTGACATTTCTGGCCTTGTGCTGCCCTCCTGTGCTGTTTAAATAGCTCAGCAGGCAAGTTACATTTGTGAATACTCTGTGGGGTAATTCTACCTTTTTACTTACCCTCTTCTGTCCTCCTGTGGCCACAGAGGGCCTAACTCTTCTGGATATTTCTGTTTCTTCAGTAAAGGAAGAGATGGAAAACTGCTCTGCAACATTCTAGGTCAGAAAATCCTAATCCCGAGTTAAGGAAAAGGGCAACAAATTACAAATTGCATTTGACCCTGGAGATTAAAATTGGTTCACTGATTGAGGAAGATCATAAGCAGATTATTGGGGTTTGTAGAAGAATGCCATTATGACAGCATCAGGAAAGGCTTTTGGTCAAGAATAACTAGGAATGCAACTCATTGCCCTTTTAATATGCCAAGAGTTTATAATATAGCCTGTTATTAATATTGTTTATTTGGTTAATATGACAGGCTATACTAGGGTGGGAACAGAAGATACTGTTCAACATGATTTCCTAAGCAGAACATTAGCCAGTGGAAATGTGAGACTCATAAGAAAAACTCATTTTGTGCTGATTCTCTTAGTACATTCTCCAAAAGTGATTCCTTCCAGAGGTTTAAGATTATTTGTTGGCATGACAGTTTTTAAGAAAGTTAAGAAAAGCTACTGAAAGAAGCATTGTGAAACCATACAATTAAACAGGTAGAGAGGTTAGTCAGTGGGTGGCACTTTTTTAATGGACTTATTCCCACATCTGCCGGTGCCGAGACCTCACGCTTGGCCTGCTTCCAGATGTGTTTCCTGATACTAGAACCTAGCTACCCTCTACTTAGACTAGGTATGTGTGTGCATATAGTACTCGTGTGGGTATTCAGCGTGCATGACTTTCTCTCTTTTTTAGTCGATTCCAATCAGGCTTTCATATCCTCCACTCTACCGAAACGACTCTTAGCAAGATCACCAGTGACCTCCATGCCAAATCCAATGGGCAGTTTTCAGCCCTCGTCTTATTTATGAGCAGTATTTAAACTGTTCGATCTCTGTCTCCTCGAAACCCTTTCTTTCACTTGGTCTCAGGGCCGCCTCTCTCTCGGCTCTCCGCAACTCTGTCAGGCCTCCTTTCAGCCTTCTTTGCCTGGATACTTCCCATCTTCTTGATTTCTAGAAAACTATAATACTCCAAGGCTTATGCCCAGGCCTCTACCCTGTCTAATCTCATTCCTTTGGTGATCTTATCTAGTCCCATAGCTTTAATATCATCTAAATGCTGAATATTTACAAATTTCTGTCTCCAGCACAAACCTCTCTCTCCTATATACACAATTGCTTACTCATATCCCCACTTGGATGTCCATGAATATCTCAAAGTTAACAGATTCAAAGCAAAATTTGTTCATCCCTCAGTCCACCCTATTTCAGGAAATGGCCAACCTCTCTTCAGTTCCTTGGGCCCAAAAGCTCTGGAGTCTCGATGGACTCCTCTCTCTCATGTACACACTCTAATTCCAATCTTTCAGCAAATCCTGTTGGCTGTATCTTTGAAAACACATCGGTCAACTCTACCTTTTCACTACTTAACCCTGTTACCGTCCTGGTCTGAGCCAGCATGACCTCTTTTTGGTTTACTGCAGTGGTTTGCTAACTGGTCCTCTCCACTTCTCTGTTGCTTCTTTGAAGTATCTCCCACTCATCAAAGTAATCCAAGTTAGCCAAAGTCAGATCAAAACTCTCTGCTCACTTTGATTGGAATAAAACCCAAGCGCTTTACATGGCTTTTAGAGTATACATGATCTGGGCCCCTACTTTCTCTCTGATTTCATCTCTTACCTCTTCACCCCTACTTTATTTCAGACTTACTAGTTCCCTTATTTTTCAGCCATCCCAAGCACATTCCTTCCTTAGGGCCCTTGAAGTTACTATTTCCTCTGCCTGGAACACAGAAAATTACATAGTCCATGCTCTCATTTCAGTCAAGCTTCTATTTAGGTGTCACTTCATTGAAGAGTTCTTCCCCGTTATTGGAGCATCTGCCTTCATTACTTTCTGTACCTTTAAGTAGTTTATTTTTAGTTTTAGGACTTACAAACAACATGACATACTATGCTTATTTATTTGTGCATTGTCTGCCTTCCACCCTTGAATGTAAGCCCATTTGATGAAAGTAGGACTTTGATTATTTTTGTTTCTGCTGCGTCTCCAGAGAGTCTGGCATCTGGTAAGGGCTCATTAAAAATTTAATGAATGAAGGAATAAACAAATATTCATGTGAACAGTTATTCAGAATGTGGTCAGGAGCAGAAAATTAGCACTTTCCAGGGTTTTTTTTAGTTGTAAGCTTGCATAAACTGAAGATGGAGATCATAATCAAGGGAGGTTTTCTCCATGTCTTCTCAGTGAAAAGAATAGAATGTTAGTTGAAGTTGGTGGCGGTGAATATGTTTATTGTTCTAAACTCCATATTCTAATCACAGAAGTTGTCCCCTTATGTTTCAGTCATGGAAATTAAATCATGTATGTGGTCATGAGTCCAGGTTCTGCTGTTTATGTCCCATTCTTATGAAATCAGCAATACTAGTAAACCTGTATATACTTACTATCATTTGCTTGGAAATGAAGATTTTAATGCAAGTAAAAATGCCTGATGTATTTTTCCTTCAAAGTCTGACTCCACCAGGTCAGTTCTAAACCATTTCCGGAATCCAGTTTCTTTCAAAAATGCTATTTTTATTTCCAGGAATTGAGTCTCACTTTCCCCAGAACCTTGTTTTTATGAATAGCTCATTGTAGGTAAATTAAGCCAGTGAAGCCTCAGTGATAAAGTTTGCAACCTACCACCTCACTGTACTTTCTATGAGAGGAGTCACAAAAGACTCCGGACTCCATGTCACAGACACCCTAGTCCTAGTGCCTTCTCAGCTCTCTTCTGTGGCTTTGAAACATGCAGCCTCCTCCATCTCAAGGTCTCATCCACAAGAGAGGATAATAACAGATGTCTTGCAAGTTGTGGTTTTTTGACGGTCAAATGTGATGACACCAGAGAAGCTGCTTTCAAATATGTAAAGTATTCTGTTCATCAGGGTTGAACTAAGTCAACTAACAGAAACTCATAACAAACTATCTTGGAGCAAACGGGGGGAAATTGTGTTATGAACACAGGGCTGGCCCATAGAACTTAAGTCCAGGGAGTGGGACCTCATGAACTGCAGGATCCAGAAACTGGGGACTTTTTGGTTGCCAAGGGTTCTCTTTCTAAAACCTGTGGTCTCTATTCTCTGCCGCTCTTGGCATGTCCTTTTCTTATGCTTTACAGTGTCAGTTTATCACGTACAAGCCAACATCACTTTTCTTAGAACCTTTCAATTTCAAATCTACATTAACTTACTGATCTCCAAATTACAATTTACAAATTGAAGTTCCTGAGATCTGGTTGCAAAGTTTCAGGAAAGAGAATTTGGTTGGCCAAGTTTAGGTCAGATAGACACCTCCTCTCCCCTCAAATGGTGAACTTCAGGAAAGGCGTGGGAACAGCATCGTATGATCTATTGTCCCCCAGCAGAGGAGGCTCACAGAGCTGTCCCTGAGAAGGGAGTGTGGGGTGGCGGTGAAACAAGGAGTGTGCACACCCGGAGTGTGACATAAAAGTACCGAGAACACTGCTTGCATCCTTATTCCTATATCTTTGCACTTGTTAAACTGCTTAGTACATGACCTGGCCATAGAATTAATGGTACATTTGTAAATACGGACAGGTCTAGAGAGCCCCACCAACTATGGCAGCCCTTCACATTATGTGTCAGGTTCATGTTCCAACATTGTCTCTGTTGCCCCCTTAAGGAACCTAACCTCATTCTTATCTTGGGGACCCAATTAATTTCAATGCAGACACTGACTCTATCAAACCAAATCCCTATTCCCTGTCTCCCAGACTTTTCCCTTTGTATTAGTTAGAACTGATTGTAAATTTTATAGCAAATGAACCTAAAATGTAATTGTTCAACAAAATAGGAATTAATTTTTTCTTATAGGTCAGTGATCCAGGTTGATGGTGCCTCTATCACCTTCAACATATGGCTTCCCAGACTGCAGTGGTATTCACTTTACAGCCCATGGGAAGGGGGAAAGAAAGGCTGAAGTGGAGGGATCATGTGACAGGTTTTATGCACTGGGCCTGGAAGACTCAGATCACTTTTACTTACATTCTGTTACAGAATACCTGATCACAAGGCCACATCTAACTGCAAAGGAGGCTGGGAAATTTAGTGTAGCTAGGCAGCTATATACCCAGTTATAATTCTGATACTAAGTAAGAAGGTAGGAATGGATTTTGGTAGACAGCTAGCAGTCTGTTTCATCTTTTCTGTGTTAACCTCTCTTAGTTAATGGCATTTTCCCCTCTAATACCCAAGCTTGAGTCCTTAAAAGTCATCCTCCATTTCTCCATCTCAACCCAGTCTCTGTATCTGTTCTACCTACCTAAGCAACATTCATTACATGCTTTCCATTCCTTCCTCCATAGCACTGCTTAAGGCCATTGTGTCTCTTGCATAAGCAACTGCAATCAGCCTTCAAAATTACCTCCCCATGTCAGTCTCTCCAGACTCATCACACCATCCTTTACTCTGCTGTCAGATGCCACTTCCGAACACAGAGATCTGATTGCCCAGGACAGCTTGGGCCCCTCAGCAGTTACCTCTCCACTCAGCGGCCTCTAAGCTCTATACACAAAGAAAGCGCCTGCAGCTCTGCCTTTTGTAGCGCAGGAGACTGGCCAGAACTGCCTCCCACTCTCTGCTCCGAAGCCTCTTCTCCTGGTCTCGTGGCCTGTGCTTCTGCCCTCTTGCCTCACACCTGTACTCTGCCCAAAACCCAGCTCCCTTTGGATTAACACCATAATTGGACTATCTACTCAGCTTTTCATTTAGCTCTGTCCCTAGACATTGTCTCTCAGGGCCCAGGCTTGCTCTTATTCAGGAGACAAGTTGGGACAGTGAAGGATGTTACTCTCTTTACCAAAAGCTCCATCAAGTTCCCATTGTTTACTGAACAAAACAGACTTTTTTTTTTTTAGCATGCCGTCCATGGCCTGCCACTGTCTGCTCCCATCCCCCAATTACCACCCCTGCCAATATATCCTTATACTCTTGACATTTTTCTCCTTCAAGATCTGACTCATTTATCACCTCCTCGAAGGCGTCCTCTTTCTCCCTCCTTTGTACTGCACCTTTGTACTGTGTTCATCCATGAATCGCTCCTACCTCTCTCTGTAGGTTGTGCACACCGTGGTCTCCCCACCTAGGGCGCATACTCCCTAAAGGCAGGGACTGTGACTTAGTCATCCTGCTGCTCCCCACACTGCTGAGAATGACAAGAACATGGCCGCGGGGAATACCTTATACTTGGTAAGATCACATCATTCCACTGCTTAAAACCCCCCCTAACGTCCCAGTGGCTCCCCAAATTACTCAGTGAGAAAATCCCTACATAGGCCTGCATGGTCTGGTAGAATCTGATGTTCTGCTCCCACTCTCCCGTTGCTCCTGTTTCTGGAGCACATCAGACAAGATCTCACTTCAGAACTTTTGCATTTGCTGTTCCCTTTACTGGGGCACTCTTTCCCCAGAGACCTGCGCGGTTTGCTTTCTCACGTCCTCAGGGCTTTCTCTCCAAGGTCAGGTTCTCAGTGAGGCCTTCCCTGACCACTCTATTCACATCAGGACCTCCCAGCACTTTTCCTCTCCCCTGCTGCTTATTTCTCCACTGCAGGTATCACCTCCTCACATAGTATACATTGTATTCATGTATTATTGTGTTTATTTTCTGTCTCCACTCCCCCTACCAGAATGTAAATTTCATCCTAGTTGAAATCTATTTGTTTATGTCTGCATTCCCTAGTCTAGGATAATGCATTCCCTAGTCTAGGATAAATTTGTTGAGAAAAGCAATACACAAATTAATAGAAGGTGCTCCATAAATATTTGTTAAATTGAATGAAAAGTCAGAAGCAGATGACTGGGAAATGTCCAAACTGTGTAACTATGTCGGTTTAGGAGATCAGTGACATTGAGAGAAAGCTGCCTCATGCCTCGGAGGAGGATTCAAACTGCGAAGTTGGGGTGGGAGGGGCAGCTGGGCGAGGGAACGAGTACCTTCGCAGAAACGTTTGGGCTGCCTAACTTCCCCCCGAGAGGACCGCATCTGGGAGATGAGTCTGCCCCACCCCCCGTGTGGACACATGTCTACCACGCAGGTGTTTTAAGTTACTTTGGTCTTTGCGTCTCAACTTGCTGAGGACACAGAAATCTTGGGTGGCTTATGTGACACTCCTCAGCTCTAAGTAGGAAACTACCAGGAGTTAAAATGATAAGGAAACATCACCCAGGACTAGATTCTGGGTCTTGGGGAAGCATAGCCTGTTTTAGAGCAGCGTGAGTAGGACTTGCTGTCTTCCACCCACGCTCCGCCTTTATACTGTTTATCTGAAATTTTTCTCCCTGGCTTACAATTTTGCAGCCGCCTACTTTCCGCAGCAGGATGGCGCTCTGATCTCCACATTCCCTCCTACCTCTGGACTCCCTAGTATTTTTTTCACGCTTGGTCGCTACTACGACAGGCGTTGGCCTTTTCATTATTTGCTGTCCAGATCTCCGGTTCCTTGATTGTAAACAAAACACTTTAGATCATAGCAAGGTCGGTGTAAGCACAGCCTTTCTGCTGGCAGCCAGACGTCTTAAGGTGGCATGACTGACTTGTTTACTTTTTAAGATTAACAAAATGGTGCTTCTACATGTCAGTGTGTGTGTGTTGGGGTGAGGGGATAGAAGTGTTAATCTTGTACTTTTGAGTAAAATATTATTAATTCCATGAATAAAACCAAACTTTTGTGGCAAGGTGTAATACTCTAGAATATCTCCATTTACATATATGTGGTAGTTTCTGTATTTATGCGTGTGAATTTATGTTTACATATAATAAGAGTTCCTGTGTAGCCTAGCAATTATGTAGAAATTTCAACAACAATGATCTAATTTTGGGAATAGAGTATAAATTATGGAATTGGGGCCTACTCTAATTTTCCTGTCCCTCTTCCCTTCTTTTCTAATACAGTAAATTAAGTGGAGCATTAAATGTAGAAAAATTAAGACGATGAGACCTCTTTCTTTGATTCCAGGTAAAATATTTCCTGTCAGGTAGGAAAACCTGACTTCAAAAAAGTTTGGGGCACTGCCTCGCTCACTGCTCTCTGGATCACCTCTGTCCTTCTGGAATCTGCATTTTAGTTGAACTAGTGCACAGTAACATCAACACCCAGTGTCAGCTGCATTTAAGTATTAGTGACCACAGGCCACATCAAGGAAGCATCTGCAGGCAGCCCAGCGGATGAGAAGGAGCCATTTTGCGTCACTTGTGAGTGAGGAGGACCTGCAGACTATATAGTAGAGGCGAATCCAGACAAAAACTTGAACCAGCTGGGGCCACCCGGAAGGAAAGGAAGAGAAAATGAAGCACTCCGAGAGTTAAGAGACCTGCCTCTAGTCTTAGCTCCGCTACCAACTGGGTATGTGTCCCTGGACAGGAAACCTGAGTCTCAATTTCCTTAGTGGTGAAAAGAGAAGGTTGCACCGCAGAGTTCCCAAGGCCCCTCCCCACTCCTTCATTCAGGAGTGTGTGAGGTGAGGCAGGCACACAAAGGGGACAAAAAATACGTGGTTAAGGAAACAAGTTACAAATCAAACTCATCTGTAGCAGAGATGCCTAAGAAAACATTTCTGCTGGGGACTGTTAGAACTGAAGGGGATTCGTTTCCAGTAAACTGCATTAACTTTGGCCCAAACCAAGATTTTACTTATGGGGGTGAGGTGGGGAGGCACTTAAAGACCCTTCCAGCTCTGTCTTAGGTATGACAGCTCTGCCCATTCTATTTTAACTTCCACCACCCCTGCTCAAGAACAAAATAGGTAGATTTCAAGCTGCAAAGGGGAGCAGAGTATCAGACATGAGGACATGATTGTAGTGGCTTTATAAATCACTTCGCACTCTGGACTTTCAGATTATTTTCACCCTTCCACGACTTGCAGCCCTCTAAAAGCATTCATTTGCATCAGAATGTTCTGGGTGGTTTGAGGGAGCGAATCCAGTGGGAGAGAAAAGTGGAGGAAGGAAGGAGCTGTTGTATTTGGCGGCAGGACTCAGGTAGAGGAAACTGCTACAACCCGGGAAAGCACTGAAAAAGAGAAAGAGGAGACGAGTTCCCACACGCAGCTCGTGGCAGTGGCCTTAACTGGGCTTTGGGAAGCAAGAACCTAGGCCAGGGGTGTAACCTCGCTTTTGAAAAGGAAATGCGGCTGAGACAGGTACAAAGTTTATTAGGGACTTGGGAGACCAGTCAAGTTTTTGATCTTGAAGTCCTGTTTTAACTTTTAGTGAGGGAGAGCTTGGATTCCGCATACATTATAAATGCTGTGCCTACTCCAGGCTAATTTATAGAAGGACATTCTCCTTGGCTCCGTCCCTAGGCCCCTGCCTCCCCTAGAGGAGCAAAGCCTGCTGGGTCGAAGGGAAGCACTGCTCAACCCCAGCTAGGGCACCTAGGCAGGCGGCCTCCCAGCCCCTCCGCGGGTCACCCGCGTCCGCGCAGTGCGGGAGGTTGGGGCCGCGGGGAGAGCCCAGCTGCAGGCAAAGCTCCCACGACCTGCCCCCCGGCCTCCCGCAGCTGCCCCCCGGCGCGGCGAGTGCGGGAAAACAAGCTCGCCGCCGAGGCGCATGGCGAGCTGCTCGCAGCCTTCGCTATCATCTGGTCCAGCCCCTCGGTTTCCTGGCGGGGAGTGGGCGCGGGGCTCCGGAGCGGCAGTGCGCCTGCCAGCGCCGCGCAGGGACCAGATCCTAAGGCCCCGCCGCCCCGCCGCCCCGTCGCCCCACCTCGCAGGCCCCTCCTTCCCCAGCCTCCCGGCCGTTTGGCTAGTTTGTTTGTCTTTTTAATTTCTCCGAGGCCAGCCGGAGCAGGTTTGCTGGCAGCAGCGCACCTCCAGCAATCACGCGACCAGCCAATCTCCGGGCGGCGCTCTCGGAGTCGGCGCGCTCGCGCCTGGGCCACCTTAAGGCCGCGCTCGCCAACCTCGGCGGGGCGGCTCCCGGCGCCGCGACCAATGGATCTCCTCCTCTGTTTAAATAGACTTGCGGTGTCAATCATTTTCTTCTTCGTCAGCCTCCCTTCCACCGCCATATTGGGCAACTAAAAAAAGGGGGCTCGTCTTTTCGGGGTGTTTTCTCCCCCTCCCCTCTCTGCCCGCTCACTCGCCGCTCCGCGACTCGACGCCGGCAAGGTTTGGAGAGGCGCTCGCTTCGCGGGGCCCGCGCTCGCGGCAGCCCGGACTGGGACTGGCCCAGCCGCTCCTCCCCGCCCTCCCCGCCCTCCCGCTCGCCCGCACACTTGATCGGCGGGGACTCTGGGCCGCCTGGCCCGGGCTCCCCCTGCCCCCTCCCCCAGAGCCAGCGCGCCCCCGACGCTCGGGCAGCCACTTGCTGGTGTTTGTTGCTCTTGGCTCCCGGCGCGGTCGCAGGGCTTATAAGAGGGGTTCGGGCTGGGTCGGGGCGTTTTGTTTTGTTCGGTTTTGTTTTCCGAGAGCGCGAGCGAGGCGGTCGTAAAGACCCAGGAGGAAAATGTCAAACGTGCGAGTGTCTAACGGGAGCCCGAGCCTGGAGCGGATGGACGCCAGACAGGCGGAGTACCCCAAGCCCTCAGCCTGCAGAAACCTCTTCGGCCCGGTGAATCACGAAGAGTTGACCCGGGACTTGGAGAAGCACTGCAGAGACATGGAAGAGGCAAGCCAGCGCAAGTGGAATTTTGATTTTCAGAATCACAAGCCCCTGGAGGGCAAGTACGAGTGGCAAGAGGTGGAGAAGGGCAGCTTGCCCGAGTTCTACTACAGACCCCCGCGGCCCCCCAAAGGCGCCTGCAAGGTGCCGGCGCTGGAGGGCCAGGATGTCAGCGCGAACCGCCCGACGGTGCCTTTAATTGGGTCTCAGGCGAACTCAGAGGACTCCCATTTGGTAGACCCAAAGACTGATACCTCGGACAGCCAGACGGGGCTGGCGGAGCAGTGCGCCGGGATGAGGAAGAGACCCGCGGCGGACGGTAAGGACCCTTTCCAAGCCCTGAAATGAAAGTCTGCCTGACTGCCTGGGCCACCGCTTTGCCTGCTGGAGGGTCTTAATAGAGCTTTATTTTCAGCGTATTCTGATTTCGCTTTTGGGGAGCGAACTCTCCTCATCTTCGGTTTTGAATGCTATCTGGCTGACTACTTGTCTGTTTATGATTTTTAAGTCAGAAACGTGGGACTGTATGATCTGGTAATTTCTCGAACTGAAAAAAACCTTGCAGGTCTCCCCGCTGGCCGGCGGTAGGTGTGTGACAGCGTTGGGATGTTTATCAGTCTCCTCCCTCTTCGCTGTGGAGAGAGCGCTTTGGGGCGTAGAATGCACTTTCTGTTATGGGAAAACAACCTCATTTTTGTGCCCTTAAAGGCCACTGGGAATGACGGGTACGGGATTGTGGGTGGAGGTGGTGGGTTTTTCATCCCCTGACTATTGTGCCAACTTCTGTCAGCCATTGTTTTTTCTAATAAAGATTGTGTGTGTTCTTTTTAAAATTCCGCCTTGCCTGTAGATTCCTCTCCTCAAAACAAAAGAGCCAACAGAACAGAAGAAAATGTTTCAGACGGTTCCCCGAATGCGGGCGCAGTGGAGCAGACGCCCAAGAAGCCGGGCCTCCGAAGACGTCAAACGTAAACTGCTCGGTGGGTAGAGGACTAGGAGGAAGAACTTGACACCCGAATGGGGCTGCAGGAACTCGTGGGCTTTCAGACCCCCAGATAACCCCATCGTAGCAGTTGCTGTCAGATTAAAGCTTGTGGGGTTTTGGTTTGCTTATATTTTGTGGGGTCAAGAAAGTATGGATGGGAAAGGCTGGAAATCACTTTGAGGATACGGTAGTTCTTAACAGTTTCTACTTTCTGAGACCGTTTTTCCTTGAAACACGCAACAACTAGAGCCAAGTGTCTCAGTCAAGTACTTGTAATCAAGGACCCCTTGGGTAGGAATGTCAGTTCCCTATGAGTCCCACCAAAATGTGTTGGGAACAATAGGTCCTTTCCTCATCTGAATAAGAACTGGGGTATGCCTGGGTCCCACTTCATGAGAATTTATTTCCCATGAGGTTCAGGTTGGGTCAGTAATGGATTTTGAGCCATCCGGGGAAGAATGGCAAATAAATGATTAAATTTAAATTTTTAGGTAAAATTGGGTCATATTTAGTTAATTCAGTGGTTAGAAATGTGAGTAGAGAGGTATGTTGTGTTCTTTGTCATTTTCATAAATTGTCCCTTTCCTTATTTTCTGATAGCTTTTGAGAACAGAAAAGGAACCTATGTATTTAAAATAACCAAAGTGGAAAGCTCAAAAATACTAAGGTTCCTACAGAATTTTGAACACGAATTAACAAAGCAGAATTAACTCTGCCAGAGTAAGCAGTCCAGGAACACGTCAGCATGAGTATGCTAATTGTGCTATAACAGGATGATTTGGGTATTTCTAGGGGAAATGAATAGTAGATAGCAAGACTGGCAAGGGTAGGTCTACCCCAAACAAGGGAAGTGGAGATTTTCCCATCTGCTAAAATCTGATCAACATGAATAGCTAATTTGAATATTTCAACCCCAACCTGATGTGAATTGGCTATCCATAATGATCAAACTACATATATTAATAGTTTGTAAACTTCTTACAGACAAGGACTGTGACCCCTTTTTTTCCAAATCACACTTATAGCCTAGCATGTGAAGCTGTCTTAATAGATGTTGATTTAAGTCCTCATTTAAAAAAACTAAAAATAAATTAAGAACAGGGATTCAGGTGGGATTCAAGTTTTATTTTCAAATCATCATGTCATATATGTGACTTCACACCTGGTATTTTTTTGGAGCTTATATAATATGGCACTATAGAACCTCTATATTACAGCTATAAGTGAAGTGGGAAAATATGTTAATTTTTTTCTGAAGCAGCCTTAACACCTGCAGCTCTTGTTGCTTTGTGACTTGTGGCCGAGCTCTTCACATGAGCCACGGTGAATCAGACCTGCTGGATTTTGATCTGGCCCCATTCTGACATACAGAGAGGCAATTGTTAGTAAATAGTGCCAATTCAGAGAATACTAGAAATAGTAGTAAGGACTTTTTCAGAAGCATTCAAGTGTGTATTCTGCGTATGACTAAGAAAGACTCTAGTACTTGAAAGAAAGTTAATGGAATTTTCTTGGGAGAGACTTTATAAGTTTTACTTAAAATTATTTTTCAAAGTTGAACGTGTCATTACTCCTGCAGTCACAGTCTCTTAATTTTCCTATCTCTTTTTTCTCACCATCTTTGACCCCGATTCTCTACACCACGGTCTCTCAACCTCTGCACTATTGACATTTTGGGCCAAATAATTCTTTGTTGTAGAGGCTGTTTTGTGCCTTGTAAAATGTTTGGCAGCATCCCTGGCCTCTCCCACTGGATACCGATAGCACCCCCACCCCCAACCCCAGTATGACAACCAGACATTGCTAATGTCCTCTGGGGGGCCAGAATGCCCACTGTCACAACACAGAGGATAGTAAGAATCCAGAGCAGGAAATGTTGGATGGAGATGACTACACTGATCAACTTTTAGTACATACTTTGCTTTTGCTTTGCACAGGTATTTCCCAACTAAGTGACCAAGTAATTCCTGTAATTTATTGGTAATGTTACTTTAGTGCTTCTCTCTTAATGCTTTTTGTTTCTTTTGCAGACTTGGGTACATTTCCTTGTTTATCCTATACATCACTGCTTGATGAAGCAAGGAAGATACAAATGAAAAGTTTTAAATACATATCGCTGACTCCATGGAATGGACATCCTGTATAAGCACTGAAAAACAACAACACAATAACACTAAAATGTTAGGCACTCTTAAATGATCTGCCTCTAAAAGCGTTGGATGTAGCATTGTGCAATTAGGTTTTTCCTTATTTGCTTCATTGTACTACCTGTGTATATAGTTTTTACTTTTTATGTAGCACATAAACTGGGGAAGGGAGGGCAGGGTGGGGGCTGAGGAATTGGCATGGGAGGTATGAAGAGCTTGCTTCAATCTAGAGCAAGGAGAAAAATATTTGACTTGCATAAAGGAGAGGCAGTTTTGGGGGAAGGGTTTGTGTTTTCTTTAAAGATGTAATGTCCCTTTCAGTGAAAACTGATACTTCATTTTTAAAATCGTCCAAATTTGAACACTGACTACAAATAATTGCTATTTATTTTTACATGAAGCTTTTTCTTATTTGGGAGCTCTGATGATTCCGTTATGTAGCAGCAAATGGCTTTTTTTTTTCTTTAAAGAAACAACAGCGAGTCTATCCTCAGTGCGTCTACCCTAGGCCCCCCTAAATTGGAATTTATCAGTTAATTATTCAGCAGTTAGGTAATCACTCCAGTTAAGTAATTCTGGGAGAAAATCTGGGGTGTCTGGGGGGAGTTCTAAATGCTCAGAATGGACCATCTAATTCTTAGCAGATTTCTTGAGAAATTTTCTTAATTTTCTTCTTACTTTAGGCTGTGTAGGCAGTCAAAATAATTCTAAATCCTTGGGTTGTTTTTTTTTTAAGGTCTGTAACTCCACATAAAAAATAATGAAGTAATTTTAAATTTAAAGCTTCTCATTCTGTTTAATTTGCCCAAAGGAAAGTGGTGTTTTTAAATGAAAGTGTGTATAGAGAAAAGCACACGTGGAAAAGTGAAATGGATACTACATCTTTAAACAGTATTTTTAAATTGCCTGTGTATGTGTATGAAACAAAACCATTTGAATTGTACCTGTGTACATAACTCTGTAAAGACACTGAAAAATTATACTAACTTATTTATGTTAAAAAGATTTTTTTTTTTAATCTAGGCAATATATAAGCCAAAGTGGCATGTTTTGTGCATTTGTAAATGCTGTATTGGGTAGAATAGGTTTTTTCCCTTCTTCTGTTAAATAATATGGCTATGCTTAAAAGGTTGCATACTGAGCCAAGTATAATTTTTTGTAATGTGTGAAAAAAATGCCAATTATTGTTACACATCAAGCAATCAATAAAAAACTCCATAGCTATTCATTGAGTTGAACTGTAATGTGCTTTACTCAGTGTGAGGTATTTGACCTGGCATTCTAGTTGTATTTACACAAATATAATATGAAGTGGCAAATACCTAGATAAATCAGGTTCACAGCTCAGATGTTTATGTGGGTCCGAATGTAGCAGTCACTATTTTGTTCTTTTTGGATGGACAAAGCTTGAGAAGTGTGGAGTGGAAGAGTCACATTTTGACATAAATAAGATTGTCAAAAGTGTGCATTAGTTTCAATATGTATGTCTTCTAGGATATAAATATGTCAGAACCAAAAATTGTTACATAAGTAGACTGAACACACTTTTGTAGGACTGAAAATGAAAGTAACATGGTGACTTCTCTAAATTCTGTATTTACACATGCAGTGTTGTGAAGAATTCGAGCAATTGTTCACACCACCTAATCTACACCTCTTGCCCAAAATACTCAGAAGTCTTTTAGAAATTTGGATGCATTCCACGCTAATTTAGATAAAATAGGCATTCTTCAAATAAACTGGTTACACTAATTCCTCAATTTATAAATCTCTTGGTTATTATCTACACAACCCCAAACTAGTTAATCTAAATACCAAATCTGTGTGGGTTTTGGGTCCCCATGTCCACATGACAGGGAGAGAGATTTTTTTACTTAAACAAAAAATTTCAACAAGTCATTTAAAGACAGATTTACTAAAATAATTCCTGTAATACCACATTCTCAAGAAATGTGGTTGAGGTGTAAAAGTAAGTTTTTTTTTTCCAGGAATCTGTAAATGGTTAAATTGCAAAAATCTAAATTTGGGTTAAACAGTTCCCTCAAATACTTGTAATCACATTATTGCACCCCAAAAGGGGCTCTAAACACCATAGTTCGAGCTTAGTTTGACCCAAAGTTACTTTTTTTTTTTTTAAGAAGGGTTGACTCTCTTCGGCTGCCGGGAAGGGAAAAGTAGATCCTCTGTAGCTGGGCTACATCTTCCCTTTAGGTATTATTTTAATTAAAGCCTAAAGGGGTTTTTGTGGCTCTATTCAAAACACGCGTACAGGCTGTTTTTCAGGAAGGCGCTGAGAAAGCAAGAAAAACAATTCAAAACGGGTTGTCAGGAAATAGTGAAATAAAACGAGTTTGTCTGAGCCAAAAAGGGTACTTTAAAATTAAAATGTGTCTTTAAAGAGGTGCGGGGGGGGGGGAATCTTCCCTTAATTGCTGCCTTTACCCCCATTTTCCTTTCCTAAAGAGACATCTGTAATGTGAATTTTCAGAGATTGCATTTTAGGCGTGCAGGGCCAGCAAGAAGTGGATGCTTGCCGCCCTAGGCACGTTCACAGGAACGCAGCCCCCCCGCCCCCCGTCACTGGGTCGATCCTTTACACGTCTGTGTCAAGTCTTCAAATGCGTCCCAGGGGTTTGGAACGTCCTGACGCGGGCTCCGGACTGCGGGGCCCGCCGTGAGCGTCCCTCAGAGGGATGCGGCCGCTGGCGCCAGCCACCCCTGCCCCGCTACCCGGGCCACTGCGCCGTCGTCTCCTCAAACTGTCCCGCAGTCCCGCGCCCGCCAGCCGCGGCATTTGCGGGCCTGGCTGGCTGTCGCCTTGGGACAAGTTGGCCAGTGAGTCTCGTTCCTTGGCTGCAACTTGCAGCTCCCGCACCGTCCGGGTCTCTGGGCGCAGTTCCCGCGCTCGGGCGCCCGCAGGCCGTGGAGGGCGGCTGCGCCTCGGCCCGCGCAGCGGGGTTGGGCGGTTGCTCAGAAATTTTCCTCCTTCATCACCTCTCGTCTGGGCTCCGAAAGAAGCGAAAACCCCCATTCTTCTCCACATTCGGACCCTCAAAGCAGCACCCTGCCCATCCCAGGGCGCTTGGGGCATTTGAGCGAAGGGGAGAACCTTTCCGAATTTGTGGACCCTCCAGGGCAGCCCGCTCCCACCCCCACCCCGGGCTCCAATGATCCGCAGCCCCGCGCATTTCGAAAGGCTTCCCGGCTCGCCGGCCGCCCTAGAGGGCCGCAGCCGCGCGCTGAAGGGCCGAGCGCCACAGCCGCTTGCGGGGGTCGCTTCCTCCCCTACACCCGCTTTGCAGGGTTTCCCCAGCGCATCCACTTCGATCCTGTGCGGGGCACCGGCGCAGGAAAGAACTAGGGAAATGTGGGTCCAGGGGTATGACTGGGGGACAGAGGGTACCAAGGAAATCGACAAGGGGAGCGGGGTGGGCGGCCTTTCAGGCCAAGGTGCGCCCACCGCCCCGGGCCGCGCCGAGCGACCTTTCCTGGCGGCCGGGAACGCTGCCTTCGCCATGTCACCTTCATCATCGTTACCGTAGACACTTGCTCTTCACAAGCTTTTCCGGCTTGCAAAATATGTCCTAAAATCTCGTCTAGGATCTCTGATCAATTTTGCGGAGTATGAATTTCTTTTTCTGATTTGCCATCTCCTTCACCTGAGCCACACCCTGCGCCCCGGTCCCCTCCCTCCGGGCCAAAATCAAGGTAAAAATCCTGCAAGCGAAGCTGGGGGTGGGGGTGGGGGTGGGGCAGGGAAACAGGGCCCACGGTCACGCTAGAAGCCCCCGCCCCGGGATGGGGGACCTTCGGGGCCTCGGCTCGCTTGGGGGTGGGGCGGGGTGGGGTCAGCCTCCGTCAGACCCAGCGGAACCGAAAGTGGAGCGTTTACACGTAAACTCGTCCCGCGCGGTCACCCGCGCCCCAGGCCTGTCTCGCGTGGGGACACACGCAGAGTGCGCAGGAATCGGAAAGTAAAAAAATACAGAAAAATATCGACGCGTGCTGGGCGCGAAACGTCGACGTGCCTGTAAAGGAACGTTAAGAAAAGGCAGGAGCAGGGCGCGCAGCCGGGACGCGGGCCGGGGGATTGCATCATTGCAGCTCCCCCTCCAGAAAAGGCCCCGATCCGCGGCGACCATCATGGCGCTCGCGCCGGGCCGCGCCTCCCGCGCGCCTTCCCCGAGCGCTCGGGCCACGGGCGCCGAGCTCAGAGCAGCATTTTGCAAACATCTTCCCTTTCTCTGGCGCGCCCGGCCCCCCACCCCCTCCTTCCTTTTTTGTGTTAGTGTCTGTGAGTGCGTGCGTCCGTGTGACTGTGCGTGTGGACTGGAGAACTTACAGATTATTTTTTTCCTCTTTTTTTTTCCCCCTCCCGTGCTGGTGGTTGTAAACTTGATTGGCATTGGCTGCGCCCACTGACCCCTGCGCTGAGTCCACTGAAGATTTAAGGTGGATCCGAAAGGCGGCAGCTGCAGGCGGAGTCTCGCGCTGGAGCGGGTTTTGGAGGAAAAAAAAAAAAAAAAAAAAAAAAAAGAGCCCCAAAGCTAGCGCCCGCCGCGTTTTTGCGAATCCCCAGCGGTACCAGGCCCCGCGCCCGCCCCGCCCGTCGCGCACTTCCTCCGCCCGCCTCCCGCTTCTTCCCCATTGGCCCGCTGGTGCAGTTTGAATTTTTTTCTTGGATGCTTGTTTTCTTGTAAAAAATACAGTACCCAGATCGTGCTACGGAACCTACTTCGGCGGCCCGAGGTGGGGTATTTGAGCCCGGTTTTGTGCAGGCGGGAGAGCGGAGGATGGGCGGAGCTTCTGTTCCAAAATTTCCCCCCAATGTGCTTGCCAGTGTGCAGGCGAGTGGGGGAGCGTGGGGCGGCGGTAACAGGAGAAGCTTTGGGGGGTGCGGCAGAGATGTAGTATAAACGTTAATGGATGTCCAGGGCGCGTCGTTTCACCGGCTGCTGGCCAGAGGTACTAAGGAGGCGCTGGCAGGAACCCCAGCGAGGATGCACCTTCCCATGCCTTGGAAAGGTAGAATGCGGAGGGCGGGAGGGTGAAGGAGGCCTAGAAAAGAACACCTCACTACCAAGGGTTAAAAAAAAGGAGAGAAGAAATGCATATATAGCACAAATGTATTATTTCAAGCGCCACGCAGTCAGAAACTCATCAAATTCAGGCAGGTGGTGTCGTTTTTACTGAATTAAAAAAAAAAGTTTTCTGTCTCTGAATTCCAGGGTGTTTTTGAGTAACGAAAATGTGGGAGACAGGGAACATGACTTTTTTAAAGTGCCTTTGATTTCTGGGTCTGGAAATTAATCCTTTTGATAAAAGACTTTAAGATTTAGGATAATGTTATTTGTAATGCAGGTCTAATAGAAATGGTAACCTTTATTAGAACCCAATTGTGTTTTACTGTACTGTGAAAAATTGTAAAGTTTGCACTAATTCAAATTCTCCGAATTTATCTCTAGGTTAGTGAAGTTAGTATGTATACCTACTTTTTGGGGGTCTTAATTTTGTTGTGGTGTAGCTAACCATTTTAACCAGATACTCAGCTCTGGCTTTCCAACAGTTCTTCACCTAACCTCCCACCCAATTTTTAGTTCATAACCCAACTAATCCCTTACTTCCCCACCCCATATAAGCTTCTCAAACCGCCACAGACCAACCTGCTTGTGTGCTAGCAAGGAATTTTTTTGGGGGTTAAGATTGCACCAAAATGGACTGGCTAGCTGAAGGAGCAGCGAACTCACAACCTCTGAAAGTGTGAGTCAAGCACTAGTCTGGATAACCCCCTGATAAGGGACAGTGTAGACAAGATAAATATATCAAATAAGTATTAGGGCTAGTGACGATCAAAGTCTGTTCTAGACCCTTGAGATACTTTATTTCCAACCTTGGACTTAATAGATTTCCTTGGCCATTACCATCTTCTAGAGATGTACTGTCCATTATGGTAGCTGAAAGTTATATGTGGCTTTTGAGCACTTGAATATGGCCAGTCCAAATGAGATGCGCTGTAAGTGTGTAATATATGCTGGTTTTCCAAGAATTAGCATGGAAAGGAATGTTAAATATCTCATTAATAACTTTTATATTGATTAGATGTGGAAGTGATTGTATTTTTGATATATTGGGTTAAAAAAGTGTTACTAAATTTCATGTTTCTTTTTACTTCTTTGTAGTGGGGTTACTAGACAGTTTTAATTTATAGGTGTGACTCATATTTCTGTTGGACATTGCTGTTCTGGACCAACACCTTATGGTAACTTGAAGCCCCATCTTTGAGAATGGTGACTAATAATACTGAGAAGTAGATGTTAATTTCCAGCTGCCGTCTTATCTTTCCAAGTGAAAGCAAGGCCTCTGGAATCTTAAAAAAAAAAATTCTGCCAACACTTAACACCTACCATTTAAACTTTATCACCTAGTATTGGGTTTGGGCCCTGACTATGGAAATATGGTACAGATACATTCGATTAAATCAGAATTTGATCACAGCTTTTCACATTATGTAAATAGAGACTGGGGAGTCCATTGTGTTAGGACTGACTCTGGAAACAAAAAATTAGACCCCAAACAACCTCACAGGTAACTTTTCATTGCCATTCTTCAGTGGGCAGGAAGGCCGTGGGAAGATGGAGCGCCTTCTCATTCTAGGATGCTTATTTCTAACGGGACACTTGAGCAAGTGAGAAGGTATGCCATATTCTTGGATAGGAATGCTCAACATGCTGAAGATGGCATTTAAATTTATATCTTTTAAATTAAATTTATACCTTTATACTCAATTCTGGTAAGTCTGATCATCTTATTTCATTCTATTGTTCTACCAGTTTATGCACTCAGGACCATATTGTAATTACTGTAAATATATGTTTTAATTTCTGGTAGCACTAATCCTCCATGGCCAACCAGTCCCTTTCCTCCTCTTTTTTTTCAGGATTTTCCTAGCTTCTTTGGCTTGCCTTTTTTTCCATTTATATATAAAATGAATTTGGTTGGAAATGAAATTTCTGTTGGCATTAAAAACAAAACTAAGTGGGATCTCACACTTTATACCGGGATAAATTCCTGAAGGATTAGTGTAGAATGTAGAAAAATGAAATTATAGATGTACCAGAAGAAATGTCAGAGGATCTTTAAAAATAAAATCTCAGAGTTAGGAAAGTCTTTCTAGGTATGATACAAAACAGAATCCTTTAAATATAATATTGTTAAATTCAATGATGTAAAAACAAAAAATGTTTGCATGGCAAAATCTACCATAGCAAAGTCAAAAGACAAGGACACAGGGAGTGATGGTTGCACAACAATGCGAATGTACTTAAATGCCACTGAACTGTCCCCTTAAAAACGGTTAAAGTGGTAACTTGTATGTTATGCATATTTAACTGCAATAATAAGTAAATAAATAAATACATTAATTAAAAAATACCACAATAATAACAAACAAATACACAACTACTAGAAAAATTTTAAAGTTCTCCCATGTTCTATCTAACAGAATGCCACACACAGTGTTCTGGGTCCCATCCTTTGTGAGAAATTTGTGTGGTGGTTCCACTTCTGGAGTCAGACTGCTTGGGTTTGAGTCTCTTACCTATCTTACTGCCTGTGAAAGTTTTTGCAAGTTATTTCACCTTTTAAAGTTTCTGTTTCTTTGATTATACAGTAACAATGCTTACACCTCTTTCATAGGCTTATTAAAACTATTCAGTGGAGTGATGTATGTGCAGTACTTAGCCTTGTACCTGGCTATAATAATAACTATTATATAAAAATATAATAAACAGACATCCAGTTCTTATTTTGGTTTCCCAAGTAACCACAATCAACATTGTAAATATGTTTAACATTGTAACACTGTAAATATGTTTCCCATTTTAAATTACTGCTGTTATTACCCTTGAGAAGAACAAGTCCTTTTTATTGGGCTCTTAACAGAATTAATATATTGCCAAAAAATGGTTAAAATGGTAAATTTTATGTTATGTGTATTTAACACAGTTTTTTTAAAAGCTTAAAAAAACAAGGTATTTTTTGAGTTTAGGGCCAACTCATTCTGGGTAAAAACCTGATATAGATTTGTTGGTGTAAATCAGTAACACACACATACGCGTACATGCACAAAGACAGTGGCAAATGGGGAAAAATGTTTGCAACTCATATATCAAAGGGCTAATTTCCTGATAAATAAAGAGGTTCTACAAATAATGGGAAAAAGCAAACCAATAAAAATAAGCAAACACTATGAACATCATTTTCAGAAAAGGAAAATCAAAACGCTCTTAAAATATAAACACATGCTCAATTGTAGTTTGAGACTTGGGATAGAAATTATATACAGAATACATAAGTATAGGTAAGTAGAGTCACAGTCAGCATTACTCAGATACAAAGATAGCCATTATCCATCCTTTCTTGATAGTTTAACCTTTGCTTCTCTCCTCTCTATCCAAGGCTGAGTGGTTTTTATTTTTCCCCAGATTCATCTGTGACCAGAGAATCAGGGAGTTTGCATGTGCGGAAGCCATGAGCACCTTTGAAGTTCAGTGTAAAATCCAAACCATCTAGTCTCTGCCTTAGTAGCATCACCTTTCTTTGCACATAGAGAACCCCTGAACCAGCCTCTCAAGGCAAGTACAACTACCTTTCTTGACACATCTCATCCATTCCTGCTTTTAATTCCTGTATATCAGCTAATAACCTGGGTCTCTCAAAAATCAACACTTTATTTTGGCTTTTCCATCAAGTTCTCTATTCTCTTGAAAGCTTCAAGCAGGATTTATTATACAATTAACATGAAATGTCAAACAATAGAGAGACTATGTTATGGAAAATATGGTGTTAGGTTATAGCTAACCATGTGGGGAAAATGTTGAATTCCTCCTCCTACACATACACATTTACACACAGTGTTTTAATATTATATATTATATTAATTATATTTAAAAATTACAAAATTAATATATAGTGTGGGTTTATTCTTTGATTTAGCAATTCCTTTTCCATGAATTTACTTTTGAAATGTAATTAGATGTGTGACTAAAGGTGTTTGTCTTTTTGTATATATAATATATATATATATTTAAAATGACAATTGTAAAGTCATTTTCGATTTTAAAAAGCAACAAAAAAGTAAACAACCAAACAACAGCCCTTTAGATTTAGGAATGAATACACATCCTTATTTGATTGAACCAACTATAGTATATCCAAAACTGACACAGATTGCAGCTGTTAAGCTACACCCTGCATAACTTATATACATAATAGGAAAAGTCAGTAGTATTAAATCAGGCACAGAGAAAATATTGATAGTGTGATCTCATTTTTGTAAAAATGTTTTGATTCATTTATATATACATAGAACCAACCTTAAAGGTCATCCTTCACATTGATAGTTTTGATTTCTGAAGTGGGATTATGAAGAGACTTTCACTTTATGTATTTAGGTATTGGTTGCATTTTTATAATGAGTTTTAACAAGAAAAAACCATAAAGATATTTCAAATAAAAAAGAATTATTCTTAACAGTTCTTGAACACAGAGTAAGTTTCTCTTTGTGTCTCACATACAGTCTCTTTTCTCAGACATCAGCACAGAATGAAGCATTTCTGTAATTCATTTCCCCTTCTTTTTTCTATCTAGTTTCAGATATCGTTAAATCCATATGTGAATTATGAGGGGTGTGTGTGTTTGGGTATGTGGTTTTGCTTCCAGGGCACGTAAGCGAGGTATAAATATCATCCCCATTAACTCAGGGATATCTTAACAAACCATGGAAAATTGAGCCTATTCCATCTTTTTGGCACAAGGGATCCTGTTGGTAACACTATCCCAAACCTCACAATCTTTGATCTTTGGCATCTGGTATACCCAGGGATTCTGCCTGGAATTTGACAAACAGATCAACTCCCTGCCTTAGTTTAGTGACTTAGGACATCGTGCTGGGGAGAAGGTTTTAAATTTCTAGTTAGCAGTCTTGAGCTATCACTCTCCATGGGACTGACTTGGAGCAAATCTTAGAATCTCTGAATACCAGGTTTGAGAGATCACTGCATCCAGTGTTCATTTTACGAGAAAATTCTAATTCTTCATTTCCTGTAAAGTGGGGAAGTTCAACAGGATGATTTATAGGTTCCTTTTGGCTTACTATTGTGTGATTTCTGTTTGCTAGTCAAGATCATGCAGTCCATCCCTGTGGGTCAGGTTATTTTCCAGGCAAGCTAGATTCCTGATTTTGGGCCACAAACCACATAGTCACAGGATTCAAAGGAGGATGCTAGTACAATAGTGTAGGCTGAACAGTGAACATTTATTGTCTTACTAGAAAAAAGCACATGAACATAGAATGTGATGGTTGTTCAGGGATGCCAAACACTGCTTCATGGTTGCAAGCATACGGTGGGCCAGGCTCTGTGTCTTCAGTGTGACCAACAGGAGGGCCCTCATGAAGCTACAGGCTGTTGGAGGAGACAAAGAATCACAGCCGTAATTACTAATGGAACGTAGGTGAGTGTTCTGAAGGACAGTGCTATGAAGGCACTTTAAGGCTTCTGCTTTATGCTCCCGACAATTTGGGCCCTAGATAAAGGTGTCCAGCTGAGGGAGCAGCAGGCGCTGAGATCCAAACTCTTTCCCCAGGCCAGCCTGTATTCCCCAGAAAGAAGCTGTCTTGCCCAATGGGTTTCAGCCCTGGGCAAGTTCGCTATGGATTCAATGTGACCAAAGAAATTGACAGCAAAATGTTCTTGGGGTGAAAGGGTTATACACAACTTCATTTCCAGGTGGCAGGTCAGTCACTAGAATCCCGTTCACTCAGAGCGAGTGCATGCAGCAAGCCAGTCTCTGCCTCTGGGCCTCTCTGCCTGCACAGCCGTCCTCTGGGCCCCTCTGCCCGCACAGTCGTCCCACACAGCTATCCTTTGGGCCTCTGTCCTCGGCGCTGCCACCACTCCAGCCTCTGCTCTCCTGCAGCTTTGCAGCCCTGCCACCGTGTTGTGCACAGAGCACTGGGCAGAGCTCTTTATATAGAGTCAACAGCCATGCACTGCCCACAGGTGTGCAGTGAGCTTAGTCAACCAGGGCCAGGTGAGAATCCTAGCCACAGGAACTCTCATTTTATCCACAGAAGCAAAGCTTTAAAAATGCATCCTGCCACGTGGTGCTTTGTGCAGTTTGCTGAAAGTCCCCTGTGGTGCAGCAGTGGTCCTGTAGGTGTGTTAAGAGTTTGAAACAGGGGGCCAAACCTAGTGGTGGGAGCTCGGAAGGCCTTCCTAAGGAAATGACCTTCACCTAAGACCTGGAGTGTGAGCAGGAGTTAACTAGTAAAAAGAACAAGGGGAAGAAGAATGATGCAAGCAGAGCTGGTCCAGGGCCCCAAGTCCAGGAAGGACTTTGAGGAAGTGAAAGAAGGTGTTTGTGGCTGGGATGCCCTGACTAAGGGCAACAGGCACAAGTGCTATGACGAGTGGTGGCGAAGCCCAGCCCCAGACAGGCTTTTTATTGCCACATTAGGTATTTTGGACTTTACTTCAAAAGCAGTGGGAAGCCATTGGATAATTGAAGAGAGTTGCTCCAGCAAATTCAATTAAATTCACTTATTTCCTCATTTTATCTAATTCTGGTCAAAGCCCTCAGTCTTCTATTGGGATCATTCCCATAGGATGTGGAAAGTTTAGGCTTCCACCTCTTCATTTCTTCATGACGCTGCTAACATACACAATTTAAAACACGTTTTAAAACTCTTGCTTCAATGAATGAGGGGGACACGAAGTCCTTGGACCTCCTGAGTGGATACTGGGCACAGCTGATACATTTCACATTTCAGAGACGGCCCTAAGCGAGTACTATGGCCTGGCGTCCGTCTGCTGACTCAGCCAAACGAAGATGGGAATCTCACCACTTTTGCCCCACCGCTCCCGAGTTAGCTTGCAATCTCTTCATTGTCATCATGCGCCTGCTGCTTGTGTTGTTTTAGGTCCCCGCCTGTGTTTTCCCATGAGCTGGTACTGGTGGTGTGAATCTTCTAAGCAAGTGAACAGCTTAGGGGTGAATACTGAAAATCATTTTCTTCAAATAGCTCAGCATTTTAGATTTACATTTTTGCGGAGCGAATGGATTCAGTGTTCACAAATACTTTGTCCAAACGATTCACTATTTGTTTGGTTTTGGGAAGAGACTTCAGAAGAGGACGAATAAAAATGGACAACCCACAGGGATTTTTGTTGCTGTTTTTTTTTTTAAAAAAAATTGAAGATTAGTAAAAGAGAGACCTCTGCTGGCGAAACTGGTGTAACAACCTAGACCAGAAGCTTCCCTGAAGCTTTCGACAGGTGTTAGCAAATTGCTCACTGTTCACTTCCTCAGCTACCAACTCACGTGCTTTTGGAGTTCATCTAAGTGACCTGTAATTCCAACCCCAATCACAGTGGTTTCTGTTTCAGTCTTTAGGGAATGTGTTGGTCTTGCATATTTCTCAAAAAATAACAGCTCGAAGTATCAGCCCCCGCCAAAACCCAGACCTGAAATAACTCCTACACCTTACCTTGTTAACTTTCTCTTTTCTGTTCTGCCTCCCGCTCCCACCTCCCCTCTGCCAGAAAAACAAAACAAATCTCCAGTCAAAAGATACTATTAACTGCTGGAAAGTGAGGAGGGAACTAGCTCCTTATCTCTAGCATGTCCTCAACTGAATTTGGAGGCTTGGGGCCCAGGGGGACTTCTATGCCTGAGGAGGGCTGTGACTCCTATTGACGTTTTCCGATGTGCTTGCTCAGCCGTGGGGATGTGGGTGCACAATAGTGGGGTGAGTCTGGGTGAGCAGGAGACTGGACACCTCTGCAGAATGCAGAGGGTGGTTTGATAGGAGGGGAAAAGGGAATGTCTCCTGAGGCCTTTTGTTCGTCAATAATAACAGCAACCACAGTGGGTGCCTACTATGTGCCAGGCCTGGGCCAAGCGCTGTACATACCCTACCTCTGCTTCTTGCTTTGCTCCTCTCTTCACTTCCCTGAAAAACTTAGAACAAAGCCAGTGTAGAAATAATAGCTTACATGTGTGTTTGCTATTTTACAGCGACATTTTTACTCTGGAATATGCCGCAACCCTTACACACAAGGAGCCTGAGGCCTTCGCTATTGCTCCTTTGAGGATGTCCTAAAGTAACGCCTCCAACCTTCTGGGGTGGAGCAGCAGAGGCCTCTTTGGTTTGGCACGTTGTTTCCACACAGTGGCCCCCATTTCATGTCTTCCCGTGTCTTCCTTAAATATTCGTTCTCAGACTTTCAACGAAAGTCTCTCTGGATAAGAGCATGAGCCATTAGTGTCAAGTAGTGATCACTTTAATGCTGTTCAGGGACCTTGAATCATCTAGGTCAAACCTCTTCTTTGAGAAAACTGTGGCCCAGAGAGGTTGTCAACTGCCTAAGGTCATTCAGCTAGTGGGCAGCTGAGGCAGGACTGGAACCCACAGCTCCTGCATTCTGGATGCAGCATGACCTTTATGACACCACACTGACCTTGGCCTACTGTGCAGGAAATGGTTTTTACTTATCCTTTCTGCTCCTCCGCTGGGGTTGCCTGTCACCCCCTTTTCTAAGGCCTCCACTCCTGCATGCCACATACAGGCAACTGGGCCCATTGGTGCAGCCACCAGGCAGACCAGCCTGGGCAGCTTCTCCTCCCTCCCCCAAACGTACCTCATTCTGTTTGTGCCTAACAAATCACTTGGCTCACACATTTACTAAATGAGGTCCATGCACCTGTTACCCTTCCCTGACATGCCAGTTGATCTTGACATTTCTCTGCTGCTTGATAGTGTTAGGTATTATTGTCCATCTTAACTTTATATATATAGGAAGTTGCTTTATACTTATTTTAACTCTCCCTTCTCCCTCAGCAGTGTAGTGTCTTTTACTGCAAGTATAGTCTCTTAATCCAGCAGAATAGATCTCTAACTGGGAATTTCAGGCCCTGTGGAAAGTCAATTATATAGATATTTTAAAGTAGCATGTCCTTTTAAGAGTTTCAAATTACACCCTCTAGTTTCTAATATGGTGCCCTGGGTGTACTGTTAAATTTTGCTTAGGTTTTGTAAACGATAACTCAAGCTGCATCAGTACTGTGGTAGAATTCATTCATTCATGGGGCCGGCAGCTATTTAAAGAGTGCTCATGAAGTATGCTGGGCTGTGTTAGGCCCCGAAGACATTTGAAAAGAAGTTTGACATCTGCCTGTTTGTCCCCTTCTGGCTGCTTAAAAGGTGGATAAGATGGAAGCAACTTGAGGAGGCATCTTGTGTTCCAGGAGGATAGAAGGTGCATTGTGAGCAGCAAGATACAGGAACTATAGGCGATGCCACACCAGCTCAGCCTCGCTTATCTCCAGAATTCCTTTAAAGAAAAGAAAAATACACTTTTATCTTATTGAAGCCACTATTATTTCTGGGCTCTGTTACTAGCCGCCAAATGCAAATCTTAACTGATGTAGCAGTCCTTGAGGAATTTTGAGCAAGGGACTGATTCTGATTGGTAGCTCTGCAAGAGACAGATTCGGGGAGGTGGGTGTTCCGGGATATACAAATAGATAAAGTTGGCTTAACAGGTGGGACAGATAGTGGGAGAAGACTTTGAATGAGGAGAATACTCATTTTGCATTGGGTCATTGATTTTGTTTTTTTTCCCAGAACACCTCTGCCAAACTCCTTTTTCCCAGTGGTTATTTAAATATGTAGTTATTGAGTAATTTGCATTCTGCTATTGTCAAGTGGCCTGAAAGCTAGGGAGATTGAGAAGATGGGTGCTCTTTGTGTCTTAAAAAGAAGCAGGGGAAAGCTGGAACAGGAAAAGAGTATCAGTATCACAGTAAAGTGAAGTTACTATGTTTTCTGAACTCCTACAGACATTTTCAAGGAAAGGAACTTTTGTTACATGTGGTTGTCTCATCAAGATACATTTGAAATGTATCCCTTACCTGAGAGCAACTGTACATAATATTTTTTTAATGTATCTTGTAGTAACTAACAGGATAAAGATAACTTCAAATTCTAAAAATTTCTAAAAGGGGAAACAGCTATTTTATTTACTCTAAACTTCATGTCATCACATTGAATAATAGCTGTCTCTTCATAGTGAACTTTTCCTCTTGAGGTTGGATAGGTAATTTCACACCTTTTCATTAGAAGACATTTAATTATTGTCAACATGGATTATAAAAATACGATAATATAGCTATAATAGAACTCTCCTCTGAACTAGGTGCGCTAACTTAATATGCCAATCTCTGTTTCCTTAAAAATGGGTTGGCAATTCCAGAATTCCTCCCAAACCTGGCTCAGACAGGTAATTAGAAACCTTAATGCAACTACAAATGTCAAGGCAGTGGCCGTCACCCTTCCCTCCCTGCACACGGAAAGCCTGATGTGCCCAGGACTATCCGAAAATTCTTGCTCATATGTCTCGTCACTCTTTCTTCTCATTTGGAAAAAATACACTAGAACCCAAGTAACTAAATATTAGGTTGTCACCTGGACTGTCTGTTGCAAACTTCCGTACTTTTTCTACCAACTCAGTTTTGATAGTCACTTGTGATTGTCCCATTTATAGTGAGAAGAAATGTAAAAAATGATTCCAATATTGGGTTTTGGTTTACACCTCCCTGAAGTGCTGGGGTTGCATTTTGCAACAGTCTGCGCACAGGAGTAAAACAAAACCCCAAGAGTCTGATTAACTGCTGTTCTTGCTCTACAGTTAAATAAATAACAAGAGCCAACATTTATGGAGCACCCACTGTGTGCTAAGCCACTCATCTACGTTATTTCTTTTCATCTTGATGAAAATTCTGAAAAGTAGCAGTCTGGATGAGGAAGCTGAGACCTGGAACTATTGCTCCAGGTCACATTAAGCAGCTGAACAAGGGCTCAAATTTAGGTCTTGCTGACTCTCAACCTGTGTTTAGAGACTGTCCTGTTACTCTTAAAAATAATCTCACTGAGAACAAGGCCAACCAGCTGAGTTTGACGCTTCATACCAAATCACTTTCTTTCACTCTCTGCCAGACTGGAAGACCGTAGAGTGATTACATATTTCTGTGTATCTTGCCACTTACGGAAAAGTGATACCCCAAATCTTTAATTGTTTCATTACGGGCAAAAACAAAGCCCCTGCTAAGCTTTGGAATGACTGTAGGAAAATCTTCTCTGGACCTTAGTCTCTCCTCAGGCAAGATGGAAAGAACATTAGCACTTTCTGAAGTTGCTTTGGGAAGAAGACAGGCAGTGGGGGCCACTTAGTTGTGATCCATAGACACTTTTTGTGGCAGGCTACAGCCACAGCAGGGCATTTTAAGGCAGAGGGATGAAGGCCTCTTATGGTAAACAAAGCTGGTAAGGGCCTTGGATGGAGTTTTTTTTTAAGTAGGAGTTTGACTCTGAGCTTCCTCCTGCTTCTTAGGTCCATATTGATTAAGATGTTTCTCCAAGGCTGCCTTGCAAGATAGGTAAGAGGCCTGATCAAAAGCTTTATATATATATATATTTAAAGTATTATTAATATACAATCTTATGTTGGTTTTAAATGTACATCACAGTAGTTCAGTCCCTGTGATCAACTTATATTGTGGTTGCGAGTCATTGTGCCTTTTCATGCCCCTCCCCCTCGCCCCTGCACCTGCCCCATCCCCTCCCCTTTGGTAACCACTAGTCACTTCTCAGTGTCTATGGTCTACTGCTGTTTTGTTCCTTCTGTTCTACATTGTTTTTATACTCCACAAATAAATGAAATCGTATGGTATTTGTCTTTCTCTGCCCTGGTTTATTTCACTTAGCATAATACCCTCTAGATACATCCATGTTGTTGCAACTGGCAGGATTTTCTTTTTTTTTATGGCTGAATAATATTCCATTGTGTAAATGTACCACATCTTCTTTATCTATTCATCTGCTGATGGGCACTTAGGGTGCAAAAGCTTTGTATTTATTGAACTTGTTTGTGTTAAGTTTCCTACCACCTACATCACTTGCCTGGGAGGGGGAACCCAGCTTACTTTGGGGGAGGTGTAGGTAGGTGAGAGACAAGTGCTGTTTGCTAACTGCCTATTCATTGTGGTGTCTCATTAAGGCCATTTCCTTTGTGCAATTAAAGAGCTCCTAGGGAAGTTTTCTCATTTATCTGTTTGTTTTTTTTTTATGAGGCAAAATATTTTACATCTGTAGGTGTGCCTCACCCTCCCATTCCTGTTAGGATTCCATATCCTCCTCACACTGGTAGGACCAGAGAAGACCTGGGCGCTTTTCCCCAGCAGGATTGAAAACCCCTTGGGACCTAGTTCTCTTGTTTTGGAAATGGCTGCAGTTGGGGTCTTTCCGCAACATGCCTCTGAGCTCTCTGCTTATGGAAAAAAGCCCCCCATTCTACAGGATCCCTGAGGTTGTCTTTTTTCTTGTGGCCTGGCACTGGGCTGGGAACTGCAGAGGTAGTCCCCACCCTCCCCCGACAGTGAGGAGCACCACGCAGGTGGAGGAGGGCTTGTGGCCAATGTCAGCTAGTTGCTTGGCAGTCGCCTGTGTGTTGCAGCTCCTCCTGACCAACCCAGACCTCCTCAGGCAGCGTTAGGGTGCCATAGTCTACGCAGCTTGCTAGCACAGTGGGACCCACGCTCAGCACCAGACGGGTAGGGACAGGTGGACCACTGAGGCGCCTTTGGTGTGGAAAGGCCACCCGCTCTGCCTTCCACTACCCTGCTTACCCTCTCCTTTATCTGTTCCAGTTCCTGTTGAGAGATATTCTGTAAAGAACAGTTCAGTCCCAGGTCTTCTCAGCCAGTTGCTTTTTGGATGGGAATACACCCCCAGCTGGGGGGTGGCGGTGGGCGTGGGCGGAAGTGGATCTGATTAGTAGAAATCTAAGGCAGCCTTCCTCAGTGGGACTTCCGCAATGTCTCCATCAGCAGGGCCGCACAGGTGTGTAGGTTGGGTCATTGTTTACGTGTAGGATGCCTGGCCTGACCTCTCTGAGCTTATGAGGAAAACTAATAACCTCCTTAGAAGGGGGTTGTCCTGATCTACTGAAATAACATACCTGAAAGTTATAAAAGTGCTTTATGAATATCTTGTGTGAAAACGGTGGCTAATGGAAGTGATACAAAACGTCCCCTATTAATAGTAGGAGTACAAGTCACTATTATGCCCAATTGGAGGAAGCTGATGTATACACACACGCTGTACATATGTATACACAACATGCTGTACGTATGCATACACACACATGCTGTACATATGCACACAATGCTGTATGTATGCATACACACATGCTGTACATATGTATACACACGCTGTATGTATGTATACACACACATGCTGTTCGGATGTGAGAGAGCCATTACAGGGACTGACTGACGGGTGGCAAGGTATTGACATTGCTTCGTCTGTTTGTTTACTCCTGAGGGAGAAAAACTGTGGCAACTTTTCACAATACATCCTTTCCTTACCTGTTCACTGGTGTTCCTCAGCCTCCATCCCCATCCCTCTCTGCTCTCTCTCAATTTGCATAGTGTCTGCATATAAATACATAAATAAATTCTTCCATCCAGTTTTAGCAGGGTACTTATTTTCCTTGGCTGTTCTGTTCTCTGTCAAGTAAACATTGGCTACACATTATTCTTTACTTTTGGAACTCTGAGAGCAACTCAAAGCCAAGGGCTTGTTGTGTAACACTACTTAATAATCTGATGTAATACGGCCCATGTTTGGAATAATAGGTATGTTTTCTTCAGGGCTGCTGCCTCATTCCTCAGCACAGTATATCTTAATTCACCAAGTAAGAACCAGGCCATGTTGGGATGCTACAACTGTATTATGCTTGGCATAACTTACTCTGGTCATCTGGCTTAGTCATTAAGAGGGTTGAAGGAACTGTATGAACCGAGGCTCTCAGACCTGGTGTGAGGAAGAACTACCTACTGCAGCCTTGAAGAGGCACATTTGCACAAAGTTCAGGCCAATCTCTATCTAGGAAGGAGTTCTGTATCAGTCAGTTTTCTTTTTTCCCTCCCTCCTTCCTACCAATAAAAATGTATTGAGCACCTGCTGTTTGCTGAGCACGAGCGTGAAAAACATTATCCCTCAAGCCTTCAAGGAGCTCAGAGGTGTGCCTGTGTGTATGTGTGTGTGTGTCTGTGTCTGTGAGTGAGATCGCAGTACGGTGAGTTACGAATGATAAAAATGGTTTGAACAACTTACTTGATGTGAGAGGACAACTCTGGGAGGCTTTGCTGAGGAGATGTGATGTGAAGTATTGAAGGATAAACAGGAATTTGCCGGGCTGAAAACTAACAAAAAAAAGCAGAAGTAGATTCTGTTCTTGGCTCAAGAGAATCCACGAGGGCACCGAGGCATGGAGAAGCTTCCCATGACTGGGAAGTACGATGTCTAATTACTATGCTTTGGGAATTATGACAGTATAGTCTGGTGTGACTAGCACGTGGATGCATGGTTTACAGAATTGGACCTTCTGTGGATGTGCTTCTGAGGTTTGTCTAAGGCTATGGAAACCATCTGCTAAAATCTGGCATGTAGGCAAACATTATTCTCCCTCTGCTTCATGGCGTGGAACCCTGGAGGGCCAGCGGATCTCTTGTTAGTCAGCCCTGTGTGGGGACAGACATGAGAGAAACTCTGAACCCTTCAATCCACTACCAGTTACCAACTGCTATTAAGTGGGAAATATGCAGAAAGTATTCTCTAGGCAAAATTACTTTATATCATTTGAATTTCCTATTCTGGTAAATAATGCTGGATTACAAGAGTCACACCAACTCCTTCTGCCTGCACAGGGTCAAGTGGCTTCTGCCTGTCTCTTCTCCTTGTTTCAGGCTATTTCCTAAGGACTGCCTAGAACAGAGCCCTCCCCATAAATAAAAGCAGCCCCTGGACCTTCTTACTATGGGTTTGAAAGGATGCGCAGAAGGGAAGTGTGAGAAGTAGGAGGTCTGAAATGGGAGAGCCCCGGTGGAGCAAGTCACGTGGCAGGAACAGCCAGAGGAGTCTCATGACTCCCAGATACCATCTCATCTCAGCATCATTGCTGAATTCAAGCATTGGCTGGGACAGTTTTGGGATGCCTGGCCTCAGCGCAGACTCGCTGATGGGTTTCAGTTGACTTTGGCTTGACGACTCCCCACTGGCCTTGCTGAACTTTTTTTTAGGACTGTGCTGCGGTCTAAGATGCTTCCACCAAGCTTTCTTCCTTCCCTCTCTTTCATTCAAGGTCAGACATGCACCATGGCCTGACAGCTTTCTCAGCTTCTCTTGGCTTCTCCTCATTTCCCCTTACAGACATTCCCCTGATGAATTTCTTGCATGTCTAAGTCCATCTGGTGGCTCATTCTTGGAAGACCTGGAATATTGGACGGAAAGGGTAAAGGGGTGCTGTTTTCAGTTCTAAGCTCTTTAATGCTGAGATTCATAAATAAGCAAATCTATTACTTTGATCAAACGAAAAACTAAAAAGGAAAAGAAAGGGAACCAAAAGGTGCCAAGTAAATCAAGAGAGAGCAGTTGAACAATACTATAGATAAAATAGGAATAATAGGGAATGAGGTACAAGAAGGTATAACAATTTTAACAAGCATGGCATTAGGGGGTGGGAGATAATAAAATGTAATTTCATGTCACACTGCCTCCTGTGGTCTGTGTAATGGGAGTAGCCTTCGCTTATTCCTGGTTGAATCTGTCTTGGACTTTCCTTATAGCTTACTAGCTCACTCCTGTATGATAAAGATTCTCTCTCACAGTGTCAACTCAGTAATTAAAATTGTCCAGTTTGATGTTTAATCAAACTCAATCTTCACTCAAGGAAAAAACTTCTCTTTTCCTTATTGACAGGGACAAGAAAGATCCCATGGCCTTATAAGTTCCAGACAGAACTGCCATTCTGTTCCTTCTGCTTCATTCTATTTGCCCAACCAAGTCGATGGCCAACTCAAAAGTTAAAATTCAAGGAAATATGTTTACTCCTGAGAGAGAAAAACTGCACATGGTAAAGGGTGTGGACAGAGGGAGGAGGGAAATTAGGGCCAGGAATTTAATCTTCCCCTTTAGCGAAGAGAGAGAGTCTCTAATTAGTGATATTTGGCCCTGAGTCCATCCCTTGACCATTCCTTGTGGCCAGGGTGGGGACCTGGTACTGTGACTGGCAATTGGCAATTACAATAGGACCACGTGCTTGAAGTGAGTAAGAAGAGCTGTTTCCCCAGAATAAGGAGATGCTGATCTTGGGAGAAGGAAGGAATGCTGGACAAGCAATGCCACCTCCATGCCACCCGTCAGTCAGGCCCTGTGATTGCTTTCTCACATCCGTACAGCTAATATCCTCTTTTATAGTTGAGAAAATTGAGGTTAAGAGAGGTTATGTAAGTCGTCCAAGATGACTCATCTTGAGTGATGAAGATTTTATGATTAGAAAATGGATTTGTCTATTTACCAAAGCAACAGTAATCAAGAGAGTGATGTTTATTAAAAAGACAGACACAAAGATCAGTGGAACAGAAGGTGGAGTCCAGAAATAGACCCACCAGTTCAATTCAATGTAGGAAGGATAGTCTTTCCAACATGGTGGTGGAACAAATAACAGCCATGTGCAAAAAAAAAAAGGGGGGGGGGAAGAAAAAAAAAGAAAGAATCTCAACCTTATGCAGAAATCACCCCAATATAGATCATAGATCTAAATGTACAATGTAAAACTATAAACCTTCTAGAAGAAAACCTAAGAGAAAATCTTTGTGACCTTGGATGAGGGAAAGATATCTTACATATGACACTAAAAGTGTGATCCAAGAAAGAAAAAATTTATAAATTGGACTTTTTTAAAATGAAAAACTTGGGCTGTGTGAAAGGCATTGTTAAGAGAATGAAAAGACAAACTGTAGAGAAGGAGAAATAGTTTCAAATCACATATCTTAAAAAAGACTTGAATGCAGAATATGTAAGAACTTTAAAAACATTGATAAGAAAACAAAACCAGTGAAAAATGGACAAAAGATTTTGGACAGCTATTTCATGAGAGGAGATATATGGATGGCAAATAAACACATGAAAATATGCTCAACATTATTCGTAATGAGGGCTTTTCAAATTAAAACCTCAATAGTAATACCACACACTCGTTAGAATGTCTGAGAACTCAAGCCAAACCAAAATCAAAACAAAACACTGGCAACACTAAATGCTAGCAAGTATCCAGAGCAACTGGAACTCTCATTGCTGGTAGGATGCAAAATGGCACAGACATTTTGGGAAACAATCTGGCAGTTTCTTACAAAGATAGACATATACCTACCATAAGACTCAGTAATCCCAGGTATTTACCCAAGAGAAATAAATAATTCAGTTCACATAAAAAACTATACATGAATGCTTTTTGCAGCTTTCTTTATAATTAGTCAGAACTGGAAACCCAAATGTCTGCCCACAATTGAATGGGTAAATTAATGATGGTACATCCATACCATGGAATAGTACGCAGCAATAAAAAAGGAAGAACTACTGATACACAGCAACATCAGTGAAACACAAAAGCATTTTGCTAAGTGGAAGAAGCCACAACCAATAGCCTACAGTCTGTATGATTCCATTTGTACGGCATTCTCAGAAAGGGAAAAGTAAAGGAATAAAGACCAGATCAGTGGTTTCCAGGGGTTTGGGGTGAGTAGATGTGTTGATTACAAAGAGAGAGCACCAGGGGATTATTTGGGCTGAGGTAACTCTTCTGTATCTTGATGGTAGTCATGGCATCATACTGCTGTTTCACTTCCAAGTTCAGAGAAAAGATACATACATTTTTCCATATTGGGAGCTAATAGTGAGAAATCTTAACTTCTGTTTTCTGACTAAATGGTAAGAATTATGTCTACCTGCTGAACACTCTGCAAAGGCTTTTGACAGAGCACCGAGGTATGGTATGCAGAATAATGGCTCCCCAAAGATGTCTACATTCTAATCCCTGGAACCTGTGAATATGTTACCTTAGGTGGCAAGAGGGTCTTTACATATGTGACTAATGTTAAGGACCTTGAGATGGGAAGAATAGCTTGAATTATCCAGGTGGACCTAATCGTATCAAAAGAAATCCTTAAAAGCAACAACAGTGACTGGAGGAAGCCATGACTATGGAAGGATGGTCCCTTCCTCTCCCCATCCCTGTTTTGTTTTCCTTCATAGTACCCATCACCCTGTAGTGGGCAGGATAAGGCCTCCCAAGGTTGTACACATCTTGATCCCTGGAACCTGCAGACACGTTATGTTCCACGGCAAAGGGGAGTGAAGGTTGCAGGTGGAATTACATTTGCTAATTTGCTGACCTTCAAATAGGGAGGTTATTTTGGATTGTGCAAGTGTATCTGATGTAATCACGAGGGTCCTAAAAGTGGGAGAGGAAGGCAGAAGGGATCAGAGTGATGGGATGAGAGTATTCAGCCTGCCCTTGCTGGCTTTGAAGACGGAGGAAGAAGCCAGAGCCAAGGAATACGCAGCTCCTGGGAGCTGGAAACTGCAAGGAAAAGGATCCTCCCCTGGAGCCTGCAGGAAGGAATGTGGCTCTGCAGACACCTTGACTGCAGCCCCGTGAGGCCCACGTCGGGCTTCTAGCCCACAGTACTGCAAGGTAGTAAGGTCGTGTTGTTTCAGGCCACTGAGACTGTAATTTGCTACAGCAGTGACAAAACTAATACATTAGGGGAATGCACTCTTCTTAGGTATGAAGGGGAAAAAGGACAAGTAGGACGCTGCCTGGTTTCCTGATTCCTCCACCCTCAGCTCTAGGCAGGTGACCGATCTGTCCACTTCAGAATCTGTTTCACTGGCACTGGGGTCGGTTGTGATCCTAGCAGGACCCCGGGGGGGGGGGGTTATTGAGAGAAGATTTGAGTATTAAACCACACTCCTGCTGCCCGTGCCGTGTGTTCCTGCACCCCTTTGCCAGTGCCTGGCCTCTTGCACGGGTGACATGGCCTCATTCAGAGCCCAGTGTCATGTCGTATCTGCCCCTGCCTTGAGATCCACGTCCCTGATCTGCTTTTCCTCCAGCAGAAATCGCTAAAACTTGTGCCTCCCCGGCCCCGGTGCTCGGTTCGCCCTCACATAGCTTCTACTTCTTCCTCTCCTCTACTTCTCTCCTGCTTGCAGTTTTGTTTCCTGCCTCCTGTGTGACAGGGAAAATGTATTAAAATGATGTACTGGCAATACCTCCCTTCTTGTCTACCAGGAAGAATGAACGCTTTGTGTGCTCAGCTCAGTAGAGGGCCTCTGTTGACTTAGGCAGGGTGACTGGCAGTGAGGAGAATGAAAATGCTGAGAGAGACGGAATTGCTCTCCCCACCACAGGATGAGGGCGATATTTGGGAGAAAACTGTTTGAAGATCAAGAGAAGAGGCAGTAGAGATGGGTGAGCCGGAAGCTGTGCAACTTTTGAGGAAAGAGAAACTCCAAGCATACTGAAAAGGGAGGCTCTTATATAATGTGTAATGTCATAGTCTCTTTGGATCCCTAGGAAACATTCCCTGAATGGTGGATCTGTGGAAACTTGGATGCATTCAGTGCTGAGGTTGGCCTTCAGGCAAGGGCAGAATGACCCCAAACAGCCCAAATCCTTTCAGGTGGCGGGCGTGAGGAACGGGACAGGAAGGGCGCAGAACAGGCTTCCCAAGCAGGCCTTTCAGCAGGCATGGCCACTCAGCGCTCAGGAATTCTTCAGAAGGGATGCAGAGCAGTCCAGGAAAGAGAGAAAGGAGAGGGCATTTATCTGCCTGCCCCCTCCTGTCTCCATTTCCCTTGCCCAAGGTTTGCTTTACACGGAGCTGAATCCCCGGAACTCCCAGGGGGTGTCCTCTGGCCGCCCTGTGACCACTCAGGAAACTGGTTTCCTCCACTCTGTAAGCAGGGAGTGACTCACGTGGGCGGGACACTGACAGAAAGAAAGGACAATGGCAGGGATCTGAGAAGGCTGAGAACTTGGTCTCTGTCACTGAGAAAAACGTCTATTTAACTCTTGCTTTGAATTGTGAACCATGTTTCCAAGTGCATAGCTGATAAGTGTGGAACTTGTGCCTTCATTAAAGACATACGAAAGCGATTTGAGAATGGGAAGCCATCCTGGTGCTAATGGATACTGCCCGAGAAGCCTTCCCTGGACTTCCAGAATATAACCGTAACACCGCAGTCCCACCACACAGCAGCTTCTACTATTTTGGTTTAAAAAATCAAGTTATTTAATTTCCTAAGTAATTGTGGGTAAAATTGCAACATTTCCAGAATATCTCGCCTGGCTTTAGTACATCTGCATATCAACAGGCACTCAAGGGTGGAGAGAAGTATGGCTTTAGTGTATTTGCATCATTCCTCAGGGGTGGAGAGAATTCATCTCCCTATCAGTGGGTAATTACCTGGGTTAGAAGGGCTTATCTGTACCTGAGAGGTGAGGGGAGGGCCGGTTTTGCTTCTGCTGGAGCAGGAAAGAGAGACGGTCCCAGACTGGAGTTTGTAAGCAATAAATTTATTTCTCCTTTCGACTGACTTCGGTTTTTAGAGGTACTTGCCTCGGACTTATAGTAATGCATGCATAACTTTTACTGGTGAAAAAAAAAATTTTTTTTTCACCCAGAATTGTCCTTCCAGGTGTCCTCCAGGTGAAGGGATTTGCATTAGTGCCATACCTCTGCCCTGAACTGAAGCAGGGTACGACTTAATTGGTAGGTTTGGGGACAATAGAGTGGGCCTGCTTGGCTCTTCCCTGCCTGCCCTCCCCCTGGAGCCCTGCATGCGGTCTGCTCCAGGGACCAGCTGATAGTCCCACGCTCAGTGAGGCAAGTTTACTTTGGCCTCAAGCCGCCGGACCTTATTCTGCAGCTTGGTGTGAGGAAGCTCTTCTGACTTTGATATTAAACTGCATCCTGCAGCCCAGCTTTATCAGGAGCGAAGTAATAATTTGGCCTTCTCTTTCCATTCCTTTATCTTATTTCTTAATTTGCTTTGAGCTCAGAAAGGGAGGAACTGCGCTGTTCGCTGGATACTCCTTCAGTGCGCCAACACGGGATGCGTGGGTCGGGAAATTGATAAGTTAAGAAATAAGGTGCACAATTAGGGTGAAGCAAATGATTACATGTGGAGTGATGAGGTTTCTGGAGTGAGACGGGTCAGCCTTGGCCCTGGGGTCTTGAGTTTAGAGTGGGCGCAGGACGTTTTGATCTTGGCAGTTTGTATAGCCTTATATTGGGCCAGGTAGGTTTGTACAGCGGTGCAGTTGGCTCTTAACAACTGTGGCCTGGGAAAAAAGAACTTGGAAAAGTCATTCTGAGGCAGTAAGAGGGCCTTGGCAAGGGCACAGGGGCCATGAGAGGGTCTTAGCAGGGGCCAGCGGGCTGAAGAGGCCTTAATAAGCAGTTTCAGCTGAGGCAAGGATTCAATTATAGGGAGAAAGAAGCGGTCTTTTCATATACTGTCCTCTTAGGTATTAAAGAAGTGGGAAAGTATTTGCTGTTTTTAAACTGTCGGGCAGCTGGGTTCTCTCTGAACCACAGAGCCTTAGTGAGAGATTAGTTTTCAGTGTGCTATTGCTAGGTCTAGGTGGGTCATGTCAACAAACAGCCCTAATTTTAATTCCTCTTTTATGTTGTTTGGAACTGTCTTCAAGGGCAAAAGAGGGCAGGGTAGATGGACGAAGTTTGCATTCATGTGGCTCAAGAAACACTCCCTCTGCTTGTCCTCAAGGCTGCTAGAAACTGGTTATGACGGAGAAACCCTCCCCAGGTGATGGTTTTCTTGGGCCTAAGGAATTCCACAGAAAGGCAGTGGAAAAAGCCACTGGAGTACAGGAATAAAAATGCTTGCTCGTCATGGTGGGAGTTTTATCAGACAGAATTCACCTGCATCACAGCACTGTGGTGCAGGCGCCTGAAGCTCAAGAGACCTGATAATTAAAAGGTTTTGAATATCTGGGTGGGAAAGAACAGCTCCTCAGATAAGATCTAATGACTGAAGGTGTTGCCATTGCACGTTTCTCCACTTTGCAAGAAGGCAAGACCCCCTCAGATATCTAGCCTGAGACAGCACCCAGGTGGAGTTTCCAGATGTGGTAAATGCAAGGGGCCAGGGTGCAGAAATTAACCTGTACTAGATTTCTCCTAACCTGGGTTTTAATGCACAGGACACAGATTCTGGGCTCTTGGTATCAATCAGCTGGCCTCTTGGTGAGGTTATAATCTCTGCAACAGTCTTAAACAACCCCAAGGACTGCTACTGAGGATGTATTTTGCTTGAGATATCTATTGGGAATTAGCTTGTTTTCTGAATTTGGTGGGCATAAAGCTAGGGCTATAATCATTTTGCATGTTCTAAAGCTATAGACTCTTCAGGAGAACAAAAAGGCACTTTACAGAGTGGCTGGTATTATTTGCTAATTTGGTGGCCCTGTGGGAACTATCTCCATTCCAGTGAGATACAGCTTAAGCTGCAGTTCTAAAAATCCCTGAACTCTACCCAGAAATTGAAATCTCCTGCAGCTGAGACAGAGCAGAATAAGAGTTGAGGAAGATGGATTTTGGACTTTAGTTTCTTTGGATTTTAAACTCATGAAAACAAGATAATTTTATTTTGAAATTTACTTTCTTTGACCTTTAATGTTTCATGATTTTGATTTCATTTCTTGGACATTACTTTTTTCCTAGACATTTGATAGAGGGAAGGGGCTTATGGTAAAAAAATTTTTCTTAGCATTATTGGCATTTTGTTATTGAAATTTTATATATATTATTATTGGAATAGTGTACATTTGTCATTTAATCTCAGCGCTGGTCCTCTATTATGCTTTGTGGACAATATGGATAGGCATAATGAAAATGCATCATAAAAAATGAATGAAACTTCAGCTTTGAATAGAGAATGGCACTGAACTGCTTAATTAATATAGGGAACTATTTTGTAACGTTTTGTGCACAAAAATCTCTCCTGTATACCAGTGTCCCAGGGAGGATACTAAGTTGGTTGATATAAGAAGGAAGGGTGTTGGAAGCAACCCAACCTAAATGTCCATCTATAGAAGAAGGAAGGGTGGCCTTGTGAAGACAGGGCAGGATTGTTCTGATGGGCTACTGAGATCTTCTCTTGAAATGTCAGACACACCTCTAGTTGACAGAGGCCTAATAACTAAACCATTGGTCTGAGAATAAGAGTCAAGGAAGTATTAGGGGGGAATAATTCTTTTTTATTTTTTTAAATTTATTTTTTATTTTGTTATCATTAATATACAATTACATGAGCAACATTGTGGTTACTAGATTCCCCCCATTATCAAGTCCCCACCACATACCCCATTATAGTCACTGTCCATCAGTGTAGTAAGATGCTATAGAATCACTACTTGTCTTTGTGCTATACTGCCTTCCCCGTGCCCCCCCTATGTTATGTGTGTTCATCATAATGCCCCTTAATCCTCTTATCCCTCCCTTCCCACCCATCCTCCCCAGTCCCTTTCCCTTTGGTAACTGTTAGTTCATTCTTGGGTTCTGTGAGTCTGCTGCTATTTTGTTCCTTCAGTTTTGCTTTGTTCTTATACTTAGGGGGGAATAATTCTTAATTCTTGGTAATACTTTCTGGTATATGTTGAATAATGGTTCCCCAAACGTGTCCACATCCTAATCCCCAGAACCTGTGAGTATGTTACCTTATATGGCAAAAAGGACTTTGTAGATAGATGTGCTTAAGTGAAGGATCCTGAGGTAGGGAGGTTTACCCTGGATTACCTGGTGTAATCAAAAGGGTCCTTATAAGAGAGACAGAGGGGGCGTCAGAGTCAGAGAAGGTGACAGAAATGCGAGTGATGAGCTTTGGCTGTGGAGGAAGGAGCCACAAGTCAAGAAATGGGTGTCCCCTAGAAGTTGAAAAAGACAAGAAAATGGATTCTCCCTCAGAGCTTCTAGGAGGAGCCAGCCTTGCCAATACCTTGACTTTAGCCCAGTGAGATGGATTTTGGACTTCTGAACTCCACAATTATTAAGGAATAAATTTGTGTTGTTTTAAGCAACTATGTTTGTGGCAATTTGTTACAGGGCAGCAAGAATGAATACACTTTCGGTGTGAAGGAACTAAATATCTCTTGTGTTCTTGGAGAGGGTGCTTAATCTGACTGGTAAATTCTGGAATAATAAAGTGGGCATGATTGACTGGTGTTATTCTCCTTCCTCTTTGGGTGCCAGTCAGCCTAAGAAAGTATGTGTTCTACTTCCTGCAGCCACCCATGTGATAAGACCTGCCCCAATCAGTGTTGCTGGGCCTGGTTGGTTAGATTTATATAGTTCTGTGGCTCAATATTAGTAAGCTCTGTATTTCAAAGAAATGCGAAAGTTTAATATACAAATAAGAATAAATTTAGAGATTATGGAATTGAATGTTGAAATAATAGAAGGGCTAATTAATTAATTTGCTGAAGAATTAATTAATGAACCAGAACGCAGAGCTATAAAATTCTCCCAGAACATAGCCCATAGTAGGAAAGAGATGTGGAAGAAAAATGAAGATACATAAAAGATAGATACAAAATTCTAATTTTCATATAATTAGGAGTTCCAGAGAGAAATAAGGCCTTAAAGTAAATCATTCAAGGAAGACTTGCTTCCTCAGATTAGAAGGACTTACAAAGTCCCTACAAATAGCATGAAATTTGTTAACTGAAGAGATAAAGAGAAAAGCCTTAAAATCTTCCAGGGAAAACAAATAGAATGCCTACAAAGGAAGGAGAATCAAATTGGCATTAGACTTCTCATCTGTAACACTATTAAAAAATATCAGTGTGATGATATTTTCAGTTTTAAGAAACAATAACTTTTAGTTTAGGATTCTATTAGATCCATTCAAACAGAAGAAAAAGATGGCGGGATTTTTCCTATCAGACATCCACCTTTAATATAAAACTGTTGTTAAAACAATGTGTTATTAGTGCATAGATGGACAATTAGACAATTAGGGACAGAATACAGGCTCAGAAACAGATTCATCCATCTATGAAAACTTGATTTATATAAATTTGACACTCCAGGTCTCAGAGAAAGGATAAACTATTATATCCATGATGCTGGGACTTCCTGTAATACACAATGAGATCCTTGCTCACATCATATACCAAAAATGAATTCCAGATAAGGACCCAAAGTCAAAAGCAATTTTTAGAAGAAAAACTGGAGAATTTTTTTTTAGGGTGAAAGGAAGTAAACAACTCAAACCATAAAGGAAAAAAAAATCGATAATTTCAATAACATTAAAATGGAAAAAATGCTTATAAAGACATAAAAATTGAGACATCACAAACTAAAAGAAGATATTTGTAACACATGCAGCCCATAAAGATTAGTATCCAGATTACATAAAGAACTACAAAAAAAAAATACAAATAACCCATTAGAAAAAACCAAAAAACTATAAAAAATATACAGAAAAGGAAAACTAAATGACAATAAGATGATAACCTTTTATCAAAATGCAATTAAAAGCAATAATGTGATTAAATTTTTTAGCCAGTTTGGCAAAAAGTAAATACAAATGTAATGATACCAATTGTTGGTGAGGGTGTAGAGACAGAGGACCTGTTATCCATCTTTGGAGGGAAGGTAAATTGGAATGTCCACTTTGGAGAACAATTTGGTAATGTCTAAAAGAGTTATAAATGCAGATAACCTAAGGCCTAAGATTCCATTCTGAGATATTTACTCTACAGAAACTCTTGCTATAGGAAGTCAACAAGACTTGGACAAGAATGTTTAAAACGACATTGTAAAAATGGAAAATTAGAAACATACATTAAAATATACATCAATAGGAAAATGAGCAGTTTAATTGGATTCGATTTATAATAATACTACTACATAAGAATCTGATTAGATTACCATTAAACTTGAGCTGTACATTCAAAACAGGGATGACTTTCACAAATGTAGTGTTGAATGAAAAAAGCACGTTAAGATGTCATTTATGTAAAGTTTAAAACAGGCAAAAGAATACTATATATTGTTTTAGGAAACATGCATAGTAGTTAATGCATAACAAAGTGCATGGAATGATAAACACCAAATGTAGGATAGTGTTTATCTCTAGAAAGAAAGGAGGAGGATGTGATCGCTAGAAAATAACACGTCGAAAGAAGCTAACTCTAGAGGATTCGAATCAGAAAATTAAAATCGTAAACATATATGCAAATATATGTATATAAATTTGTCTATCTACCAGCAAGTGGAGAAATAGCATTATTTTCAAACATGCATAAAACATTGACAGAAATTGAGCATGTCAGTTTCCCAACCTGTATGCCAAGGGAGACTAGGGATGAGCCAGAGCCTTAGGGACTGTGGCCTGATTCCCACCAATGTCCTTGTCTGAGGCTCTAAGTTCCTCTTAGCTTATACCTCAACAAGGTGCGCAAAGATATTTCTATATGTACCATAACACCAAAACGTTTGGGAAGCAGGTACTTGACCATAAAGAAAAGCTCAACAAATTTCAGGCCATATGCTATGATTATGATGTAATAAAATTAGTAACAGGGTAAAAAGAACTGTCCTCAAATCTATATACTTAAAAATTAAAAGTAAAAAGAGACATTAATTAACCCTTTGATTAAAAAGAAAGTCAAAATAGAAGTTACAAACTATTTAGAATTGAACAAACAGGAACCCTAGTATCAAAACCCATGGACAGGGAAGAAAGTCTGTAGCTTTAAATGCACTTTTTGGAAAACAAGAAAGATGGGAAATAAGTCTTTCTTTAAACTCAAGAAGCTAGAAAAATAACAAAATAAAAGGAAGGAAATAAAGATAAAATAAGAAACAAGGGGACATACCTACATCCTGTACTTTATTTGCTAAATCTGGCAACCCTAAAATTATTGAAAATAGAAAATGAAGAGCAGGTTCTTTAAAAAGACCAAACAATTAGATAAACTTTTAGAAATTTTAGTCAAGAGGAAAGAAAATATAAAATTAATATTGGCATAGAGACATAATACAGATATAGAGGAGATTTTAAAGAATTATTAGAGAATGCAATATAATCATACCAATATATTTCATGAAATGGACAATTATTGAAGATAACCTAAATTTCAAAAATCGATCTGTAAGTAGAAAACCTTGAATATACCAATGACCACAAAAGAAATTGAAATGGCTGTCAAAGGAATACCCACCAGAAAGGCACATGGCCCAAAAGTTTTATGATGAATTCTCCCAAGTAGTCCAGGAACAGCTAATTCTCATCCTACCCAAGCCTTTCCAGAGCATAGAATAAAATGGAAAGCTATGTGATTCATTTTATAAGCTTGGCTTAACTCTGATACCAACGAGGTTAAGGATACTGCAAGAAAAAAAACAGGCCCAATCCTGTATAGGAACAGAGAAGAATCAGCCAATACTCAGTAAGTAAATTTAGTTTAGATGTGTTCTGAAAGAATAATGCACTACCACTAATTAGACTATATCTTAGAATGCAAGAATAGTCTAAATTAAGAATGTTACTAATTTACTACATAAACAGATTCATTCAACAAATGTTTATTGAGATCCTGTTATATGCCAGGCACTCTTCTGGGAACTGGGAAAACAACAGTAAACCAACAACTGAAAAAAAAAGTTTAAATCAACTTTATTTACAAAACCTTATCGTGAAATCACAATTCTGTAAATCTTTCATTTTAGTAAAAACATAATCACTTAAGTAATAGCAACTTCCTAAACTAAAAATAAGCAACAATTCCAAATTCATTTCAAAAAGGGATTTTTAAAAAAAAGTTGATAGTTCAGTAGCAGGATTGAAATGTGCTATTTTAGGACATAGGGATGGTGGAGTGAACTAGTATGTGGGAGAATAAAAGGAAGCAAACATTTTGGTGGATGGGTGAATCTCATCTTGTTGAAGGATGCAGTAAGCTGGACAGAAATCCTTTGATGGGAAAGGATTCTTGAGCGGTCCATATGTGCTTTGTAGAGAAGCAGGAGAAGTAGGTCCCCTTGGAGCCACTGGTGACATAGGACTAAGCATTGGAGAATGAGGTGTGTGAAGGTCAGTTGTATGTGTTAAGTTAGATAGGCTATGGTGCCCGGCTGTTTGTCAAACACCAGTCTAGATGTTGCTATGAAGGTATATTTTAGATGTGATCTATATTTAAATCAGTAGACTGAGTAAAGCAAAAAATTACTCTCCGTAACGTGGGTAGGCCTCATCTAATCAGTTGAAGGCCTTAGAAGCAGAGATGGAGGTTTTACAAAGAGCCAAACCTGCCTCAAGATTGCATTGTCTACTCCTGCCTGCCATTCCAGCCTGTAGATCTCACACTCACAATCTCAATGTCAACTCTTCCCCAAATTTCTAGCCTGCCAGCCTGCTCTGCACATTTCAGACTTGCCAGCACCACAATTGTATGAGCCAATTCTTTAAAATAAATCTTGTTTTCTTCTCCTAATGGTTTTCTGGAGAATCCAGCTAATACAAGGCAGAAGAACAAAGAGCGAAGGGAAGACCCTGAATGGGGAGTCTTGCAAAGATCTGCTCTAGATGGAGCTGACCCGGGGGTGAAGGAGTTTGCTGGAGAATGCTCTCATGTTAGCGATGAAAAAGCCTGGGCAATTGCATGGATTTTGATTTATATTCTAGTGTATGCTTGTAATGCCAGTTCTATATCACATCTGCTTTACCACTGAAGACAGATTAGACCCATGTGGCTTTTCCTCAGTAGCCTCCAGAATTTTCTGCTGTCCGTGACTTGTCATGAATCCTGGCCTTTTTAAAGGGTAACTCCGGACCATCTTAAAAGACCATGGTTAATCTTTTCAAGAATGTCACATTTCCCTTCAATTAGTTTGTAGGCTCACATAGTGAGCTTCCCCTCCTTGCGCGGTTGCTCTCTATGCAGTTTTCTGGTACTTGTTTTATTGTGGCAAAATAGACATAACATAAAATTTACCATCTTAGCCATTTTTAAGCATACAGTTCAGTGCCATTAAGTATATTCACCATGATGTACAACTATTGCTACATTTACTACATAAACAGATTCATTCAACAAATGTTTATTTTCTGAAATATTTCTTTCCATTTCCATATATTTTCATCATCCCAAACAGAAGCTCTATGCCCATTAAACAAAAACTCCCTATTTTCCCTTCCCTCCAGGCCTCAGTAACCACGCTTCTGCTTTCTCTCTCCATGAATTTGCCTAATCTAGGTCCCTCACATAAGTGGAATCATACAATATGTGTCCTTTCAGCAGTTGCTTTTTAACTGAGTAGAAACTTCTTCAGAACAAGAGAACCATGGAAATCTCCAATGATTCTTGCCCACACCGTCATGTCCAAGGAAATTTGAAGAGATTGGAAGCTGGGCTCCTGTTTTCAGGCAACAAGACTACAGTCTTGTGAGCTTCTCCAGGAGAAGCCCGAAGCTCAGCTCTGAGGCAGTCCACAGTCCCTTGGTAGAGCCCAAGTCCACCACAGACCTGCCTCTGGTGGCTGTTGGCCCACTGAACCACTGAAGGCCCCCAGAACCATCCACCACATTCCGCTGAAGCCAGACCTACACTGACACATGGGACTGTGTGTCAGAGCAGCAGGCCCAGAGCTCAGAGGCTCATTGAAAAAGTAGCCCTTTGCTCATTCCCACTCACCCTTTACACATAGGTGATTTATTTACTCAACTCCTTACTGAAAAATAAAATATGGATTAGAAAACTGCATAGAAGAAGAAATTATTATAAAGAAAACATCTTTGTAACTACCACCAAGTCAAGAAATAGAACCTTCTCAGCCACCCCAGAAACCCAGGTATGTGTTCCATCCCATCTCAACACCCTGTCTTCCTCTACAAGTAACCACTCTTGATATTTTTTGCATCACTTTATTGAGCTAGTATTGACATACCATGTAATTCACCTATTTAAAGGGTATAATCCAGTGGTTTTTAGTATGTTCACAGGGTTGTGCAAACATCTCCTGACCTTTATAGTACTTCCTTGTACCCAGTGGTGCATGGTACAGTAGAGGATATATTTAGGAAAAGCAGGATAAATGCTTGTTCTGTGCCTTATTTATCAGTTTTCAAAGTATTGAACTGGTTTTCTTCCCTCCTTCAAAGGCAATCAGTTAGTTGGAGGGTTATTTGTTTGCTTTTTGTTTTAAACCATTATGAATTCAAGGTTTTAAATATATTTGCTAGGTTTCAACCCACTGCAATTATTAGTGACGCTCAAATTGTCCCACCTTGGCTAACATTGCCTCCTGTGTCTCTTTGTATCAACTCTGGTTGTCTTTGATAGCTTCCTTGCTATCTGGTGTGATGAGCAGCTGTAAAGCACATCACAGACTTTGGTAATTCTAACAAGGTGCTACTGATGTAGGTATGGATAAATAAATTAATAGAAATAGGGAGACTTAGTCATAAGGTTATGCATCTGGGGGGATTTCTGCTGCCAGCATCTACTAGGAACAGGTTCCCAGAGTTTATATTGGATCTCATTCTTCATTCATTCAGTCGTATGAAAATGTGTTGGAGGGACTGGCCCCATGTTTAGCTCCAGTTGCTACCTTGATTGACTTAAGCCAATTGGTTTATCTAGTCACCTTGTCCCTGGTGACTAGTTTAGAGATGAGCATGACCAGGGTCCATGGAAGATAAGAAGATATTCTCTGGGGCTTCTTGGAAAGAGGTTGGGATAATCGGCCTCTCATTTGGAAGGATATGTTAAATTTCTACTTTTTACCATTCACAAATATTAACTGAAGTGGGATGAAAAACCTAGAAGAGTCTGTTATTGTTATTAGAAGACACAAAGGCCAAAAGCCATATCGATAAACTGCTAATTTGATTACATGATATCAGGACTTCAAACACCATGAGTAAAATTAAAAGACAAGCAACTGAATTGAGGTAAATGTTTGCTACATACATAACAAGAATTAGTGCATAGTAAACCTTCTATATGTGGGTAAGAAAAAAGGCAATCCAGTAGAAATACAGGCAAAGGGCACGAGCAGATAATCCACATAGGAGGATATAGAAAAAGCAAAAAATACAATATAATACAATACAAAAAAATCCAACCTAAACATACAAAAGTTGCTCAACTTCACTAAAAATCAAGGAAGTGCATTTTAAAACTGCAGTGTAGTAATCCATAACATGGATGTACCAAAGCTTAAGTAGCTTTTCCTACCAATGGAAATTTAGATTATTTTAAACTTATTATATACAATGCTCAGTGAGCATCTCTGTCTTGCCTCTGTCTTTAACCTGTAGCCACTTTTGAGATATTAAACCTTGTAAACTTAAACCTAGAATGTGATAGCAAACAGCTTGGTATCTGGGCCCCAAACAGGAGTTGCATATTATGTGAATGTATTCTGAAACTTACCATCACAATGTTCTTTGGATTTTATTCTTAATCATGTGCTTCATCTAATATACTTAGGGACTACAGGAATCTTTTCTGGTGATTAGTTCAAACAGTCAGAAATTGTTCTCTTTCCTTGAAATAAAGCTGATTGAAGGATTACTATGTCTGAATAGCTGTAGGATTCAAAAACTCTTTTAGAAAGACTTAACTTTATTTTTAGATTTAAAAATATCTACGATCTCTTTTGGATTAACAGTCTAAACATGCATGTGTCACTAGAACCGTACTTTTTCATTTATCATAGTGACAGCTTGTTTGTTGCTCAGTAGATGTATGTTCCAGGAAAAGGAGATTGTTGACTCTGCTCAGGAGGGAAAGAAAATATTTATCAAATTCAAAATATGTATGTCTTTGGTCCCAGCAATTCCACTCTTATGAATCTAGAGAAATACTCATCAGGGATATGCACACACATCCATATGCTCACACACAGGGATGTCCATGGTACCATTGTTTGTCATAAACAATTTAGTTGAAAATATGATAAGTGTCCATCCAGAAAGGAATGGGTAAATAAATCATGACCTGTCCATATGTTGAGTGACAGCTACGTGTATCACCTTGGAAAAATGTCTTTATAAGAGAGGGTCCTGGCAGGAAAAATAACTCACCCTAGATGGCTCAAAGGAAGAAATTTTAAGGAAGGGTTTATTGACAGAGGTTGGCAGTGTTAAGGTGGCAGAGAAGGGATGGGGGACTACCTACAGAAGAGCAATAGTGGGAAGCTCTAACCATTCCTGGGCTTAAGGTACAGGGAAAGGACATATATAACAGGAGCCCAGTGAGATTTGGAACCACAGAGGTAGGGCCACCATGCACCTGCAGCCAATGAGGGATACAGCGCTTGCAGAAGACAGAGCTGAAAGCAGGGTGGTGGTGGTGGTGGGACTGGTGCGGTGGCGGAGGGGTGACTGGGGCAAAGGGAGGGAATGCTCTGACTTCTTTCTTTCCTCTATGCTCTTGCTTCCCATTGGCTGAACCCAATCAGTGGCATCTGGCAAAGGAGCCAGAGTGGGACAGTCATAAGGGTCAGCCTGCTGGGACACAGAGCAGGCCAGAGAGAAGGGGCAGAAAGTCATCTATGGGGATAGGAAATGATTGGCACAATGTTTGTGTTTCAGTTAAGTTGGGGAAAAAAGGTGTGCGTATGTGCGTATACACACACCATACACACTATATACACACAATATATATATACAATATGCTATTTTTGTAAAAGAAAAATCACAACCACATATTTGCATAACCATAAACATGTAAGAACACACAGCAGAGCATAAACTTTAGTATTACTTCAAAGGGGGTGAAAATAGAGGAAGAGGGAAAACTTTCAACATTTTTACATTATATAAATTTGTTACAAGAAGTGGTTAGAAAAGTAAAATATTTTATCCATGAAATGAAAGCACTGTTATACCTCAGGTGAAGACGAAGGTAGGAGAAACCCCTAAATGGTTATTAAACAGTTAGTTTACTTATGGGCACCACATACCGATAACACCTCCAAAAATCGATGTTAATGTTTTTGATATTACAGTTATAAAGAGTGGATCTTGTGGGCTGCAGTGCTGGTTAGGGTTCTGTGTTGCAAAGGTCAAATATAAGTCAAGTTCACTCAAGGAATAAAAGGGTAGTTTAAAAAAAGGAAGGATATATAGATGGCTGATGGAATAAAAAGATGGTCAGAAATAAAAATTAAGGCTCTTCCTGTTTGCCACTTAAGTCCTATCTCTATTTTTCCCAGCAAACAAACTTTCCCTACTCTTTGGGGCACATAATAGGCAAAAATGTAGCTGCTGCACAGATCCTGAGTCCCACATTTCAGTCCCAGCCAATGAGAAGACTAACTCAACTCTGTCTAGGTCCTAATTCCAAAATTCCAGGAGAAAGAATCTAATTGGCCAAGTTTGTTTCAGATGTCCACCTCCAGTCCAGTTGGCAATAATGAGTGAAGTAGGATCATGCAATGTGATACAAACAGATCCTGAAGTCCTCTGGAAGGAGATAGAGATATTGATATAGATCAAGAGTAAGCCATAGGCTGCCAAGCTACTACAGTTGCAAATAGGGCAGAGAACACTATAAACTGAGAAGTTGAAAATCACTTTTGAATTGCTCCATAACTGAAAAATAGAGCGGGAACCCTAGAAGGACAATGGTAAAACACTGATATAAAGTAAAATCAGTTGGTAAATCAAATAATATACTTTTAGAATAATAAGGTATACATGTTGGACTACTTACATGGTTACCGATAATCAGAAATCACAAATGGTTACTGGCTTGAAAAAAATACCAATAACTTGTATTTGTAACACATTTTATAGTTGTCAAAAGGATTCCACATTCCCTTTCTAATTAAGAAAATCCTGTAAAAGCAATTGTGGACCAGAGAGGTTAAGTGATTTGCCCAAAGTCACAAAGGAATGGCAGACCCAGGACTAAGCCCAATGTTTTCACCTTATATGATGGGCTCTGTCTCATAGAATCTGCTTTCTCTGTTTCAAAGGTAGTTTAAACTATTTTTTAACATAGAAAGTAAAGGCAGAAATAATTTTTAAAGTGCTAAATTTTTAGGGGAAAAGGTAGACTACAAAGAGCGATTTTCTCATCTAATTCAAAAGCAAATAAAGTTGAAAACCCACTGTAGAAACCATTTATTTAGAAAAAAAAAAGCAAAAACTAAATAATACCAATCCATTTTCAGGATATTGGAAGACTACACAGTAAAGATATTGCTTATTATAACATTTAATGTGAAATGACTGAATTCTTCTATAAAAAATAGGTTTTAGTCAAAGTTGAAAAAGAAAACCAATATCAAACATTCTCTTACCTGTAAGAGACATGCTAAAAATGAAACTGTTCAAAGTAGTCTAAAAGCTGATGGGGAACTTAAGATTTGCTTTGCCTCCATACTTACAAAACAGCAGGTGTTATAATCCAGGTTGCAAAGATTGTTGTATATGTCTGAGAACTGGGGAGATAATGACTAAGCCTGGGAAAGGGAGAGACAAAGGTAATAGTTTCTTGGTGTTCTGGGAGATAAGAGGATCTTGATGGCTATTGGACAGGTGTGGATTCAGCTGCGGTCTTTTTGGCCCCAGAGAAAAAGGCATGTGGTAAAAAAGTCAGGCTGTAATAGGCCCATGGGGAAAGCTCTCTGTGCCAATGACGTAATGTATGTTTCACCCACGTGGTCCCGGGTGTTCTGTGCAGCTGTGCACACCTGTGCAGGAGGAAGTGAAACAAAATTAAACTGGCTTCAGCTGAACACATTAGGAAGACTGGGGCAACTGAAGAGCTCCCAATGTCGGATTTTTCCAGAATACGTAATATTACATTTTTTTTTTCCCCAGGAAAAAGGCAATTCTCCCTTTAAAAATAAAAATCCTGTGATTTTCAAAATTATGCTATACTGGATTCAAAAACATAAATTGTTCAGTGAAATAGTTTCTAGAAGTAGATGTAAATAACACCAATCAATACAAGTCAAACCAGCAATACCACATCTGCAGAAAAGCATATTACTATTTTATAAAAGTGATCAAAGTTGTATCAATTTGGCGAAGAATTAGGTGAACTCCCACCATGCATTATAATAAACTTCAGGTTAAGTCAAATTAGATTAAAAAGTTGATTGTGGCTGTCTTTTCTTTTTTTCCCCCAAGCGTTTGTTCCCCTTTCCCTAATCCACCACTCCCACCATAATTTCCTGGTGTGAAAAACCTCTTCTTGACTCTGTGTAGTGTTGGAAGGAGGGGGAAAGTTCTCTTCCATTTGGAAGCTGAATGAGATTCACCCTTTCTCCACACAGTAGAGCCAGGGGATGGGCCCTTAGCTAAGCTCAGCCAACCCAGTGGTCACTCCTGGAACTTTGTCTCTTAAGCTGATGCAAGGACAAGAAAGAATGGTGGTTGGTCGGTGGCCACCAGATAGGCTGTCCCAACTACAGAGGGGCAGCTTCCCTTCCAACTTTGTCTCTCCAGAGCTCCTTGGCCCATTCCCACTTTCAAGCATGTGCCACCAGACTCACAGCACTAGTTTGCTTATCCTAGCCAGAGTGAGATCCTTTCTAGATCCCTATGGACACTGCAATTCCACAGAAATAGCTGAGAAAGAAGAGAGTATATGAGAGGGTTGGTGGTGTCACAGTTCATCTTCAAATAGCTCCTCTGCGAGGAAAGCCCTCTGGTAGATGGTCTGATGGTTTGCGCTTCCTCTTGCCTGTCCCTGTGGAAGGAGTACACCTCTCAATGCCATTGATGCTGGCCGGGCCATGTAACTTCACTGACAGAATGTAAGTGGATCTGATGTGTACCATGTTTAAGCAGAAGCTTCAAGTATGATTTGCCAAGGTTGCTCCTAAGATATATATTTTACTTTATTTACTCCATTTCATTCTACCAACACTTTCCAGATCCGTGATAATCTTGCTCATCTACTTCAGTAGCCTTCTAACTAATCTCCTTGGTTTTAGTTGCGTACCTCCAAAATCCGTCCTTCACACAACTCTCAGTGATGTCAACTCCAACCCTGTGAGGCCACGGAACAAGGCAGCCTCTTCCCCCGCATGGCGTCCGAAAGCCATCATGACTTACCTCCTACATATCCCCCAGCCTCATCCTGGACATTCCCAGCTTCCCACATTATGCTCAGCAACACGAAACTGCCAGAAGTACCCTGAACACTCCTCCATGCCTTTGTCCATTCTGTTCCCTAAGCTTGCCCTCCTCTTCCTCCTAATTTTTGCTCAAAGAACTTCTGTTCAACTCTCCAGGTTCAGTTCATTATCAGTGTTTTCAGAAAATCTTCCTTATCACTTCCTAGGCCCGGACTTTCCCTATACTTCCTTAGGGCACACACCTCTGGCACTTTCCATATTGAATTGAAATTATTTGTTCTGTATTTTTCTCTTCAATGGAGTGCTACTTCCTGGAGGCAGGGACAGTATCTTATTCAGCTTTTTATCTTCAATTCTAGCCTGATGACCAGAATACAGTAGGTACTCAACACACGTTCATGAAACTGAAATAAACCAAACAAATTAACCACTAATATAAGAAAACTGAGTTGCCTTAAAGCCTGGAGCTGGGATTTCTATAAAGCTAATGTCATTATAAAGTGGTTCTTTCAGAAAGCAATATAGCAACATGAACAAAAATGATGAAAACGTTCATTCTCCTTCACTTGGTATTTTCCCATTTGTGAATACACCGCAAAGAAGTATTCCGAAGGGGTAAAATGTACACAGATGTTCCTGGCAACTCTAGTTATAATAGTGAAAACACTGGAAGAAATCCAACTGTCTATTAGGGAAATGACTAAGCAAACAATGGGATTATTACATAGCTATTAAAAATGACAGAGGTGAGGACTATGTCAACACAGAGAAGTGTATATCTGCAGGAATGTTAAGTGGAAAAAAGAACACAGCCCAGTGTTTAAACTCTAGTGGTTAAGGATGTGTGTGGACATTAACAAAGATCAGAGGCCAATTTGGAGAAATAAAAATGGCCAGAGTTCAGTGTTCACCGGGTCTGTTTCTTTTTCCTGTGCAGCTCCATGAGTTTGTGATGATAATAGTTGAGCTGTCATACAACACAGAATAAATGCTCTAAATTGCCTCCCAGATTATATACTCCAAGAGATAATTTATGCTAAATTCTCATAAAATTATTATGAAAATAATGACATTTCTTCAAGAGAACACTTTCCTTTAGTTTAATTCAACAAGCAATCCTGAGAGTGGAACTATGTGCAAGAGTGCTTACATGCTCATGAAATTTATGAAAAACATGGGCAAGAATTCTCAGGTGGATGTGTGTCACTATTTTTTGTTTTTTTTTGTATCATTAACGTACAATTACATGAGCAACATTGTGATTACTAGATTCCCCCCATTATCAAGTCCCTACCACATACTCCATTGCAGTCACTGTCCATCAGCATAGTAAGATGCTATAGAGTCACTACTTGTCTTCTCTGTGCTATACTGCCTGCCCCCAACGACCACATTATGTGCACTAATTGTAATGCCCCTTATTCCCCTTCTCCCTCCCCTCCCACCCCACCCCAGTCCCTTTCCCTTTGGCAACTGTTAGTCCATTCTTGGGTTCTGTGAGTCTGCTGCTGTTTTGTTCCTTCAGTTTTTGCTTTGTTCTTATGCTCCACAGATGAGTGAAATCATTTGGTACTTTCTCTGCCTGGCTTATTTCACTGAGCATAATGCCCTCTAGCTCCATCCATGTTGTTGCAAATGGTAGGATTTGTTTTCTTCTTATGGCTGAATCATATTGCATTGTGTATATGTACCACATCTTCTTTATCCATTCATCTACTGATGGACACTTAGGTTGCTTCCATTTCTTGGCTATTGTAAACAGTGCTGCGATAAACACAGGGGTGCATATGTCTTTTTGAAACTGGGATCCTGCATTCTTAGGGTAAATTCCTAGGAGTGCATGTGTCACTATTTTTAACTTACTTTTATTTATTGGGGGTGACTGTACATATTAGAACCTATTACAAAGAGAAGTCTGAATGACCATTGGGCTAAACCTCACATTCACCAAATGGACTCAATTGTATACATTTGATGTTGCCTCCAAAAGAGGCTCTAGGCACAGTCACTGAAATATACTGATAAAGACTAAAAAGAAAAGAAAATCATCATGTAACTCTGAACTTGTATCATTTAACATTGTAGTGTACCATGAATTAATATTTCATAAATCCTGTGACCCTGTGAATAGCAAAATATTGACATTGCAAGATATATCACATGGCAATCAAAAGAAATAAACCACAATCTTTTATATCTTGTTTTAGAAATTCTTCATTTGTTAATTCACCAAGAGCCTTAAAAAATGGAGGTGGTCCAGCCTCTCTAGATCTCTGGGAGATCCTGATTATAATTATCACTTTATCTTTAAAATGTGGTAGTTTTAACTAGGGGCCCTAAACTAAGGGCTGGTTAGTAACTTTATAAATTCCTAACTGCTGTAAACTAGCCCTACTATTTCTGTTGCCGTGTAACCAGTGGTCAGAAAATTCACAGCTTATGGAACAGTGGTTCACAACCCCAGCTGCAGGTCAAAATCACCTACATTTTCCCAGACCCCATTCCAACCCCCCTGAGTTAGACTCCAGGATTGTGCTTAAAAAGCTCTCTTCCTTTCTTCATTCCTGCATTGTATTTCCTTATGGTTTCAGGACTCAGAATTCAAGCTAGTACTGTTAATGGTAGGGTTTAACTGCATTATGGGTTTAACCTAAAGGTTAATCTGAAGGTTAACACCATTTTCAGTGTGGTCTCTCTGGGGTGATGTGTTAAAAGGGCCCCCAAAACCATTTAGAATAGAAGTTGAGGGATGCAGTCCACAGACTGTAGGGGGAACCACCGAAAAGTTTCTTCAAATATTTCTCAAGTTTCTTATTATGCTTAAGTATATGAAAGTAAATAAATGCCGAGCTCAAAGTGTTGCATTCAAGTGTCCGTATTTGTAAATAATTTGAGGTATCATGCTGTCCATTCCCCTATACCTTCTATTTCTTCTGGTTCTGTGTTACGATTACTGATGCTCTGAAGGTGATGATCTCCCTGTACCCAGAAAAATTCCTCATCCACAAAGTGAAGATTTAATTGTGTTCCTCTAAGTCTAAAACACCTGAGAAAATGTCCAGGGAAGTTGAAGGAACATACGGGAGCTAATGAATTAAGGTTCAGTCCACATCCCATTTGGAGTGACTGTGTCTATGGGGACAGAGGAAGACATTTCCCACTTATCTCAAAGCATAGGTAGATAATAATGAAGGCATCTTAACTAAGGTTTTATTTATTCTTTGAGGATCTGTAACCTGAATATTTGGACATGGACCAGATTTAGAAAAACCAAGTTCATAAAGACCATGGCCATGAGTAGAAGCAAATGGCATTATGTTGATAAATGTGATAAATGTAGTTCTTAAGGTGGGGGCACTGAATTGTGTTCCAGAAAGATATGGCTGTGAAGAATTTCCTGATGAATCAGAGTTGAGATGATAATCATTTAGGTGGAAAACCAATTTGGCCTTCCTTATTTGAAGGTGAGGGTGTTAGATGAAGGATGATGTATTCGGGGCCCTGTGGTAGGAGGCTTCCAGGCTGAGCTCCAACCACCTATCGAATGCCCCAGAAAGCGTCCACAGATACTGTACTGTTGTTCCCTCCTTTATTATCCAGGTTATTAACCTGGGGATAGAATCCATTCATTTAACTATTGCGTGGGCTACAACTGCTACTTGAAAAGACAATCTTTGGAAGCCAAATCCCCATGGCCGTTGAAAGTGTATAATTAGCTCCTTGTGGAGCATGACCCCACTGATTTTTCTGGCGCGTTTGGCCTGCAATGTGCCCTTTCTGAGACCTCCACTATCTACACAGCTGGAGATGCCCCAAGCTGCACGCACCACTTCCTGTGGGTGTGGCCTCGCGTTCTTGAGGCTCCACCCTGAATGAGTCACGTTTCTACTGCTCACAGACTCACAGTGCTTTTAAAAATGCAGGAATGGACTATGAGTGGCTACATCAGACATAACAGTTTACTCCCTCCTTTTGCTTTTTAAAAAATGTCTTTGTAATGGTGGCCTCTTGAGAAACGCTATAATTGGTCAGTCCCGGATGCGTGGATTGTCCTCCCCTATAACGTCATTAGTTATTCTCAGGAGAGGAAAGGCAGGTTTGCCGCCTGGGAGAATGACAACACTTTTTCAAGTTGGGGAAGAGCCTGTGGTTCTTTTCCTGCGTTGGGGGAAAAGCGAACACACAATGTTCATTTCCTCAATACGGGATGTGCTGTGTGGCTGGCAGGTCATTTTCCATCATGTCACATCCTTCTGGATGAAGGCAGCAGGGGGCCAGGACAGGAAACGGCAAATTCTCAGAATGAGACAAGGCTTTCCCAGGGCAGTCATTGGTTCTCTGGATCTATAAAGCAGGTTCATCCAGAAACAGCCTCAGGTTTTTCTATCCTGGAGATAGCCAGAAGTGAATGGTAAGTGGGGAGCCTAGAGGGATAGTCTCAAAGTAGTCATTGGACTTCTAATACAGGGGTGATATCCTTACATTTTCAGTGACTTTTTCTCATTTTGCTAAGCGGTGTTGGAAATTTATCACTGGTGGGTCAATTCTGGAGGCACGCAAGTAAAATTAAGACCTAGGAGTTGGGAGACCAAGATTCTAGACTGGGGTCTGTGAATCAGCTGCATCTAGAATGTGACTGTCAATGTCCTGATCTTAAAGATGAGAATAATGATTTCTGCCCTGATATCTCACAGTACTGAAATGCTCTATTTCTATGGCTTTTTTTTTTACACTTTAAAGAGGTTCCTAAAGATGAGGAGTATAGTGGATACTGTACTGAAGGCGGGAATATTTGGCAATCAGGATGTGCTTTTACTCCAGGATGTTCTTTCTTCCTTAGTCGTTTTTGGTGGCTTCCATTCAGCTTGGTAAAGGCAGCCCTCAGTGAGTTGTTAAACAAAATTTTGGCCACTTAATTTTATTCAACTGCTAGTCATTTTTTAAGGAAGCTTTCATTTAGAGAGTTATAGTGGTATTAATGTAATTTAGTTTTATTAAGCACCCATCAGAAAGTGAGATTTCTGAAGACCCCAAGTGACTCTAGTTGGGATAAATAGCACAGACAACATTTCAGGCCTGATTCTAAGGTAAGAGCCTGGAAGAATAACAAGATTCGCTTCAGGCAAGTACCTTAGTTACCTACATTCCATAGACAGTATGATTTTTGTTTTTGGTGACTTGTCTTTTCATTCGTCAGAGAGAAAACAAAACTATTGCAAACTCTTACGATCCAAGTCTTCACGTATGGAAAGGGCTTTGTAAGTTGGGCCCATCTACCACTTGATAAAAGTGTTACATTTCAGAGCAGAGGCCCCAATGTCGCATTAGACTTCTAATGCCACCCCTCCCTCCTCGCTGAGTTTACATCTTATTTAACAGTTAATTAAGTCCATCCTTCGCGTTCCCTGGGAGAAAAGCGGACGATGGCGTCACACCCATCGGCAGAGGCAGATTGAGGTCCTGAGAACTGCTGGGACTTGTCCCAGAGGACAGAACTGGTCTCGGAGAACTTGACACACAACTCCCTGCACAGTGACCCGTTTCCCCTAGCGAGGCGGGAGCTGTTTCGTTTAACGTCTGCGTACGCGGGCGGCGGCGCGAGCAGCGGGCGGGCTCCGGGACTCCGCTAACGCGTGTGCGTGTCCCCGCAGGGCATGGAGCGGCGGGCAGCCGGGGAGCTGCGCGGCGTTGACGCGCTGCGGCGCCTCCAGGGGCTGCTGCTGGACCGCCGCGGGCGACTGCACGGCGAGCTGCTGCGCCTGCGCGAAGTGGCCCGGCGCCTCGAGCGCCTCCGCCGGCGCTCCCTGGCGGCCAACGTAGCGGGCAGCTCGCTGAGCGCCGCGGGCGCCGTGGCCGCCATCGTGGGGCTCTCCCTCAGCCCCGTCACCCTGGGGGTCTCGCTTGTGGCATCGGCCGTGGGGCTCGGGGTGGCCACCGCCGGAGGGGCCGTCACCATCACGTCCGACCTCTCTCTGATCTTCTGCAATTCCCGGGAGCTGCGGAGGGTGCAGGAGATCGCGGCCACCTGCCAGGACCAGATGCGCGAGATCCTGGGCTGCCTCGAGTTCTTCTGCCGCTCTCAAGGCCGCGGGGACCGCCAGCTGCTGCAGTGCGGGAGGAACGCCTCCATCGCCCTGTACAACTCTGTCTACTTCATCGTCTTCTTCGGCTCACGTGGCTTCCTCATCCCCAGGCGGGCCGAGGGGGCCACCAAGGCTAGCCAGGCCGTGCTGAAGGCCAAGATTCAGAAACTGGCAGAGAGCCTGGAGTCCTGCACGGGGGCTCTGGACGAACTCAGTGAGCAGCTGGAGTCCAGAGTCCAGCTCTGCACGAAGAGCAGGCGTGGCCACGACCTCAAGGTCTCAGCTGAGCAGCCGACAGGGCTGTTTTTCTGAGAACATCCTTTCCCCCTAATGACCACGGCCAGAAGCCATCCCCATGGGATGCTCCAGATTTGTAACTCCCCCAGGAAAACACCCAGTTGGGTCAGGAGCTGAATGCAAAGGATGAGAAAACCTGTTCTTGAAGTCGGGGGTGGGGGGAGTGTCGTCTCATCCTCTTTTCCCATCCCCGCGACATCCTGGCTAGGGTTGAGTGCTAGGGACTTTTTACTTGCCTGATCCTAGTGGGATATGTGACCTGAAGACTGTTTTTCCTTTATCAGACCGCTCAGTCTTCCTGACCACCACTGGGCAATCCCATTTTGAAGTTGTGGGGTTCCTGCTGCTGCCCTGGTGGTTTGGGTCCAGGTTGGAGAGGGCGCGGACACCTCCACCCTCTGGGTCCTCTCTAATCCCCATTAGGCTTTACGATCTTTAGGATGCCTTTGAGAGGGGACACTAGCTTTAAAACCTCTCGTCTAGAGTTTCTGAGTACAAAGAACTCCAGAATCCTGGGCAAATCAGAGCCCCTGAGAACTGAGTAGGGTAACCTTCATGACCCAAGAGAGGCCAGGCCCCTCAGCTGTCAGGCCGTCCCCACCCTGTCTCAGCCTGCCCAGTTCACAGATCCAGACAAGGGTGGAGTGGGTGGATGGCGCCATCTAGGCCCCAGCCCCTTGCAGGAAGAAGCGGAAGCTAAGGAAGATGAAGCGACTAACAGCTTCATTTGCTGACATCCTAGTGCAGAGAAGAGGGCAGTGGCTTTTGAATTAGACATTCCAGGGCCAGTTACAGGCTGTCACTAATATGTGACCTTGGCCACTTCATCTCTCTGAGCCTTGGCTTTCTCGGTCTGCAAACCAGATGCTGAAACCTCTGTTGTGAAGTATGGAGTTAAAGTGCCAAGCACAGCATCTGGTTCCCAAAGTGTGGCTCCTGGACTGCCAGCATTAGCATCAGCGGGGGAACTTGTTAGAAAGGCAGATTCTTGGACTCAGCTCTCGATTTAAGGAATCAGAAATTCTGGAGGTGAGGCCCAGCAACCTGTGTTTAAAAAGCCCTCAGGGTGATTCTTTTACCTGCTAAGGTTTGAAAACCAAGGCAATGGATGTTGGTTTCTGATCCCCTCCATGAGCTTTCGTGAAGTCTCATGGCCTCTCTAGGGGCTCCGTGGTCTCCAGAGTCATTCACAGAAGGTCAAGGTCAGACTGTGTCCCAGAACTAGAAAGGAAGAAAATGTGTTGCGGAAGGTGTGTGTGTTGGTGGGGGGGTTGTCCCGTGTCGGCGTCCTGGGGCGTCCTGGGTTGTCCACTGCGTCAACTAGGTATGTAACATAATAAGCCCTGTAGAGGGCAGTGTTGCCCACTCATTGTAGAAAGTGGTACAGAAGGGAACGTGAACTTCATGGAAACTGACCATTATTACCTTCTCTGAAAACTGCCAGAACGTGTGTTTTTTAAAAATGTGTTATAAATATGTTATTTAATTACTGTTTATTATTTGCATTTAGTTTTATTTAATCACCACACCCATTTAGAAAATAATAGGAATAGCAAGTGTCTGAATGGGAGACTACTGAGGCTGTATTCAAGAGATGAAGCTGAGGGGGTGTGTGAGCTGGAAATAGCATTGCCATCTTTTATTTAATCTCTCTCCTTCAGGGGAGATTTTTGACTTGTGGGATATAGAAATGATGCAAGCATATTTATCCTGAAGGTACTTTGCCAACAGATTACCCTTGACCTGAAAAGAAAACCTATTTAGCTCAGGGAAAAAAAAAAACAGAGGCATGTGAAGGAAACACTCAGACTTGGAATCCTGATGTCCTATGAAGTGACATCTTATGGGTTTAGACAAAACAGCTTGTGTTACAGAGGTGATGTGTCATATTTTCACTTTGGGAGCTGTAAGAAATCTGTAAGCTGTCTCTAAGAAAATACTTATAATTTCTTCAATTTCCATTCCTACAACTGTAATGTTGAAATATATGTTGAAAACTTTTTGAGGCCACACACATGCAACTTGGCTGTATTATTGAATTGTTAACATGCTTCAAATCTACCCAGTCTTGCCTTATGCTTCCCAATGATGGCAGTGTGTCTGAGGAAGAATAATTTCAGTGCTGGGGTAGGGAGGGGTTAGTGGTTGTATTATTATTTTTTTCCTATGAACTGCAATCAATCTGTGTTCTGGCTTATGTTGAAGTTGGTACTGGTTTCTTTTTAAACTGGTGTCATTTCCTAGATGACATTGTACCGATGCTGACATTTTAGATCACCAGAATGTACTTCACGTTGTTGTGTGTGTTAGGTCATAAAGGTACAACTACTCCCTAACTCCATTTTTTTATTAATGCTTAGGTGTGAATTATGGTCTTCCAATGCATGAGCTCTTCCCTAGAAATAAACTGGGTATTGTAGAAAGCAGCAGCACTGACTTTTCCTATTATTAAGGTATTTTGAGTATATCAAAGTCCTAAACCCCCGAAGTCATAATTTCAGTGGCTCACTTTATATCCAAGGGAGAGTGTCTACTTTGGAACAATACTTTGGAACAGTACATAAGAGGGGCTCAACCAATGCATTTGAATAATTTAATAAACTCTTAGCTATATCTTAATAGGAATATGTTGATCATGAAAGATTACCCTTCATTTTATGTGTCTGTTATAAAGATTGGAGGCTCTACCAGAATTCAAGTTCAGCTAAGTGGATCCTAGAAACAAGTATTTATTTATTTCTTTTGTGGGAATGTGAATTAGGCTTTTCCCTAAGGCCTTCATTCTATAAACAAACAGATTGAAATGGTATTTGTAAAGAGAAGAAAGGAGAAGGGTATTTAGATTACAAGCGTACTTCAGAAAAATGTCCAAGTTTGAAAAATAAATATTTGTCCTAAGGTTTGACTGCTTCTGTTCATTTCTAGGGTTTTTCTATTCATCTCTTGGGTTTATAATCATTTGGATTGTTTTCTTTCACCATAAAGGGGATTCGTTTGATTCTGCATTTCAAGGATTCAATAAAACTACGTTTTGCGCTATGAAAAAAATAATCCTCAGCAAACATTCTGATCATAATCACTCTGATGCATTTGCCCTCAGGCACCTGTCATTTCCACATGGCAAATGTCAAAATAAAAATATTTACTGGGAGAAAAAAGAGAAGAGTAGTGTAGGAGCCACTCTAGATTAGGTGTGTCAAACAATCAATCAACTTGATATATTTCTCATTCAATACCTCGGTGTGAAGAAAAAGTGCATGAAATTGAGACACTGAGATAAGACATTATGTAGAGATAAATGGGGATAGAGTTACATGCAACAATTTTTGAATTCCACATTTTTTCCCACTATAGCAAAATTAGTCCTTTCCCCTTATTGAAATAAAACGCTCCTTCCTCAAAATTTTTGACCTTTCTGTAATTCATTACCTGAGCTCATGTGTGCCTGTGTATGAGTTAGTAACGTTGAGAAAGGACAGATGTATAATCAGTTTCATTTAGAATATTCAGCATCAAACTGTATAAATCATTTTTAAAAAAGTAATCAACTCACATACAGGAATTCTCCTGTATATCTCTAGATCTAGAAATCAGACTTTCAATTTTAGAATCTTTGAACATAATTAGAACCTGGGAAGCAATTGAAAGAAAACTTAGAAGCAGCCAAATTAGCCTTCACAAACCCCCAGACACTAGAGAGAGGGCAGAAAGGGCGAGCCAGGGGCAGCATTTATATTAGGAAGGCAAAACTTTCCCGGACATCTCCAGGGGACTTGACATTGCAAGTCACTGACCTTGACCAGGCAAGGCTGGCTGGGAAAGGTAGTATTTTTAGCTACAAATTTGCTGCTTCCAATATACCTAGACTTCTGTTTGTAAGGAAGAAGAGGAGGATGGCCATTGAGTGGAAAATCCAAACAAAGAGCCTGTAGTGGTGGCTTCAGTGTGTGGAGAACTACTGCCCTGGAGGTGGTCTCACTGTCTGACCTCTGGCTTCTGAATCTCCGGCCTCTGGACCTTGGAAACACCCCTAGGTCCAGATGTTGCACTGTTAATGACTGTGCAACCAAAAAAATGCCTATGTTGGCAGGTGCCTGACTGTTTGCAAGGCCAGCCACAAGGCTGGGATCCTCTCTCTGCTGGAGCATATGGTACTCCTGTTCGAACAAGTGTCCCTTAGTTCATTGCAATAAACCTCTCCTTGCTGAGTTGACAGGAGGTTGGGATGTTACTTTTTTACTCCTGGCAAACTCTTAAGAGGGGAAAGTAAATCATGCTGTGGTCTGGAATAGGACAAAGAATGAATCCTAAAATATAGGAATAATTCCTTAGCCAGCACAGAGTTGCCGGGAGCAGGGAAATGCTGATGGAGCTGGACCCCTGCAAGGGCCAGAAGGAACATTTGGGACCCTCAGCACCCCTGACCTTGAGTGGCATTAGCATTAGGTTTGGAGAGAAGGCCCTGCAGTGTGGTCATGGTTGCCCAGGTAAAGCTTGTCTATATGAAACTGCATCTGGAGAGAATGATGTTTAATCCCATTTAGTATCTCTATGGCTACCCCAGGGGTGGGAGTGCAGGCAAGCCTGTTACCTAATTTGCCCCAGAACTTTAGCAATGAGTCACAGCCACGGACTGTGCATCTCAAACACACAGGAGCAGCCATAGCATAGCTTGGCCCAGCATTTGTGCAGATTCAACCAAATTCATCAAAATAATTGTACTTGGGAGGAACTTTTTGGTAGCTGGGGAAGAGCGATAATGTTTGAAACTTTTCTGTTAGGCTAAAAATGACTTTTTTCAGGTCCCTGGTTGATACACCGATCTGTGTTTTGCCTTGACCTTGGTGTTAAAACTGCACTCTCAAAATGTCATTGAAGACCAATACTTTTCTCAGTGCTTAAATAAAATGACATTTAGATAATTAATATAGAAAATATGGATATTTAATGATAACAATAGCTGACATTTATTGACAACTTACTAGGTATTGTTCTAAGTACAATTTGATGTGTATTATCACATTTACCTTACAAAAATCTTATAAGGTGGACACTATAATTACTCCATATTGTTAGATAAAGAAAGTAAGGAACTTAGAGGCTACACAGCTGGCAAGAGGCACCCCAGGATTTGAATCTTGGCAACCTGATTCCTAATATAAAGTAATAACTCATGATAGTGACATTAATAACAACATGCTGACAGATTCATTCATTCATCTAGAAAACATTTATTGAATACTCAGTTGTACTACCTAGTGTTATTCGTGAGCAAGAAGACAGGCTCCTATTTTTTATGGCACTAAGAATCTGGTAAACTAGGTAGGGTAATCTTATGCCAGTAGGTTGATCAGTAAGAAATTGAAATGGTGTTTTGCAAATACCTAATATTTGCCAAAAACAATGTGGGTGTGATTGAAAACAATCATTTTCAGCTTAGCTCATAAAATCTTGTGCACATGTACTTTGTAATGCTGCCCCAGACATCCCACACTCGGGAAGATTCTTGTCAACAAAACACCTAGAGTGGAAAGACATGATTAATAAGAACCTTTGGCTAACTGCTGATGTGCTGGGACAGAAGGTATGATGGAGACCACGGAGACATGAATAAAGGAATTACTGGTCGAACAGGCCCTTCCAGATCTAGTAGAAAAACCTCTGAAAATGAAACTTCTTGGGGTCATTCCATCGAAACTGCCACTGAAACTGAGTTTTCTCCCTGTTAGGGGTGTGTACTCAATTTCAGTGTCGTAGCTGTGGACTAAAAGGCTGGAGGCATGTGGATGAGCAGGTAGGTGTGATTGGAAATAAAACTTTAGTTGCCATGAAACTATTCAAAATAATAGGTCTTTGTTTGTGGATGATTTGTTGATAACACTGTTCCCTGGGCTTTTGCACAGTAAACACTATTCATTATTGGACTTCCATTCTTTCTAACTTCTCTGTAGCTATTTAATACATTGTTGACTATCCAATTCTTAAGCACTTTTCTCTCTTGAACTCTGTGACACCAGCCTTTCTTCTTTGTCTCTCTGTTTAGCTTCCTGGACAGCCTTTGTTTCTCCCCCATTCCTAAATGTCAAGTGTTCCCTGAGCCTCAGACCGACCTCCATCACTAAGTCCTTCACTGAATCCTTCATGCTCATCCCCAGTGCCCCACCGTCCTGGGTTGAGTGTTAGTAGGGATGCAACCAGTGCTAAAGGATTTTCTTTGGTCAGTTTGAATTTGGTGGATGTTGGATGAAATCAAGAACAAAGGTGGAGATCACTGACTGAATGAAGCAGGCTGCAGGAGCATATACAAAACAGAAAGTCCTGGCTGCTTCCTCCTGCCTATGTCCCTCTTTGGAGCACTGCACTTTGATTTCAGCCACATGTGGTCTTCTTGTCTGAACGTCTAAGAGCACTCTATTTGTGTCTCATTCACACACCGATCACTTGATACCTTTTATTAGAGATATTTGTGCCAATGACAAAAGCCCCAAAGCTCTAAAGGACAGAAACAAATCTCAGATACCATTAAGCCTCCCCAGCTCTCTGGCTCCATAAGCATTTGTTGAATGGATGAATTAATGAACAGGCACTCTGTGTTAATGGGTATACTGGCATTGCTTCCCAGCACATCTGAAGCTAAAGGTATACTCCTCTCTGCAGAACTGGTTCAGTGTCACAGCCCTCCTGCCTCATCACCATAAGGTCGGTCTCCCAGGTGCCTGCCTTGAAATCTCAGTGCCATCTCCAGTCGTCCCCTTCTTTATTTCTCTGATATCCCTTTGCCAAGGTAGATCCTTCCCATTAAATGTCTCTCCCTCCATTTTGATCAAATCCTCTGTTACCATAACCTGCTTAAGCTTTCATCCTTTAACACCTACAACAATCTTCAAACTGGCTTTCCCGATTCCAGGTTCTTTCCATTTAAATTCATGCTACGTTCCAATCTTTGATTCATTTATAAAAATCACAGATTTCCTCATATTCCAGTCTAACAGAATGTAACCTTACCTAAAACTTGACTCTGAATTTGAGTATGTATCCCAGAGAGGTGCTGAGTTCCTGTGTTGTAACAGGGTATTTTGATGGGTGATACTGTGAAGGGCTAAGATGAACTTAATTATGTGGTTTTAATGAGACAACAATGATGTATCTTAGGGACTTTACAAAAAGGACTGAGTCAGATAGAAAAGGTCCAGGAATGGTGGTGGGGAGAAGCCTTGTGAAGGGGAGAAAGGTGGAAAGCAAGCAGAGAGTGGCCAGAATAGGCAGGATCAGGCCTTCACTACATAGATATCCTCCAGGAAACTGCAGGCCTAGTGGTTTTTATTTTCTTTCAGTATTATTAAGATATAATTGTATACAGCACTGTATAAGTATAAGGTATACAGCATAACAGCATGTATTGTGAAATATTACAAGTTTAGTTAACATCCATCATCTCAAATAGATACCAAAAAAAAAAAAGAAAAACGATTTCCTCCTTGTGATAAGAACTTACAGGATCTATTCTATTTGCATGTAGTCATCCTGTTGTACATTACATTCCCCAATACTTATTTATTTTATAGCTGGAAGTTTGTACCTTTTGATTAATCCACCCCCACCTCACCTATCAGATAACCACAAATCTGATATCTTTTTCTATGAGTTTGGCTTTCTCTTTTTAGATTCCACATATAAGTAAGGTCATACAGTATTTGTTTTCTCTGACTTATTTAGCACAATTCCCTCAAGGTCCACCCGTGTTGTTTGCAATTTGCTGATTTCCTCCTTCTTTATTGCTAAACAGTATTATATATACATATATATATACACGAATTCCCTTGCTAAAACTATCCGGCTGTGCAGCTCAGTCATAAATCTATGGTGCTGACAATGAATTTCCTGACCTCTGAAAGCTTTCCTCCCCACCGTGGCCTCCTTTATAAGGGGCATTAGCTAAAGAGGACATGACTTCAGAGGGTTCGGGGCACCATTTCCCACCTCTCCAGCATGACCTGTTTTATAAGCTTTCTCATGAAGTTGGAAATGCACATTTACCTCCCAGAAAAAGACTGGAAGACACCATTTCCTTTGGTGCACAGGCGTCCTTAGAGATAATGTCCCTTTGTGTACCACAGTCAGGTTGACCTTGTCCCCGCACCCCTGCCTTGCACAGGGAAAGCTGTTGGGCTCCTTTCCTCCTTGCCAGGGATGACCTATCTTGGCTGGGGTAACAACCTGGGTCTAGGAGCTCAGTTTAGTTTACCACTTCTATTACACACAAGCATATGACTTTTCTGTATCACAACTACTGCTTCAGCTCTCCTCTTCTGCATCCCCCTCCCCACACACATTACACTCCTATGGACACAGAGATATGCATTCATTTAACAAAATATTGATTGTACACCTGCTATGTGCTAGGTGTTTTTCTAGGCACTGAGCCTAAAGTGGTGAACAGAAGAGCTAAGTCTCTGCTGTCATGGAGTTTGTATTTTAAAGATGATAAGGAAGGCAGACATAAACAACAAAATAAATATCTAGTTTGACAGATATTTGCTTCCTATTGCTACAGACAAATTACTACAATCTTAGAGTCTTAAAACAACTGAACTTATTTTCTTAGAGTCAGAAGTCTGACATGGGTCTCAGTGGGCTGGAATAAAGTAGTTGGCAGGGCTATGATCCTTTCTGGAGGCTCTCAGGGAAAATCTGTTTTCAAGCTTTTTCTGCCTTCTACAGGTAGCCACATTCTTTGGCCCATGGCCCTCTTCCTTTCTCCTCCAAGCCTGCAACGATGAGCTGAGTCCTTCTCCCATCACATCACTCTGACTTCCTCTTCTGCCTTTTCTTCCACTTTTCAGGCCCTAGTGATTACATCGGACCCACCCGGACAACCTAAGGTCATCTTCCTGTTTTCAGGTCGGTAGATTTGCAAACTAATTCCATCTGCAACCTAAATTTCCCCTTGCCAGGTAACATAACATGTTCACAGATTCTGGAATTAGGATGTGTACATCTTTGGGGGCCATTATTCTGCTTACACTGTGGTGGTAAGTGCCATGGAGAAACACTGAGCAGGACAGGGGAGAGAGTGCGGGGGGTGGGTCGCAAGGCCGCAATGACCAGATGACATTTGAGTGAAGATTTAAAGTTGGTGTGGGAGAGAGTCAGAAGGGTATCTGAGGAAGGAGCGTATCAGGCAGAGGGAACGGAAGGGACAAAGCCTGTGAGGCAGAAGCATGCCCGATGTGTTTAAGGAACAGTCAGGAGCTCAGTATGGCTCAAAGGGAATGGATTGGGGTGGAGTGTGGTGGGAGATGAGTTCAGAGAGATGTTGGGGCCAGAACGTGTAGGACTTATAGACTAGTGTAAGGACTTAGACTTTTGCTCTGAGTGATATGGGAAGTCATTGGAAGGTTTTGAGCAGAGCAATGAGCTGACCAGCCTTATGTTAGAAAAAGATCCCTTTGCTGCTGTGTTGAAAATTCACTGTGGAAAGGAGAAAGCAGAGGCAAGAATACTAGTTAGGAGGCTATTGGACTACTTCAGGGGAGAGCTATTGGCAGCTGGAAGTACAGAAAAGTAGTCAGACCCTAGATATATTATGGACATAGACTTAACATGAGTTGTTGACAGACCGGATGTGGGGTGAGAGAAAGGAAGGAGTTCTGGCTTGAGTAATTTAGAAGGATAACATTGCTATTTCCTCACATGCAGAAGACTATGGGAAATGCGGATTGGAGAGGAGTGGAATCAGGATTTCAGTTTTAGAGATGTTATTTTGAGTTACCTGAGGAAACCAAGAGGAAAGGACAAGTAGAGAGTTGAGTACATGAGTCTGGAGCACAAGGTAGGAATTAGAAGGGAGCTATAAATCAGAGGATCTTTCGCAAATAGGTGGTATTTAAAGCCACAAGACTGGATATGGGAGTGAGTGGATGTAGACAATATAGAGAACAGGTCCAAGGACTCAGCCGTGGGTCCTCCGACACCTGCAGTGAGGGGTGGTGGGATGAGGAGGAGCTGGCTAGGTAGACTGACAAAGAGTGGCTGGACTCTGGTGTCTGGGAAGCCAAGCGAGAAGGATTTCTCACGGACCAGGGAGCCAAGTGCTGCTGAAGAGTCTGAAGGGCCAAGTAAAATGATGAATGAGAATTGAGCATTGGGTTTAGCAGCATGGAGGTCACTCTTGACCTTGACAAGAGAAATTTCAGTGGAAAGATTGGGGGCAAAAGCATGACTGAAGTGGGTTTGAAAGACAGGATTATAGGCAGCATGTATAGACAACTCTTTGAAGAGTTTTGCTGTCAAGCGGAACAGAGGAGTGGACAGTAGCTGGAGGGGGATGTGGGGTCATGAGAGCTGTTTTTTAAGATGACAAATAGTGGCATGTGTGTATGCTGTTGGAATGATCCAGTAGAGAGGAAAAAACTGATGGGAACTTCAGAAGGAGGTCCTTGAGGGAGTAAGAGTTAGCCCAGGTGCAAAGTGGAGGGGGTCGGCCTTCCCTCGGTGGGGTCACTAGAGGTACATTATCAGAGCAAGGTGATAAGACTGGTGTGAGAACTCGTGGATGTTCTCTGCATTTCCCCCCGAAACAGGAAGCAAGGTCAGGAGCTGAGACTGACAGTTGGGGAGGGGTTGTTGGACCGTTAGGGGGATGTTGAGGAGCTCCGGGCAGCATGAAAAGCCACTTACAGGCGGCAGTTAGTGTGTTTCCTTAGCAGCTCTGCTAAGTTATGGTTGTTAGGTAAAAACAACAGAAGCTCTTTTAGCTAGTTTAGCCAAAATAAATTTATTAAAGCATATTAAGAAGCTCACAGACTCTCCAAGAAGGTAAAAGTAAGGCTTGGGGGTAACGTGGCCAGGAGCACCCGAACATTGCTGTGAGATCACCAAGCCAGCAGAAACTCGACTGCTGCCGTCACTAAGCTGGGATACCTCAGAGCATCTGCATGTGCAGCACAGGCTGAGACTCCAGAACTTTTTTCACTGCTGCCCCCATAAGCTGGGTACCTCTGCCAGTGGCAGCGTCCTCTACGTTGCACTGCTCTGTTCTGAACTAAACCGGCATGGGTGTGTCTGTTTGGTAGAAACTGGCGCCCTAGGTGTGACAGAGGGTGGGAGAGTGAGTTTCTGGTTTCCACTTAAGAAGAAGGACTTGTGTTGAGGGAACTTTGCCAATAACTGGAAAATTGTTCACAGGATGTTGGCTCTTGCTAAGCATGAGAAACGTCCAGGAAAGCAGTTAATGTTTTATTTTATCTGTTTATTTATTTCAAAATTTAGATAATGCACTCACTTAACTTCACATGCTTCTATTTGAAAGTGTGGCTGGAAGCTGCTACATATTGTTTGCTGTTTCATTGTGACAATGGTATCTGGATTGCCAAGGAATTTCATAAACACCTCCATGTCTAGTAATTTGGTTTTTTAAAATTGTGTATGCATTAAAAAAACCCCACGTATTGAAAGGAGTATGAAGCAACCAGGAAACCAGGAAATGAGACAAAGTGGCCTTTCCTTTATTACATACCCCATAGTATGAACTGACCTTGCAACTCTAGCCTTTGTGGTTTTCCTATGTAAGGATTAAAACACCACATTTGAATCTCTTGCTTCTTGTTGACTTCATGTTAAATCTTCCTTATGTATTTTATTTACACCTGAGAACATCGGTATCTTTGCTGAAATTCTCAATTGGAGCATCCAGATTTTTTCAGGTCCTGGACATAAAAATCTCTATTATCCTAAAGACCCAAGGATGATAGTGGACCAAAGGGTTCTGGCTAATACTCAGTGGCAGGTTTAGTAGAGAAGTTGGCTTTAGTGCCCCACTGAGCTACTCCTAGCCACTGCCTCTGGAGTGGTGTCCGCCATGGGAGTGGCTGCATGCAGCCTTGTTGAATTACCACGCTCCAAGGGCAGTTTCTCCATTTTTTTCATATTCAGAAACTCCCTGTGATTCATATAATTAGTAAATAAATAGGCTCTGGGGGTTTATTCATGCTAAACACACTCATAGGAGACCAGTTTGCACAGTCTCATGGATTCGTTGAGCAACTCTTGACTGAAGACCTTGCCCCTGCAAGACCCTGGAATTGCAGTGGTGCACAGCACAGATGTGGTCACCGCACTCACACCACATGCAGTCTAGTGAGAAAGCAGACAACAGCAAAGTTCACTTTGGACCATGGTGGTATAATGGAAAGGGAGAAGTCGAGGGACTCAAGATAAGTTTTGGCAGCAGAGTCTATAGGACCTGCTGATATGGAGGCTGGAGGAAAGGAAGAGGTCAGATGGAGAAGCAAGGGTGAGAGAGAAACCCAGGTGCTAATATTTTAATGTTTATTGGGAGATAAGGACAAGTTGAGACTCAAAACTAATCCGCAGAAGAGACACCCTTGGGGTGTATAGACCACACAGGAGACAAAATAATTGGCTTAAGCTAACTATAAAATTTAAGGACATACTACTTAGAGTTCCGTCAATGCTAGCCTTACTAGGGATAACATAAGGGCGATACAGTATGGTGGGGTAGTGTGAGCTCTGGAGCCATTTGACACCTGCTCAAGTCTTAGTTCCGCCGATGACCTTTACCATCTGAACATGACCTCTCACCTTTCTATATTTTGCCTCTCCTCCAGAGTTGTTCAGTAATGTAAAAGTTCCACCATGTTTCTACTTGCTCAAGCCAGAAACTCAGGAATCAATGAAACATTCCTGGCCTTCATCTTCCATGTTGTCAGTCATGAGGACTTATCTAACCTCTACACACCCATTAACTTTGTCCATTTCTCTCCAACCCCACTGTCTCCATCTGGCCCAAAAGATCATCATCTTTTGCTTGAACAAAGGGTTGGCAACTCCTGCCTCCCTCTCCCTGCCCAATCTGTTCTCCACTGCAGCCCACTGAGTGATCTTTTCAATGCTTCTCTGCTCAGATCTCTTCAAAAGCTTCCCATTGTCCTTAGAATAAAGTCCCAAATCCCCAGTTCCTTTGCATGGCCTATAGGGTCCTAGATATTCAGGTTCCTACCTATAGTGCTAGTGTCATCATAAATCACCATTTTATAATCTCTGTAAGCTTCATTTGATTTTTTTTCCCACTGCAGGACCTAACCTGGAAGTTTCTTTCCATTTTTTATCACTTCCACACAGCTAGTCCATTTCTGGTCTGTTTGAAAGTCACTTTCAACTGGGAAATGTCCACGATTCACAAGAAAGATTAGGTCATCCCAAAACACATTGTCTGGCATCTTGCTTTCTCCTTGGTACCCCTCATCTCACCTGGGGTTACTTTTTCGTGTGTCTGTCCCACTTGACGGTATTTATTATTGCTTTTTAAATAGGCTGTCTTCCCCACTGGAGCATAGGTTTCAAGCTTACTTCTGGGTCCTAATGTCTGAACCAGGGTCTGAAATAGTGTGTGAGAATATTTGTTGAATAAAAAAAGTCATTTTTCTGTCTTCTATGAAACTTTTCAAACTAAAAGAAAAAGAAATCAGCAAATAATCAGGACTTGTTATCTTTTTCTCCCCACAGATTGGTTAGATAACTAAGGAATCTGTACATCAACTCTCTTTTCTGGATTCCAAGTGGACTGTCCTCTTTTCTGCCTCATTATTATTTTCATCTATGCTCCTTCTTTCTCTTGCACATACATGTTCTTAACAGGTAAGAATTCGCAAGTTAAAGATAATTTCCCCACTGATGACATTTTGCACTGGTTCCTCCGTGGTGGGTGCAGAGCACTTGGTTGTAAGTGAGCTTTCTCCAAAATAGACCACAGGGAATGAAATTTCCAGGATTTTGAGCAGGAACGGGTGCAAAAGCGATTCTTGTTTTGAGGTTTCCACAGAGCTCTTGCTGCTAAGGTTGGGGGCTCATATTTCTTTTGGTCCGGGAGCTACTACTGCCCTAAGGCGCTCATTCCCCGGGCAGCAGTGTTGCCTGCGGGGTGAAGACCTCAGCGCCGTCCCAACCTTGTCCATCGGGAGCCCGCGCGCCTGCAGAGGCTCACAGGAAGGGTGTTAATTTATTCTAAAATCGAAAGGAAAAAAACCCTTAACTTTCAAGTCAAAGAAACTGTTTTAATACCTAATATCAATATATTTGCCTGTATACCGATGCAGCTGTAAAGATAATTTTAAAAATCTTTTTGTGGAGGAAGGGACCCATGACACAAAAGGGCCCGGGTCTTTCAGGGACAGGGGGTCTGTCCCTCTGACCTCTCCTCCGGGAGCGGGTTTACTGTTTCAGGGTTGTTCTCCCCCTCACCGTCTGGGGTGTTTATTTGGATTTCCTCTTGAACCTTCCTCATTGTTCTAAAGCACCGGACATGACACGGTTCCGTGACTAGAAAGGCCCTCTGCTCTTTGCACCACCAAAATGTAATTGCCCAGACTCCTCGGGGCCCGGCAGGGACGGGCAAGGGCAGCCGATCCTCTCCGGGATGCAGGCCCTCCCTGTGAGCACCGGCGCCGCGAGCGTCCGACGCCAGTCACGTCACCGGGGCGGGGCTGGGTGAGGCCCAGCTTCCCGGCGTGCCCCGCGCGAGGACGGCGCGTCGCCGCCATTCCGCCAGTGTGGCGTTCCTCGGCGCCGCGGGGCTGCTGGCACCCGAGGCAGTTTTAAAAATAGCTGATGTTTGGATTACTCAAGAGCAAAGAGAAGAGATTTTTGCTGGGCGACAACGGACAGTGTCTGATGGGTAGTTCGTCAGTATCCCTTTAGAGCAGCAGCAGCCCCCAGGCATCTGACGTGTGATTATTTTTCTTTCTTTCCTGTAACACATTTTAACAAAACGTGGGTACCTTTCGCCCCCATATTATATACACTTTTGTAGTCCTACCGACTGTTCCCATCTGGGTCTCCTTTCCGGGCCTCCCAGCTCTGCTTCCCCTCACGCTCCCTGTCCTACCTCTGCTCAGCATTTCTCGTTTCCCATTCTACTCTCCCAAGTGAAACCAGAGAGTGTAAGGGAAGCACAATAAACACTTCGGCTGCGTATCTCTGTTTTTACAGAAAGATCTGTGGGGCGGAGGAGTTCTGAGCGTGACTCTGCCAGACAAAACTGCTTGTCATGTAAAATGACGCTCTCTTCAGTAAAAGCTTTGGTCTGTCTCTTGTTGCTGTGTTGTGTGACATGTGTCTTCACCCTCTGGGACTCCAGTTCCTCATTTGTCAAACCAGGAGCACAGTCCCCAGCAAGTCTACCAAGCACAGTATAGAAAGAGGAAGAGTCAGAGCTAGCTGGGCAGACTTTCTTTGGGATAAGTCCACTTCCCCTTACCCCAAAGCATGTTACCACTTTGGAGATCATCTAGAATGGCCCAATTCCCAGTCCTAGGAAAATGGAGAAGGGTGGCCATGAGGGAGAGCTAAAGAGATTGCTGGGTGCCTTAGACTGCACTGCACAAGCACGTGCTTGAGACTGCCCAATGGCACTAATGTCAGGGTGCCTTTTATGCAGAGCATCTTCCCTCCTTTCCCTTAAATTGGAGTAGACTGATAAAAAGACTGAAGGTCCTAGACTATTCTGCAGGGGTGTAATCTCAAAGATGGAAACAACTCTGCTCTCTACAGAAACACCCAGGAAGTCCTTCCTGATCTGCCATCATATCTGATCCTAGAAGCCTTGGCTGAGTTGCCATTTGTCCAGACAGCATTTATTGAGCATCATGTTGTGTCAGGCCATGTGTGTAGAGCGGGGGTATGAAGGTTACCTCTTGCCTCACAGGTGCTTTTTCTTTTCCCTTCTTTCCTCTCTACAGTTTATCTCCATATACAGTTAGAGTGATATTTTAAATATAAAGATCATGTCACTTCTCTGCTCAGTACCCTCCAGTGGTTTCCTTTGTATTTAGGGTAACATCTAAACCCCATGCCTTTTACTACAGGCCCTGCAGGGTCTGACCTGAGCCTACCTCTCTGACCTCACCCTATCCGTTTCTGTTCTTGCACACACCAGTGTGAATCCCAGATCAGGGCCTATTCTGGCGTGGTGAGATCTTGGGCACACTGAGTTGAGTTGACAATTCTCAGGTCAAGGCACATTGTCATCACAAAACCCTCTCTTGCTTTGTGTGTGTGTGTATATTATATATATATATCTTCTACCTTCGTTCCCCAGCTCCCAATTTTATCCCAATTCCTCTCCATCCACAGGCAGCCATTCTAAGATGCCTAAAGTGCATCTTTCTGTTTATATGTCTTCCAGTAGGAAGTGAGATCTCTTGTGGGCCTGTATTTTCAATATACATGATATATTTTATACTCTTCTCACTTCACACTAGGTTTCTGAGACCTAGCTACATTGTTCTGGGCACATATGTTTATATGTGCATACCTTGGACACATTTTAACTATCTATTCTCCCAAGGATGGAAACCAGTTGCCTTCAGCTTCCCACCTCCAGAATAATGCTACAACGTGCACCTCTGCACAGTATGAGGATCTGCATGCTGGGCCACAGGAGTGTGCTTGCTGGGCACAGGGCATGCAACACACTTCATTAAGCCTTAGTAGTGGCAGATTGCTTTCCAGAACAGCTTCACTGGTTACACTCCCTCAGGGCCTTTGCACTTGCTGTTCCTGCAGTCTGAAATAATTGTTCTTGGGCTACTGCTAATCAGCTCAGCTCGGTATCAATATTCTCAGTACAAATATCACTGTCTCAGAGAGGCCTTCCCCAGTCTCAGTTATCCCCCAAACCCACCCACCCCAGGTTACTTTCCATTATTTTCATTTTTGTATGTTACATCATAGCACTTTTCACAATTTGAAATTATCCGTGAACACTTATTATCTGTCTTCTCCACAGGACGCTGTCCTGTTCACTAGGCATCTAGCCTATCCCTAGCATATGGTAGGCTGTCAACACATATTACTGAATAAGTGAATGAAATAATAATTATAATAGATAAATAGTACTGCCATATCAACGTATACAAAACTCTATGGTTCGAAAAGCAAGGAACAAAACGGGTGTGGAGGTGGGGAAAGCTTTTTTAGAAGAGACTTAAAGGGCAGATAGGCGTTCCTGATTATGAGCCCCTTCCGCAAGTCCACACGTTTATGTCCATCCCTAATTTCTTTCAATACGTTTTGCCGGCAGGTGCAAATCCCAGCAGGTCCGCAGGGAGGCGACCAGAACCCGCTTTCTATGGAAAACGAAAACTACATTTCCCAGCATACCGCGCGCCGCCGACCCACTTCCGGAGCCCGCGGGAAACATGGCGGCGTCGGAAGAGCAGGATTCCCAGGTTGAAGCGCCCCAGCCGGCGGTGGAAGAGGAAACTAAAACATTTAAGGACCTGGTGAGGGTGGTTGCGGCTGGTTTCTCTTTGTGTTGCTGCCGCCAGACCCAGGCTGAGTCCGGTTGCTTTAGATCCCGGCGGGTGGTGTGCAGAAGCAGCTGGGGCCTAGCTTAGGTTTCCTCCAGAATTCCTGAAACCCGGGCTCTGAGAGCGCTCCTTTCGCCTTGAGTTGGGGTGGTGGGAAGGCTGCCGGACTCTGGGAACCGCCTTTTGCTCTTTCCTCCATTTTGGCGTGATGACGTATGTATTTGCCTGGGTGGTTGTACATGTGATCGGCATTTTTTCCTCCTCATATCTGAGGCTTTGGAATAAATGAACCGGGTTTGAATTCTGAGCCAGTTCACTTACTAAAGCCAAGTTGTTACCTCGTCGTACCTCACTTTCCGCCTCTGGAAATTGGGCCTATTAATGAGCACTGCGTAGAATTATGAGGATTAATGAATACACAGAAAAGATTAGCTTTATTTCTGGTGCACAGGAAGTGTTTGTTAAGTCTTGAGCTACGGACTTATAATACAGTTAAAGGGTAGACTGATGAGGTTCACAGTAAAAGCCTTTTGAATCAAAGGGTAAGAGATGGCTGCACCTGTCCCCCGCACAGCGGCTCTGATGGTCGTTTAATTAGGAAGGAGGCTTGTGTGTGCTGTTCTTAGCTAAAGTGTATTTTTCTGAATTCTAAGGGTGTGACAGATGTGTTGTGTGAAGCTTGTGACCAGTTGGGATGGACAAAGCCCACTAAGATCCAGATTGAAGCTATTCCTTTGGCCTTACAAGGTAGGTTTAACTAAATGTGTAGCTTGGTGCAGGTTCAGTATAGAGTTATACTCAAATACTTAACCGCTTTTGCGAGCTATTGCTTATATACTTCAAGTAAAATAAAGATATGTCATTAAAGATACAAAATTTGTGGCATATTGACCTTTGAAAAGTTACTCTGTTTTACCGGCCTTATTTTCTTTATGGGGATTCGTTGTCTGTAGCAGATGCCAGTTGTAAGGAAGCACTAGTTTAAAATGTACTAACAACAAACTTGTTAGAAATTATGAATCACTAAGTACAGATTTACAAGGGTACCTGGAACATATGTTAGTGTCTAGAGGAGTTGAGAACTCTTGCTATAAGACATGTCTCTTGAATTTGCAGAAGAATGGCTAAAGTGTTGGTTGTTATTAGTGGGACTGAAACTGACTGGATGAACTTTAATAGGAGTGAAGTCCTCTTACAGATTCCCAAAGCCCAACTGTGCAGGATTAGGGTGGGTGGTAAAAGCGACCCAGAAATGTTAACTGAAATTCAGTCTTAGTTGTATTACCGTAAGAGAAGGGTGACATTTTGGGGGTCCCTTACTTCTTTGAGAATCAATAAAAATAAAAGAGTTTCCTTCCAGAAAAAAAATACATCAATATATGAATAAATAAAATTTACCCCTTGCCCTGATTTTCTTTCCCATGAGTCCCAGGTTAAGAACTGAACTAGCTCTAGGGAAAGAACAGTACTTTGCACTGATTAGAACACTCCTAGAATGCTATGCTTAGTTTTGGGGACCATATTTCAGGAACCAACTGAGTGGCAGTGAGTGTGCTCTGGAATCAAGAATGGTCACAAATAGAGGAACTGAGTGCATTTGGTCTGGAGAAGAGGTGGGGATGGGGTATGGTAATTGGTTTTAATGATCTGAAGAACTGTCAGGTGGAAAAGGAATTATTCTGTGAAATTCTATTTGTTCCTTCCATGAATAGTTACCAAGCGTCTGCTACAAGTATAATGTGCTGAGTATTAAGATTCTGTCCCCTCCAAGAGTTTATGGTAAGGAGATAATTATACATTTATTACAGGGGAAATGGGGACATAAGAAATTTAAGTTCAAAGTGCACCGAGGGGAGTAGAATAGATTACTTCTATTTGAATGGATTATTTCATTTTATTTTTTGGCTGGGAAGGTTGGAAAGACATTCGAGGTGAAACTTGAAATGATGGGAAGGGAGGATTTCCTAGGCATGGAGAACAACATGAAAAAAGCCAAAGAGGTGGGAAAACATGGGCACTTGTGGAGACCTGCAAATACTTAACAGAGGACTGAAAAAGATGAGTAGTGTGGTTGTGGCCAGATTACGCAGGACTTGAATCCTGAATATAGGAATTTTGTCTTTGTTGCATAGGCAGTGGAGCAATTTGGAGATCCTTTTTTAGCAGGAGAAGGAAATTCTTAGAGCTGTATTCTTGGATGATTCATCTCATAGCTGTGTAAGGTGGTTTAGAGATGAGAAGATTGGAGGCTGGGAGACCAATTAGGAGGTCACTGCAATAAGTTTGGCAGTAAATTAGGCATAGGGTAGTAGTAGGAATGAAAACGAGAAAATGACTGAAAAAGAATCACTGATTTTATAACCAGTTTGTTAAGTGGAAGGCAACGGGTAGGGAAACCTAAGATGATTGTAAGGTTTCTAGCCTGTGTGTTTAGAACATTACTGGTTTAAAACTGATACAAAAAAGGAACACAGGAGGAAAAACCATGTCAGGAAAGATGAATTCAGTTGGAAAGAATTGATTTCAGGTATCAAAGAGAGTTGATTTATGCATTATTGGAATGAGGGATTAGAGTTTGATTAAGAGGTCAGAACTGGATAAAGACACCATATCCAAACGGTGAGATTATACCCAAAGAGAGATTATAGCTGAAACTGACAATGGGTGAGGTTGCCACATGAGGTCAAGAGATGACGGGAGAAATGGAGGCCTATTAGAAGGTTGAAAATTGTGAGAGTGCAGTTGCAGACAAACTAGGTAAGGGTGATCGTAAACACTTCCAACTTGCTCTGAGAAGCTAGGAGGAAAAGGACTGTAAAGGCCATTAGTGGGGGAGAAATTTCAGCAGTACCAGAGTTGCTTTCAAACAGCAAAAAGAAGGGTTGGCACATTCTGACCTTTTCTAGCTTAGCATGCAGCCCATGTGGGAAGAAGGAATCAGAATTAAGTGATGTTGATAATTCTAAAATTCATGTTTTCTGTCAAAAGTTTTGTATTTAATGCAGAGAAAATAGGAGTCAGTGAAAATGAAAGATTACTAGAACCTTAGTAACAAGATTGACATAATCACCATGGAAAATGTCTTCATTGTTATTATTGAATTTGTCTCACTTTAATGAGCAGTTTACACATGCTTCATTTGCATCTGTAGATTCTGGCCCTAAGTAAATAACTTAAATAATCTAACAACATTTTTCTTTTTTCTTCTGTTAATTAAAATTTTTAATACTAGTTATAGTGTCAGTTCATACAAAGTTACTGAACCCTGTGTGCGTCCATTGTTCCATTGTTCTTAAATTATAATAATCCTAAAAAGTGGGAATGATTATTTTATTGATGAAATCGAAGCTCAGGGGTTTAAGTATCTTGTCTAGAGTTATGTAACAATTTTTACTGGAGCTACAATTTGAATGTGGAATTGTCTAGCTGAAAAGCCTGTGTTTTTGCCCCTATATCGTATAGTGTTGCCCTAGAGAGATCAAAATCTTTTGATGGTTTTTTGAGGATTCTTTCCTTCCCATCTGTTTCATGTATTCAGTTTATTTCTATTTAAGAGATTATCCCGGGTTCTTTAGGAATTTCAGACTGTGTTTTGAGTGGCTGCCATATACCACCCAGTGGTGTTAGGTGCTGGCAGTGTGGCAGGTGAACACGAATTTATTCTGCTTTCATGGGGTTGTGTATTCTACACAGATATTCCCACTAGTAAAGGCTTAGAGGTTGTAAGAAGCAGAAGACAGAAAAACTGATGTGTTTCACAAACCGAGCTTGGCTGTGAGCAGCAGGTCATAAAAAACCGAAAGCAGTGTAAGCTTCGGCTGGTGGCCAAGGGCATTGCTCACAGCCACATGAATTGAGCGAGTTAAACTCCTTTACTTGCCTAAATCTTTCTTATGTGCTCCTTTCTTCTGAAATTTTAGAATTTCTCTTGAGAAGTAAAGGAGGACAGATCCTAGTGTTTTTTCCTGTTCCTGAGGCATGTTGTGGGACACAGGCAGGGAGGGCAGAATCCCCACAGAGTTGGGGAATAAAAACCTTTGGAAGTCCTTAGCTCACAAATAGGTGGTGCTGTTGCAATTCATTGTCACCTACCCTACAACCAAGGGGAACATTAAAATTAGTAGATAAGTGATAAATTTTATCCCCTTATTGTCAATTGTTTCTGTACCTTTTACAAAATTAGTCCCTTGCCTGGTCTGACTTAAAATTCATGTCTTCACATGTACTTTTCTATGGAAAAGACTGATATTAATGGATAGGAGGTTAAAGAGTAGAATTCACTAAAAGATTGTTTGGTCTGGCACGGCAGATCCTAGTTTAATGAATGTCTAAGAGAGGGATATTGAAAAGTCAGTTCTGTTTGATATCTATCACTTTTTTGAAGCTTTATTGCTCCTTAATTTCAAGTGAATATTATCTTTTTTGTATCTTTCTAGCCATTCTTAAATTCTTCTGGTTCCTTTCCCTTTGCCTCGCAATGTTAATTCTGTCTTCATCCTTTTTTTCCCACTAAGATGCTGCTGAGATTTCTCATCCAGTCCTGAGGCTGGAACACTCTCTGCCTTGATGAGTCTCAGCCCGTGCTCATCAGAATAACCCGTGGAGCTTTTAAAACAGCAGAGATTTCTGGGCTCCAACCCAGATCCACTGAATTGGAATTTCTAGCTGTGTGACCCAGCTTGTATAGGTGGAAAAACTCCATAGTTTATTCTGATGTGTCTGCCCCTAGGGAACCACCACTATTAGGATGCTCAGGGCTCCCATGGCTGTATTTCTGGCTCACACTTTTCTTCTGAGCTCCAAGCAAGTGTGTCCAACTGGCTTTTAGATACTTCTCTCTGAACCTACTGCAGGAACCTCAAGTTCCTTATGTCCAAACCAGATCTCCCTTTGCCTTGCAGTGTTAGTTTTCCTCACGAGAACTGATTTTTCTGTAGCCCCTCTCTCAGTTTATGGCCTTTTGAGTTTCCCAGGCTAGAAATCTATGTGTCAACCACATTTTCCTTCATTACTCTCTACATCTCACTTGTTCCCATCCTTCCTGACTTCCTTCAGTTCAGGCCACCATCATAACTCCCCCGTGTCCTAATTGAGCTCATTTCCCAGTCAGTTAGGTCATGTTAGCTTATAAAGAAGAATGTCATGTTCAGGCCACCTGAGGGAAAAGCAGTTTATTGTAGGGCTAATCTCTAGGGAAGGCAACCTCAGTGGTCATACAATCAAGGACTAGTGTTACTATCGACTGTGGAGGTCATAATTGATAGGAAGCAGCCCCATTGGGCACACCCACCTTGTGAGCTGCAGCCAGTGTACAGAAGGTGGTCTTGGTTTGGAGATTAATTAAAAAACAGATCTTCTCAGTTATGGCTTGATTAGTGATAGCAAACCCTGGGTTCCTTGTCTTAAGGAATTACTAAGGCGTTCTTCCCTCCTAAGAATCAGTGTAGATGGCTTGTACTGTTAACCTGATACCATCAGACCAAATTTACCTTCTTACGGAGGAACACTGATAGTGCTTTTCCCTGGGTAAAATCTGTCGGTTCCTCTCTCTTACAGGAAGACATCCAGACTCCTCAGCAGGCTTGTTCCTTCCAGCCTTGTGCTCCTCCCTTCACCCTGAACCACGTCTGTGTTCCAGCCACGTTGTACTTCTCACTCTCCCTGCACACGTGTTCTTTAAAGCCTCCATTCCCCTTTCTCTTACAGGAATGTCCTTTCTTTCTTTGTTTACTTCCAGATTCAGTCTACCCATTACTCCCGTCAGCCTTTTCTGACTCCTCCGGGCAAGAAGTTGCTGCCTCCTTTGCGTTCTTCCTGTATGTTCTTGGAGCCTGTGTTAAAACATTAGAACATACTTATGTATCTGGATTTTGAGCTTATCTAGGAAGAGACATGTCTTCTGTCTATTCAGCCTTCCTCTCCCTGCAATTCATCAAATATTTATTCATTGTCTGCTTTGTGCCCAGCATTGTACCATTGTAGAAAATGTGAAAATTAACGCAGAACGTTTTTTTGCTATTAGATGCTCTTTTCTTCTAGGTCGGGATATCATTGGGCTGGCGGAAACTGGCTCTGGAAAAACAGGAGCCTTCGCTCTGCCCATCCTGAATGCGCTGCTGGAGACGCCCCAGCGTTTGTTTGCCTTAGTTCTCACCCCCACGCGGGAGCTGGCCTTTCAGATCTCAGAGCAGTTTGAAGCCCTGGGGTCTTCTATTGGGGTGCAAAGTGGTAAGTGTCTGGGAGGAAAGGAATCTTGGAGTTTCTTCACAAGTTATTCTATTTCTAAGTATGAAGGGAGAATGGAAGGATGGAAAGATTATTAACTTAAGCTCACTTGACCTAAAGAACTTACTGGGTATTTTTAGCTTTGGGGAAGTTGTGATTTTTTTTTTTTTTTTTTAAGGGGAAGAGTGTTTCATCCTTTATTTTCAAGGAAAGTCTACATTTTATAAAAACAAACATTTGTTATATCATTGAGTACAGAGCTCACACAGCAAACATTTCACCATTTTTATCACATATCGGATGATCTAGAATCAAAATCGTTTTAACAGGCTTATGCCTTTCACTGCTTCATGACAATCATGTTACCATATTTTAGTGACACACTCTATCTAGCTTTAAGGTTTCCTTTTGAGTAAAAATGAGACCTAATAATTTTTAACCAAACATGTATATATGCTATTGCTTGTAATAGGATCCGTAAACACTATACTAAGACTTAGCATTTAGACATGAAACATGTCTAAAACCTCTGAAGAATACTCTAGAAATAAGCAAGACATCTGTAATGCTTTTATCTTTCCAGGTAACACCATTTATATCAGCAACTGCAATGCTGTAACTTTCAGCATTTCACATAACTAGTCGGGATATATATTTCTTTAAGGGTGGGAGTAAGAATAGAAGGACAAGAGATACAAGTGTCAGGTTTCACAGTTCTGTTAAAAGCTCAGAAATCAAAACTATTGTCTTTTCTGCATCAAAACTGTGCCACAAACTTGAAGGCTGTTTCAGCTTTAATCCCATGACTCATCACCTACTGGATTGAGAGCTTGTAACGAAGAAAACCCTGTTGTGTTGAAAGTGCTCTTGCCCTGGTAATTCTTTCTAGTATCAACTGATGCAAACACATTTCCTCTTGTACTATCACTGGGGCCCGGAACGTATACTACAGGCAGTTTCTTCCAACCATGCAGGAACATCCTGTTGAGCATCTGACAATACTTTCACCAGAGGCTGTGCGAAAAGGTTATCTGATTCAGGATCAAAAAAGGAAATAGCTCTGCCAGTATTTCTACAACGACCAGTACATCCAATTCGATGGACATATTCCTCAATGGTAGAAGGAAGATCAAAATTGATAACATGTTGAACATTTTCAATATCCAGCCCTCTGCCCGCTACTGAGGTAGCAACAAGAACCAGACACTTTGCACAGCGAAAATCCCCTAGACTCTGCTCTCTCTCTCGCTGCTGCCGGTCACCATGAATACTTGTTGTTGATATTTTCTCTTGACAAAGAAAACTGGCAATAAAATCTGCTCTTTTCTTAGTTTCAACAAAAACCATGGTTCTTTCATCACCTGTGTTTAGTAGAATTCCAACAAGTTTCTCTCTTTTTGAGTACTGGCCAACTGGGAGAATGATCTGCTGAACACCTCTACACGCTCTCCCCACTTGTCCAACCACAACAAACAAGTAATTCCGCTTCAAAAACTTCCCAGCCAACCTCTGAATTTCTCCTGGAAATGTTGCACTAAACATAACGGTTTGACGCTGCTCCTTTGGTGGCATTCCTGGGCAGGAAATTAACTTTATCATTTCTGGTCCAAAGCCCATATCCAGCATGCGATCAGCTTCATCCAAAACTAAGTATCTGACTTGTCCGAGACCAATCTTTTCTTTGCCTATGATACCCATCAGTCTTCCAGGAGTAGCACACAATATATTACAGCCTTGCACTATCTGACGGACTGAATGCCCAAACTGGGTTCCCCCATACATAGCAACAGCTCTTACACAAGTCCCAAAAGAAAATTTTCTGGCTTCCAAATAGATCTGCCTGATTAATTCTCGAGTTGGTGCTACAATAATACACTCGGATTCCTGCAGCTCTTTAAAACGACTGGCAGTTATTCCAGCACTCATCATACGAGCCAAAATTGGCAAGAGAAACGCCGCAGTCTTTCCAGACCCTGTTTGCGCACAAGCTATCAAATCTCGTCCTGCTAGGAAAATAGGAATACTGTATTTCTGCACAGGAGTAAGCTTAGTATAACCAGCTTTAGCAATGTTATCATTCAGTGTCTGACAGAGATTAGCTTCTTTAAAAGTCAGAATTGGTGGTGGTGCATTGGGTTCTCTACATACCTCTACAAGACCTCTACAAGAATACAATTGTATTTGCCAGAGTTTCTCCGTGGTTGATATTGTGCAACGATGGAGTCCTCATCCTCAGGTGGAGGAGGTGGTATATAGGTTACTTTTGGTCCTCATCGACTTCCTCTGCTACCTCTGCTTTGGTAAGTGTCACCGTGACCTGGTGATGAAGCTGGAGTCCTGTTAGAAGTGTCTCCATTTGCTCCAGAAGAATATGTATCCTTCTCAAATACAGGAACATGAGAATACATAGAAGATTTGATAATTTCTGCTTCCCGGTCTGCATCTCCCATTGTGGCTTCCAGTTCTCTCCGCGGCTTGTTGTCCGGCGGTTCTCAATGGCACCAGCGCCGCTTGGGAAGTTGATTTTAAGGGGAGAAATATATAAGTAGAAATGTAGTATTGACTTTAAGAGATGTTCAGTGGAAAAAAATAAGGATCTCTTTCCTGTATTCTTTGATTTCTGTAGCTGTGATTGTAGGTGGAATTGATTCAATGTCCCAGTCCCTGGCCCTGGCAAAAAAACCACATATAGTCATAGGTGAGTAATCAGCAAAGGTAAACGACATGGCAGTGATGAATTGGAGAAAATGTACTGATGTTGGGTGTAACTTATTTGTGTGCAAAGACTTTGAAGAATGTATATTCGTTAACCTGTTTAATTTTTTGGATTTTTGAAAATTTGGGATGGGGGTGGTTGGTAACTTTCTTCCTCCTGTAAACATTATCCTTTCTCTTCGACCTTGCTTGGTAGCCACTCCTGGTCGACTGATTGACCACTTGGAAAATACAAAAGGTTTCAATTTAAGAGCTCTCAAATACTTAGTCATGGATGAAGCAGACCGAATATTGAATATGGATTTTGAGACCGAGGTGAGCTCTCGATTTCTTTTCTCCTCTTAGAGCATCTGCCCTGTTTGAAGATGTGATCCATTGCATATCTGCTCTGTGTGGAGTACTGTATCATTATCGGTTCATTTAAACATCTCTGCTACCTTTTTTCCTTCTTGGTGCTCTTCACACTGTCAGTGCCTTAGCATCCTCTTTAGAATATGGTCTCCCTCTGATTTCAGAGATGGGAAATAACCCGAACGAGATTTTCCTTTCCATTTCTTTTGATTTAGACCTTTTTCCATACACCTTGAAATGTCTTTTTTTTCCCTTGATGACCCACTCATTATAGCTTAATTAGTTGATCAATACTTACTCTAGACTTTTCTCTTAGATTAGCTCTAAGTCGACTGCTTTTTCCTCTGAATGGCATAGTTTTTTCGATTGCCTCTGGTATCAAATAGTAAATATTCAGTAAATTTAAGCTGAATTAAATTGAATTTTTGAGTCCTCAAATCCCCAGTGAAGTATTTAGTTTGTTACTTACTCTCCTTCACACAGAGTGCCTCTGGGTGTCTGGTGTATATGTACTGATACCCTTTCCTCTTTGTGCCTTAGGTTGACAAGATCCTCAAAGTGATTCCCCGAGATCGGAAAACATTTCTCTTCTCTGCTACCATGACCAAGAAGGTGACATGTTCTAGGACTTCTGTCTTCTCCTTTATAAGAATTGATAAATATATCAGTTGATAATTGATAAATAATAACAATACAAGTAGGAGGAGCATTCGGGAATCAGTATACTAGTTCAGGTTTTCTTCCTTCAGGTGCAGAAACTTCAGCGAGCAGCGCTGAAGAACCCCGTGAAATGTGCTGTTTCCTCTAAATACCAGACGGTTGAGAAATTACAGCAATATTATCTTTTTATTCCCTCTAAATTCAAGGTAAAGTGTTTGCTCTGATCATTCCTGACTCTCACTCTCCTTCCTCACCAAAGCATCTGGAAATGTGTCCACTCTTGATGAGCTGAGAGCTGTGCTACTATTTGTTTTTGAGCTTTCTGTAAGCATGCTGTGCTTACATTTATCACTGATAAAGTCAGACATTCTGGGAATTCACAACACATTAAACCACAGTAATGAAGTCATGATAAAATTCCTTCCCAGTCCTGTCCTTGAAGGACTTTTTCTTTGTCTGCTTATTAAGTGGCTTTTTTGTAGTCACAGGACCCTAGTTTTGCACTTCAATGTAAGGACTTTTCCTGACTGCTGAGTACAGACCTCCTTGTGCTTTGCTGGCTTCTGGCTTCATGGTTCACAGAGGCGGTAAAATGTTGGTTAAGGAGGCAAAGCTGGCAGCTGGGGGCCTGAATGATGGAGACACAACCACAGGCTTAGTCCTTATGTAATTTATATGCCCAGGACTCCAACCTTTTCTTCCTAATTCAGTTCTCTGTATTAGGATACCTACCTGGTTTACATTCTAAATGAATTGGCTGGAAACTCCTTTATGATATTCTGCAGCACCTGTAACAATACTCAGAGAACAGCTTTGCTCCTCCGAAATCTTGGATTCACTGCCATCCCCCTCCATGGACAGATGAGTCAGGTAAAGGTTCTTTGGCCTTATTAGTGGTAAACTGGTGGTAAGAGAAAGATAAACCTTAGAGCAGTAGATTTGTGCAGTAACAGCAGATGACATTAATGCACCTTTCCATGGTGGTTCCGATTTTATGGGCTTGAATATGTGGCTCTGGGTGCTTGCTTCCTCCTTGCAGGACAGCAAGAGGCTCAGTTTTAATCCCATGGGCAGTTGTCTGGTACGAAAGCCATTGAGTTGATTTATTCGGCACTAGTGGTAACAGTGGTTCTCTGGTCTCTAAAGGCTTTTAATAAGTGATTTCCCAATTATCTTTCCTTCATTTAAACAATCACTATTTCATGTTAGTGTTTTCTTATCCTTAGTCTTAAATGTACTTTTGTTGTTCCATGTTCCCTTTTGATCTGTGAAGCCCAGTCTTGGGAAAACATCCTTTTAAAAATCTCTTTCTCTTGGTTCTTGTATTTAGTGTGTCTAGTTTGTATGTTGCTGGATTCCAACATTCCTTAATTTTCCAAAATAAAAATTCTCATTTCATCTTTCCATCATCTCAGAGCAAGCGCCTAGGATCCCTTAATAAGTTTAAGGCAAAGGCTCGTTCCATTCTCCTAGCAACCGATGTTGCAAGCCGGGGTCTGGACATACCTCATGTGGATGTTGTTGTGAACTTTGACATTCCCACCCATTCCAAGGTGAGTCCTGTTGCTGACCTTCCTGGTCCCAAAGTGCATTTCTTTTTTTTTTAATTGTGGTAAGCTTGACACACAGATTCCACTAGTTTGAGATGTAAAACATAATCATTTGGTATTTGTATATGTTGCGAGATGGTAGCCACAGTAAGTCTAGTTAACATCCGTCACCAGGTACAATGTTTTTGATGAGAACTTTTGAAATCTGCTCTCTCAACAGCTTTCAAATATGTAATAAAGTATTATTAACTATAGTCACCATACTGCACATTACATCCCCATGACTTACTTATAACTGAAAGTTCTGTACCTTTTGACCCCCCTTTACCCATTTTCCCCTGTACCCCCAATTTCTATCTCTGGCAACCACCCAATGTGTTCTCTGTATCTATGAGCACGATTTCTATTTCTGTATTTTTTTTTTTCAGATTCCACACTTAAGTGAGATCACATGATACTTATTTTCTCTAATTTCACTTAGCATAATCTCTCAGAGTCATCCAAGTTGTTGGAAATGACAAATTTTCATTCTTTTCTGTGGCTGAATAGTACTCCATTGTATCCAAAGTGTATTTCTTATTGAGTGTTTTCTGTCTTTCCTTAGTTACACCATTTATGTTGATCTTTGTCAGTCTCATTTCTTGAGAAATGACAGCTGGTGGTTCTTAGTGTATCTCAAGGTTTCTCAACCTTGGCACTGACTAACATTTTGGGCCAGTGATTTTTTTGCTGAGGGTGTCCTTTGCATTGCCTGATGTGCAGAGTCCCTGGCTTCTACCCATAGGTGACACTGTGACAGCCAGACATTTCCAAATGTTCCCTGGAAAGGACAAAATTGTCCCCAGTTGAGAACAACTGCTATCTCTTGGCTTTGTATGTAACTGCTGGAGAAGAGGTCCTGTCTCATTTGAGTTTTACAATAAATGTGTGTTGGCATGTCTTCTCCTGTTTTACAGATAGAAACCAAGATTCAGAAAGATTACAGGACTTGTAGACAATTGTATAGCTGGTAGGTGGTAAACAGAGCTGTGACCCACGTCTGCCTCTAGATCCACTATTGTTCTCTGTGCCACATTGTATGTACCCATGTAGATAAGTCTATCAATTAAGGAAAGGAAAAAATGAGGTCAATTTTGTGTGGCAAGGAGAATAAAAGAGATGAAGTTGATTTATCTCAAATTGCCCAGTCCATTTTTCCATGTTCCAGCATTAATCTATTTTCTTCAAAAGTTGCAGTAAGACTTTACATACATAGTTTTTAATTTATGTTCTGTGTAACAAATTCATTTACCTATTTTGTTTTAGGATTACATCCATCGAGTAGGTCGAACAGCTCGAGCTGGGCGTTCTGGAAAGGCTATTACGTTTGTCACACAGTAAGTAAATTGATTTTAGGAGCAAAGCGATGTACAGAAATGCACAGAACTTTGGGGCAGATTGATTTGAAACCTGACTTCACCACTTACTGTAATACCCACTTAACCTCCCTCCTCCTGTTTTCATCATTTGTAACGTGGAAATAATAATACTTTCCTAGCAGGGTTTTAATGAAGATTGGAGATATATGTGTAAAAGATCTAGTATAGTGTTTGATACGTAGAAGTACACACACACACAAAAGCCCTCTTATTTCTTCCACCTGTTGGAATCAGAGAGCAGTGACCTTGTCCTCAACCTAAAGTATTAAGAAAAACTATTTCTCAGTTGTTTTTAAAGGCACAAACTTATGTGTACCCAAGGCTTTTCTGGGAGTAAAGAGTACATTGGGTGATTTTCTAGTGGACTATACACAGAGACTGCATTTAATCAGTATTTTGAAAAGGAATAATAGATTCAGTATTGTTTAAAACTGTGGCTCCTATTGCATTATATCATACTATATACAGTTTTGTAATGGATGGACATTTGCACTGTCAGCCATCCAAAGCCGTGCCAAATTTCCTTCCTTAGATACGATGTGGAACTCTTCCAGCGCATAGAGCACTTAATTGGGAAGAAATTGCCTGTCTTTCCAACACAGGATGATGAGGTTATGATGCTGACAGAACGTGTGACTGAAGCCCAAAGATTTGCCCGAATGGTATTCAATTTGTTTTCTTACCGTCTTCTATGCAAATGCTATTAACTATGCTCTGGACACTTTATTGGGTTAATCCTCATATTAAGCTACAGGAGCTGGTATTATTTTATTCCAAACCTAAGATAAGCATACTAGCTAGGCTAATACAGCCTGCATAGTTATTAAGGGCAGCTGTGAACATGAGTAGTGGAGATAAGATTCTAAAGGAGAATCTTTGCTTGTGCTGTCTGCTCCCTAGAGTTCCAGTCTAGCCTGAAGAAACTTGGCCCATGGGGCACTTTCTGAGTAGCTTGGGGTGTGGAGACTTATTTTTGACTTTATGCTCACATGGAATTGTTTGGTATTTTGGTTTATAAAATATTACATGTGCATTGGGAAAAATTCAGAAAATACTGAAAGGAATAAAATAGTAAATGAAACATAAGCCATTCCCCAAGGAGAGCCATTGGTAACATTTGGCTCTTTCTTTCTTTAGCCATAATTAGACTTTATCTAATGTATATGATTAACATATTTCTCTTTCAAAAAATACATATTTAGGAGATCACTTCTTAATGGCTACAAAGAATTCTGTTATGAGTATATAACATGATTTATATTGATGTCTGTTTGTGCTTTCTCAGATGTATTTTAATTAGTACTGTGTTGAACATCCTAGTATGTACAGCTTTGCATACTTGCCTTGTTTCCTTGGATATTTCTAGAAGTAGAATGGTTGGGCCAAAGAGTACACATTGTTAAACTTGGAATTCATACGTAAAGCCAGATTGCCCCCTTAAGAAAAGCTGTAGCCATTTACACTATCAGAGGCAGTACGTGTCAGTGTCCCCACACCATGACCACCACGATCAGGTATTATCATTCTCTTAAATCTTTGCTAATTCTCCATGTGAAAATAATACCTTATTTTAATTTTCACATCTTTGATTATTAATAAGGTTAACATTTTTATATATTGGGATTTTGGTCTTCGTCCTTTGCTAATGTGAGGTGTTGGGGGCTACTTAGTGTTCGAGTTGAAAGAAAGGAGAGCAGGATGTGTTACCCTCAGGGACAGTTACTCATTTTCACTCCCATCTCTCTGTGTCCCTGCAGGAGTTAAGGGAGCATGGGGAAAAGAAGAAGCGCCCGCGGGGCAATGCTGGGGACGATGATGACACGGAGGGTGCTCTTGGTGTCAGGAACAAGGTGGCTGGAGGAAAAATGAAGAAACGGAAAGGCCGTTAGCCTCCACTTGCAGACTTGGTTTCCAGTCTCTGTTCTGTAAAAGGGGATGGAGGAAGAGAATGAAACGTCCTCCAGTGGAGGTCCTCGGTCTGGAACCAGTCAGCATCCCTTCCACATGTGCTCGGCTGCGCGCTCACTCTGCTCATTCCTTCAATGTGTTCGGGTGCCCTTACCACAGACTCTTGGGCAGTGCAGATGCCAAGACTATCACTGCCCTTCAGCTTTGGCTCCTTGCTAATGACACGAGGAGGCTGTGCTCTTCCATCGCTCCACATAGAGCCTTTGTTTTTTTCAGTCAAGGACTAGGCTAATGGAAGCACTTGACTCAAAGGGAAAGAAGCTTCTCCATCTATAAACTGGTGATACTTGAGCAGTCACAGCTGTGCTTCAGTAGACATAATGTTAAGTAATAAATTTAAGTATTTTTAAAAGATTCAAGCTCCTTGAAGACCTTTATAGGTTGAAGGACTTTACACATTTAAGTAAGATCTCACTAATAAGTAAGAAACTGAGGATGGCAGTTACGTGGCAAATTCATTGGTTGTCTTCATTTTAAGATAAACATTATTTATGGCCTTAAAAAAGCAACAAGGGCCCAAGACGTTGGATGGCTTTGAAAGGGAAGTCCTGCTTAAAAGGATAACACATTTTTCCTTGCGGTGAAGCAAGTTCATAAGTAAGACTGCAAAGTCTTTTAGATCCTTAAATAGATTCACTTCTCTGGCTCTTAGATTAAGCAAATAGTTAAGAAGACTGGTTTCTTATATAGACCCTTATCCCCAAGTGACTAAAATTCAAGCATTAAAAATAGAAGGTAATTCTGGGATCCAGTTTCATCCACTGGTCATTGATGTCCATTGGCTGCTATCTCTGTCCTCACTGATTGAGTGATAAGCTTCAGGAGGTATAAAGCTGGGTGGCCCCCTCCTGGGGAGGAAGTAGTCCGTACTGGGGGACTGGGTGCAGTAGGGGAGAGTTGATGAAAATCAGAAGCCACACTGAGCTTCACAGTTGTGACCAGCCTTGTGTCTGAGGGATTTTACACACAGAAGATGCCTAATCATTTCTGTTGACTGTAATTTTATTAGAAGAGAGTGTGGCTGGAGTGGCAGAATCCTGTAAAGAGATTCTAGTGGTTTAAAATGAGAATGAGTTTTGGCAGAAGAGAAACTTTCCACATACGTCTTAGTGGAGTATGTATTTTTCCGAGATTGTGTCTTAGAGCCCAGAATGTCTGGTAAAAGGTGAAAAGCAGATGTCGGTGAAAGTCTGTATGGCAGTCAGGTGTGGACTGTTGATTGCAGAAAGGTCTTTGGAAATACAGGAGTTGGGATGCCTTCTGCCACAAATGGGTCCTCAGAGGGATGCCTGTAGCTGAAGTATGTCTAATTAATCAGAATGTAACACATGGCTTATTTTTTTGTTTAGTTTTCTCCAAATTTCATTGCTGATCATTGTAGTGAATTTGGGTGAAAGATAAGTTTCAAGAGTCAGGAGGCAATAAGGAGAAAGGAAAGGAGGAAAAGTAGAAGAAAAGGAGAGGCATATGAGTGGATCCATGCTCACGACTAGGTGTCGAGTTGCACCGGTCCCTGGAGGTGGATTCTTCCTTATGTCTTCCTGGTGGGACTCTGGGGTGGCTCAGCATAATAGCAGCTCTCTGACCAGTGGGGAGAATCAAATAGATGGTTGCCATTTCAACTCAATGGAGAACTTCAGAAGCAAGCCGGAATTGAATCTGTATGGAAGGTGGGTAAGGAGGGGAGGTTGAAACTATGCTGAAGGAGTCTGAACTTTCTAAATAGGCAAGGGAGACCAAAAAGGTTTAAAAACTACTGCTGTAAAGCTTAGCTGTTGCCTTGAAAGTATATATGCAATTGTGCTTTGCTAGGATATAAAGAGAGGACACAGAGAGAAGAAATGTGGACAGTGTGTCTTTAGGAATAATTAGTAGGTCAGACCATAAACTAGAGTCCAAACAGAACAAGTAAAGAACTCCGTGTGAAGGGCAGGAGACATGGAAATAACTGTGATCCATTAGTAAATGAGGACTAAGCTATGGGCTTGTACCATCAACCAGAGCTGTTCTTCATGCCCGTGTGTCCTCTAAGGCGAGGCCGTGAGGTCTTCCTGCTGAAGCCCTCACTGAGCGGTGTATTAGTGTCCTAGGGCTGCCATAACAAAGTACGACAAACTGGGTGGCTTAAAACAACAGAAATGTCTTTGTTCACAGTTCTGTAGTCTAGAAATCCCAGGTCAGTGTTGGCAAGGCCACGTGCCGTTTGGAACCTGTACAGAAGAACCCTCCCGTGCTTCCTCTAGCTTCTGCTGGTCCCGGCCGGCCGTCGTGTTCCGTGGCCTGTGGCAGCATGACTCCAGTCTCTGCCTCCGTCTTCACGTGGCCGTGTGAAAGGATACCAGTCACTGGACTTAGGTTGCATCATAATCCAGTATGACCTCTTCTGAACTATATCCACGAGGACTCTTCCCAAATGGGGTCACATTCTGGGGTTCTGTGTAGACATGAATTTTGGGTGGACACTATTCAACCCAGTAGAAACAGTCTTTCTAGGCTGCTAAAGTAATTTGGGATTTGCATTGTAGAACAGAAGTGGTAGGTAGAATTGATTAACGAAAGTGGACAGAAGACAGGAGATAGGTCTTGAGAAATGGTGGGACGACTAGAGGTACAGAAGTTTAAAATGATATTCTCTTAAATATAAACTGTCTGCAGTCAAGGTGACAAAGGCTCTAGTTTCAGGAGTGGGTAAGGTGGTTTCTGGCCTTTCTTCTCTTACTCCTTTCTTGGTATAATTTCTTGGTTCTGCTTCCCTGATTTAAGAAACAGAATATTCAAAACAACCAACTAACCTCTCCTCCCTCAGTTGCAAACAGTTCTCACTTAACTTTTATGACTTAATGAAGGGAGTATCTAGCAATAGTCATGTAATGCTGGCCCAGAGAAAATTACCCCCCCACATCTCATGTGAATCATAAAGCCACTTTATATGTTGTTCACTGTATTGGGGCTTCATGATACTAGCTAGCCTAGTTACACTTCCCCTGTGCAGAGCTAAAGTGAGGTGAGGAGAATACTTCCACCTGTTGGAGAGGTACTAGGATCTCAGTGGTAGGGCCTTAGTCATGTAGCTCCTCTAGGCTTGGAGCAGGTCTAGAATTCCCTATGCTGAGGGGATTCGGGCAGTTGCCAGGAGGGGTGTAAACTCAACTAGATCATGATTTTCAGTCCCTTTATTGTGTGATGAATATCCTAGAACTTGGCTGACTCTGTAAAGATATCTGGCTTTCAGAGTATTTTCCAGGTAGCTTCTATGTGCAAATAGATGCAAAAATCTAAATCAGAGACACTTAACCTATCCTAGATCCCTCAGAACCATGCAAAATGGGACCAGAAAGAACCTCAGGCCACTGGTCACAGAAAATAGAAGCATCCAAGTTCTCAAAAGCTGGTAGCAAAATAGCATCAGGAAAGTGTGTTCCAAGGACTTGAATACAAAGTTAGGGAATACAAAGAAGTTTTAATCCACACCCTTCTTAAGGGAAATCTAGCCTCAGGGTAGATAATAAATTGGTGTGAGTCACCCCTCTTTAGCTGGAATGACAAGAGACTCAGACCTTGGCACTAGAGATTGAAGAGTTACCCACACCCACATTCCTTCTCATGTCTCACCTGTCCCAGGTATGCACTTAAACTCCAGCTAAAAATAACTGTAGAAACTTGAACTCTGGGAAATAGTACTGAACAATCTCATCTGGAGTAAAGAGCTGATTGCACCAAGTGGAAGAGAGACAGGAAGAAAATGGTCTCATGTAATCTCTAGGATGTGGGTCCTGATGTCTGTTAATATTCTTGAAGTTTTTATCTGCTCAAAGTCCACCTGACAACTTCCAAAATTGTCATTATCCCGTGCATGCCATCGAGGGGCTGGAAGAAACCAGAGGGGTGAGGGAATGCAAGGGTGTGAGGGAAGTCAAGAGACCTGTTAGGTGTGGCTGTGAACCTTACGAGAGTTCCTGAGCTTTGATTTCCCTCACTTGTTAATACGGAAATAAGAGCTTCTATCCTACCATCCCCAAAGTCAACCCTAGTCTTTTTTCAATTCATTTTGTCATTCTGTTTCCACCCTTATTCCCTTCCAGTGTCAGCTGTATCCTAGCCACTGTGCCAGGTACAGAGAAGACAACACAAGAAAAAAAAAACATGCTATCTCTGCTGAGCGCAGTCTTAGCCTTGTGTTGTGATTGTGCTTGCCTAGAGGGCAGGGGCCACGGCTCACTGGTGGATGTGACTGTAGCATCTCACAGGGCCTGACACCCAGGGAATGTTCAGTAGCTCTCATTTTCTGAAATGCTGTGTCAGCAACGTTATGTGTGTTGTCTCTAGTTCTTGGAGCAGTCCTGAAAGGTGGATATTATCGTTTCCGTTAGGAGCTATGGAGCCAGCCGTGTCTGATCCACTCCTTACTAGCTGTGAGATCTGGGGCAAGTTCTTCAGTCTTCCTGCGTTTCAATCTCCTTACCTGAAGAAACACAGATAGGAATGCCTACCCAACAGGGTTATGAGGTTTAACCCTGTATGCTGTGAACTATATTGTGGCTCGTCATGATGACTAACATCTGTTAGCCATTGTGATTGTCGTTATTTTTACAGCTGAGGAGTGGCTAGTAGGTGGCCCAGGTCCCACAGCTGGTCGGGTTGGGGCTAAGTAAAAATTTGAAGCCAAATTTGATCTCAAGCCTCCACTCTTCACAGTACAGTGTGTGTGTGTGTGTGTGTGTGTGTGTGTGTGTGTGTGTGTGTGTGTGTGTGTGACCTCCACTCTTCACAGTACAGTGTGTGTGTGTGTGTGTGTGTGTGTGTGTGTGTGTGTGTGTGTGTGTGTGTGTTACTGAATGAACTATCATGTATATTATATACTTTGCCCTTTGGAAAAGTGTGTTCCACATAACTTAGACAAATGAGATTTCAGACTCCAGCCTCTTTGCAAATTGGGAACAGCCAGGTGAGAGAATAGGCTATTTCATTTCTGCCCATAGATGACAAGAGGAAGAAAAGCCAGCCCTGCCTGGGAAGGAGTTCTCATTCTGAGCAAGTGATGAACAGTGAGCAGCGACTGACACAGTAGCTGTTTGATTAAAAGGGCTCTTTGTGTGTTTGGCTCACAGTGACAGGGATGGGGTGAAGGTATGAGGACCACCCACAGGTATCGGAAGGTGGCAGCCTTCCAGAAGATGGGGACTGGGAGACAGAAGTAGGGGGAAGGTCAGATGTAGGAAGGAGAGAAAGTACACTTCACTGTTCGCTTCTTCACAGCCCCAGTCTGTAGTCCCTCCTTTCCAGCTTACAGGCAGCTCTGCTGCTGAAAAACCCTGTACTTCCATCTGGGATTTGATTTAGTTTCTTGCTGTCTATTTACATCCTCCTCCTATTCTATCCAGTCTGTAACCTAGGAGAACCGTCATTCGCACCCTCACTCCTCCCCCCGCCAGTACATGTGTGTTTATGAATGTAAAGTCTCGAGTCATATATTCCCTTCCATCGTAACCCTTACTGCGTATCCATCATACATGCTTTGTCCCTAGCCCCTACTCCTCCATGAAATAAGCTTGGTGTTGGTTGGCTGGGGATCCACTTGTTCATTCACTGTGTCCTGATCCGTCATGATGGGGATGGTGCCTCTGGTTCCAAAGAGATCTAGCAGCAGTCAGGCCTGGTGGTCAGAAATCCTGGGCTAACCACTCCCACTCGTTTCTGTGCTGTTCTTCATACATTCCTTTGAGGAAGGAGTCTGCTAACAACTGCTGCTCAATACCTGACCTCCTAGAAACTAACCCATGCTACTAAATCTGGTGCCAACCTTAAACCAACATCCTTGTGTTTTCTAGGTGGGTCAAGAGAGTGGGAACGTGAGAAGGTTTCTTATTTGACGCTTCTCTTTGTACTTTTCTAATGGTCTGTTTGTGGTTCTTTACAATTAGGCTGTGAAGCCTGCTGTGTACTAGGCATTTGTGAGGTGCCTGGCGTATTACTTACTGGAGGTAATGAGTCATTTCTGAGGAGACTTAGGAAAGCATGTGATATTTTAAAACCACAACATGGTCACTCCTTGTTCTTCATCTTCTGTGATTTCTTCCCTAAATTCATCCCAGGGTGTTCAGGAACTTTACAGGGTGAGCTTATGCTAACGAAGTAGCGATTTAGTCACATCACGGTTAATCAGTGGCTTCTGTTGCCATTTCACTGATTTTGGTGGAATTCATAGGGCTGGGGCAAGTGGGAAGAAGGCCTCTCTCCATCATAGTTTTTTATATTTTCACCAAGTCTCTAGAAAATGGATAAATTTGACCTTTGAATTTTAGGGTTGAGCAGATAAACTGGCGATCAACCAGATTGTTCATTTTTCCTGTATAGGTTTGTATATGTCTTATAAGGTGTAAGTTTGTGTATGTTTTATAATGTGCTCATGAGGTCATAGCTATGTGAAGAAGAGACACTAAAGGATACTCCTCCTATTCTTCAAAAAAGCACTAGTGGAATTTTGTTCATAGTATCTCCCTAAGGAAAGAAATGCTTGCTTTTCAGGCCTAACATCTGTAAGACTGAAGTCTCCTTTTTGAAAAGAGTGGTGGATGATGTTGGGGGACAAAACTGTGTTCTGGATAACCCCGGTTTGCCTAACTAATTTTCCTGCTAGATGCCAGTGTTGTCCCTAGCCAGGTTCTAGGTGCTATTGCAGGAGGAGTATGGGTAAGTCGTATTTCATAGCTCACCTCTTTGAGCATCTTTGTCCATGTGAACTCCAATTCATGTGTGAGCACCGAGGGCAGCCTGGAAGAGGAAAAAGCCCTCCAAGGACAAGGTTCAGGCAGAGAAATTTATGTGGGAAAGAGAGAAGAGTCCACCTCTATGTTGACACCTGGGTAGGGTGTAGGGAGGGAGGCCAGGAGGGAGGCGAGTGCGTCATGTAAGACCTGTAGCCTGTACATGAACTCAGCAGCAGTACAGTCATTTCCTGCCCTGTCTCCTGCACTCCCCAGGCTCCCTGAGTCACTCGCTGGCAGTGGCCTGTGGCCCGGGCTCATTTCTCTCTCCTTTGGCCTGGAGGAGAGGCGTCCACAGTGGGGCCCATGTACCCAGGGCAGTGCATGATAGTTTGAGGCCTGGGAAGAAGATGCTAGATTTTAAATTTAGATTCATTTTTAACTCATCCATTTCTTATCTCTATTTTTGTATCTGTTTTATAATGTATGTAAACCATTATAACAACTTAATAAACAGGCAAATATGGAGTATGTTACAGTGTTCTGTAGGGGTGCACTATCAGGAAAGTTTAAAGCTCTAGGGCATTATTCTGACAACAGTCTTTTAAAAGAATTATGTTTCAAACATTAATTTTCAAACCAAACTCTGATACATTCATAAATTTTTTTTAAGACTGCTTTGTAAGAGCAGTTTGAGGCTTACAGCAAAGTGAAGAAGGTATAGCGATTTCCCCTGTCCTCCCCGGCCCTGCACATATAGCCTTTCCCATTAACACCCCCCACCAGACAGGTGCATTTGTCACAATCAGGGAACCTACATGGACGCATAATTGCCCAAAGTCCATAGTTTACTTTAGGGTTCACTCTTGGTCTTGAACATTCTATGGGTTTGAACAAATGTAAAATGACATGTATATGCCATTATAGAATCATTAACAGAGTATTTTCACTGCCCTAGAAATTCTTCATGCTCTGCCTCTTCAACCCTCCCTGTGCCCCCAAACTCTGGCAGCCACTGGTATTTTTACTAGGTAGTTTTGCCTTATCCAGAATGTCATATAGTTGGAGTTATACAACATTTAACCTTTTCAGATTGGCTTTTACATAGTAATGTATTTAATGTTCCTCCATATCTCTTCATAGCTTCATAAGTCATTTCTTTTTAATGCTGAGTAATATTCCAATGTCTAGATGTATCATAGTTTGTCTGTTTACTTACTGAAGGACATCTTGTTTGCTTTCAACTTTTGGCAATTATAAATAAAGCTGCTGTAAAATTTCCTGTTCTTCCCCCCCACTTCTTTTTTAATGTGGTAAAATACATGTAACAAAATTTGCCATTTTAACCATTTTAAAGTGTACAGTTAAGTGATATTAAATACACTCACATTGTTCAACCTCCACCACCATCCATCCCATAACACAATAAATCCCCATTTTCTCCCTTCAGCCCCTGGCACCCACCATTATCCTTTCTGTCTTTATGATTCTGACTATAAGTACCTTATGTAAGTGGAATCATACAGTATTTGTCTTTTTGTGACTGGCTTATTACACTCAGCATGATGTCCTCAAGATACATCCATATGGCAGTACATTGCAGAATTTCCTTCCTTTTTAAGACAGAATAATATTCCATCGTACTTATAGACAGATTTTGCTTATCCATTCATCCATCCAGTAGACACTTGGGTTGCTTCCAGGCTTTTAGCCACTGTAAATAAGACTACTTATGAACATGAGTGCACAAATACCTCTTCAAGATCCTGCTTTCAATTATTTTGGGTATATACCCAGAATAATCATTTTCTCCCACCCTGTGGGTTGCCTTTTAACTCTGTGGATAGTGTCTTTTGATGCACAAAATTTTAAAATTTTCACCAAGTCCAATTTGTCTATTTTTTCTTTTCTTGCCTTTGAGATACCTACTACTTTTGAGATAATACCAATAAATCGTTACTGAATCCTGTGTCATAAGCCTTTAAGTCCTATGATATCTTCTGATTTTATTGTTTTTGTTCTTATTTACATTTAGGTCATTGATCCATTTTGAGTTAATTTTTGTATATTGCATCAAGTAAGGATCCAACTTTATTCTTTTGCATGTGCATATCCAGTTTTCCCAGCAACATTTGTTAAAAATACTTTCTTTTCCCCATTGAATGGTTTGTCACCCTTGTTAAAAATCATTTGACCATATATGCAAGGGTTTATTTCTGGGTTCTTTATTCCATTGATCTATGTATGTCTTTATGTCATTATACTAAGGTCTGAAATCAAAGTGTGAGTCCTTCAGTTTTGTTCTTTTTCAAGATTGTTTTGGTCATTCAGGGTCCTTTGAGATTCCGTATGAATTTTAGGATGGGTTTTTTCATTTCTGCAAAAAACGTCATTGGGATTTTGATAGGTATTGCCTTGAATCTATGGGTCACTTTGGGTAGTATTGACATTTTAACACTTCCAATCCAAGAACATGGGTGACTTTCCATTTATTTATATTTTCTTTAATTTCTTTTGGCAATGTTTTGTACTTTTCATTGTACAAGTCTTGCAACCATTTTGATTAAGTTATTTCCTACACATTTTATTCTTTTTGATGCCATAAGTGTAATTGTTTTTGTCATTTCCTTTCCAGATTGTTCATTGATAGTGTATAGAAATGCAACTGAATTTTGTGTGCTGACTTTGTATCCTACTGATTTGCTGAATTCACTTATTAGTTATATTAGTCTTTTTGTGGACTCTTTAGGGTTTTCTACACGTAAGATTGTATCATCTGCAGAGATAATTTTACCTCTTCCTTTCTAATTTGGATGTCTTTTATTTCTTTTTCTTGCCTAATTGTCCTAGTAATTCTAGTAGTATGTTGAATAGAAGTGGTAAAGCAGGCATCCTTACCTTGTTCTTGATCTTAGAGGAAAAGTTTATAGTCTTTCATCATTGAGTATAAGGTTTGCTGTGGGTTCCTAAAATACGGCTTTTATTATGTTAAGGTAGTTTCCTTCTATTCCTAGTTTGCTGAATTTTTTTTTTTCCTGGATAATTATTTTTTATTGAAGGGTAGTTGACACACAGTATTACATTAGTTTCAGGTGTACAACACAGTGATTCAACATTTATATACATGATAATTCTAGGTACCATAGTTTGCTGGATATTTTTATCATGAAAGGTTGAATTTTGTCAGATTCTTTTTCTGCATTAACTGATAGTGATCAAGTTTTTTTTTCTTTATTCTGTCAGTGTGTCATATTACTGATCATGATCACTTTTCCTATGTTGAATCATCCTTTTGTTCCAGGAATAAATCCTATTTGGTCATATATATTCCTTTTAATATACTGCTGAGTTCTGTTTGCTAATATTTTGTTGAGGATTTTTTGCATCAAGGTTCATAAGGGTTATTAGTCTGTAGTTTTCTTGTAGTGTCTTTGGCTTTGGTATCAAGGTGATGTAGCCCTCACAGAATGAGTTAGGAATATTCCCTCCTCTTCAGTTTTTTGGAAAAGTGTGAGAAGGATTGGTATTAGTTCTTTAAATGTTTTGTAGAATTCACAAGTGAAATCATCAGGTCCAGGAATTTTCTTTGCTGGCAGATTTTTAATCACTGATTCAGTTTCCCTACTACTTATCAGGTCTATTCAGGTTTTCTATTTCTTTGTGATTTTATATTGGTAGGTTTTGTGTTTCTAGGAATTTGTTCATTTCGTCTAGGTTATCCAATTAGTTGGTGTACAGTTGTTCATAGTACCTTCTTATATTCATTATTATTTCTGTAGAATTGGTAGTAATGTCCCCATTTTTATTTCTTATTTTAGTAACTTGAGTCTCCAATCTCTCTTTTTTTTTAGTCCATCTAGCTAAAGGTTTGTCAATTTTGCTGATCTTGAAGAATGAATGTTTGGTTTTACTGATTTTCTCTATTCTTTTCTATTTTGTATTTCATTTCTCTCTGGTCTAACCTTTATTATTTCCTTCCTTCTGCTAGCTTTGGGTTTCATTTGTTCTTATTCTAGTTCTTGAGGTTGTAAAGTTAAGTGGTTGAATTGAGATCATTCTTATTTTTATTTTTTTCCCTTCCTCCATCATTTTTCTTTTACTATATCTGTGTCTTTATATTTAAAGTGAGTTTCTTGTACACAGTGTATTGCTGGGTCTTGTTTTTTGTCCACTCTGATAGTCTCTGCCTTTCAATTGATGTGTTTAAACCATTCACATTTAAAGTGATTATCAATACAGTTGGATGAATATTTACCATGTGTTCTCTGATCAGGGCACTTATTCTTTGTTTATATTTTTATCTTATCCTCTTTTTCTGACTCTTTCTGACCTCTTCCTGTATTGTTTTTTAATGCGTTTATACCTATAAATTTCTCCCATAGCACTTTTTGCTGCACGTTGGAAGTTTTCTTATTTTGTGTTTTAATTTTCACTCACTTCTAAATGTTTTCTAATTTTCCTTGTGATTCCTTTTTTGCTCCAATTGGTTGTTTAAAAGTGTATTGTTTAGTTCCCAAAATTTTGTGAATTTTCTGGTTTTCCTTTTGTTATTGATTTCTAACTTTATCTGGTTATGGTAAAAAATTATTCTTTGTATGATATCTATTTTAAAATTTATTGATGCTTAATCTGTGTTATAACATATGATCAATCCTGCAAAATGTCCCTTAGGCACTTGAGAAGAATATGTATGTTATTGCTGGGTAGGTTATTCTTTTGTGTCTGCTAGAGCTAGTTGGTTTATTAAGTCCTCTCTTTCCTTATTTGTATTCTTTCTTATTCTATCCACCATCGTGAGCAGGGTATTGAAGTCTCCAACTATTAGTGTAGAACTGCCTATTTCTCCCTTTATTTTTGCCAGTTTTTGCTGCATATATTTTGGTGGTCTGTCATAAGGTACATAAATGTTTATAATTGTTACATCTTGCTGTATTGAGCCTTCTGTAATATTTAATATCCTTCTTTGTCTCTTGTAAACTTATTTGATTTAAATTCTGTTCAGTCTGATATTAGGATAGCCACTACTGTTCTCTTTTAGTTACTGTTTGCCTGGAGTATCTTTTTCACCCATTCACTTTCAAGCTGTTTGTATCTTTGGGTCTCAAGTGAGTCTCTTGCAGACAGGATATGGTTGGATCATGAATTTTTTATCCATTCTGCTAGTCTCTGTCTTCTGGCTGGAAGATTTAACCCTTTTACAGTTAAAGTAGTTATTGATAAGGAGGGACTTCTGTCATTCTGCTGTTTGTTTTTTACATAACTTAATTTAAGACTTTTTAGTCCCTCATTTCCTGCATTACTTTCGTCTTTTGTGTTTAGTTGATTTTTTTGTAGTAAAATGTTTACATTCCTTTCTCATTTCCATTTGTGTATATTCTGTAGCTATTTTCTTTTTGGTTACCATGGGGTTAACATCCTAAAATTGCAACACTCTAATTTGAATTTATACCAGCTTGACTTGAATAACATACATATACTTGGGTCTTTTTACCCCAGTGTGATAATCTCTGTTTACTAATTGGAGGAATCATATTTATATTTCATGTACTTTTTGATATGTTTAGGTTTAGTTCTAACATCTTGGTTAGATGATATTTTGTTCCTACTTGTCCCATCTGTTGTTTGTTTCTCTGTTCCTCTTTTCCTGCCCTTTTTTAGACAAACTGAATTTTTAAAATATGCCATTGACTTTTTAACTAACCATCATCTGTAATTTTTTGTGGTTTTTGTAGAGTTTACAAATACCTTTAGTTTTGTACAGTCTACCTTTAAATAACATTATTCTACTTCTCAAATAGTGAATGACTCATGCAACACTATGGTTCCACTTACTAACATCCCATCCTTTGAGCTCTTGTATATTTACTTCTATATGCTATGTAGTGTGCAATATATCATCATTGTATTGCTTTAACAGCCAATAGTCTTTAAGAAAAACTCAGATGTCTTTTATATTTAGCTTCATATTTATATTTTCTGGAGCTCTTATTCCTTCTTACAGATCTACTCTTCCATCTAGTATCATTTCTCTTAATCATTTCTTGTAAAACAGGTTTTCTGGACATGGACTCTTATTGTTTTTGTCTGAAAATGTTTTTAGTCTCACTTCATGTTTGAAATATATATAGATTTCTAGGTTGGCAAAGTTCTTTTCTTCTTTAGCTCTTTAAGGAAGAATTGATATCATCTTTTCACCTCCACTGTTTCTGATAAGTCAGCCATAATTCATAATTGTTCTTTTTTTATTTGGATGCTTTTAAGATTTTATTTTTATCTTTGGTTTTCAGTGCTGTGACTATGATGTGCCTGAGTGTGTTTTTTTCTTTTTGCCTTCTTTATCCTTCTTGAAGTTCTCTGAGCTGCTGTGGTCTGTGGATTGAGTTCTTTAATCAATTTGAGAAAATTTGTGTCCCTTATCTCTTCAAATATTTCTTCTGTCTCATTTTGCCTTTTTTTTCTGGGACTTCAGATACAAAAACATTAGGCCGTTTGATATCATCCCAGCATCTTAGATGCTCTGTTTTATTTTTTCCCCACTTTTTTCTATCCATGTTTTAGCTTGGATAATTTCTAATTGATCTGTCTTTCAAGTTTACTGATCATTTCCTCTGCTGTGTCCATTCTTCTGTTAAGACTATCAAATGATTTCTTTATTTCTGATATATCTTTTCTTTTTAGCCCTTCTTCCCTCCCTCCCTCCCTCCTTCTGTCCTCCTTCCCTTCCCTTCTTTTCCTTTCCTTTCTGTTTGTTAAAATTCCTCTTTTGTTCATACAGGGTGTTCATACCTTTTCCACTAGTTCCTTTGTTATATTTATCAAATATATTTTAATATCCCTATCTGATAATTGTGAAATCTATGTCTACTCTGGGCTTGCTTATATTGACTGTTTGCTCTCTTGATAATGGATTGTATTTCCTTGCTTCTTTATGTGCTTTGTAATTTTAGATTGTATGCTTGCCATTGTGTGTAATAGAAAGTAGAGATTGAAGTAATATTTACCACCCAGGAAGAACACATCCTATTAAGAGGCTGAAATTTAAAGTGGGTCTGGCCTTTTTGCAGTTTTCATCTGATTAGATTACCAAATGTTTTGAGGGTGGAATAAGGACTGTCTCTGCAGCAGACATCTCTTGGCATCTGATACTAGTGAGATCACAGTGATCTCTTTGCTTTACATCCAGCTACCAGCTTTATGAGCCATGGAAATCTCTCTGCTTTCCAGTCATGTCACTGGCCTCTGTCCTTCTGATATGTCCCATCATTCTTTGAGCACTTCTTTATTTCTGGCACTACAAGATGTTCCAGGCAGATCTTGTACTTTTCCTCCCCAGTTTGGAATTAGCCATTTTTTCAAAGGACTCTGGTTCCTTTTGGTATATAATGGCATTTAGAAACCAACATCTTGGCTCTGTGTGTGGTCAGTGCTATTGGGGTGTCACTGCCCCTAAGCCCTCTCAGTGGACAGAGTTAGGGAATATATGTATGTGTTTGTGTACATGTACTATACATACATACATATACATGTAGACACATTATCTCTATTTCTGTATTTATCTCTCCTAATTGGAAAATGTGAATTGATACCAATATTTCCAATTCCAATCTAACACCACAGGGTTTATCCTAGTTTTCCTCTTTTCCATTTTTCTAGTCCCTTCTCCAACAATGTTGACCATTATTGTCCTGCATATTAATTCCTTATTTGATCAGTCCCTCTTTATGTATCCAATCTCCCATATTTGCACTAACTCCACTTCTGCGTAGATGACTTTATCACTCCACTCAGGCTATAATTCTGCCTCACTGTCTTTAACCTCCCCAGAGACCTACCCAGCAAGGGACTAAATGAGAACCAATTAACTATTTCTCTTAAGAGACCATAGGATTAATCCCATCATTCTTTATAGCCTTGGTTATTTCAATCACTACCTGAAGTCCAAGAAAGGTAGAACAGGGTGTATACTATACTATCATTGTTTATATATATATATATACACACACATATTACCTATTTACATGCTATATGTAATATAAATACTATACCTTAATATATATTCAACAAATATCTCTCAAAAGTATACACAAGAAATAAGTAACAGGTAACACTGGTACTTCCAGGATGGGAAATCAAGTATTTAGTGCTAAGGATGAGAAATTCTTCATCATAAATACTATCATAAAAAGTAGCTTTTGACTTTTGAACAATATGAATACACTTACCTATCAAAAATAAAAATAAGTAACATGTAAATATAAATTATTGAATGTATATCTTCAGCTAGGCACTGTGGAGTATATAATATCTCAGTGTCTATATCTTAAGGGGATTATAGCCTAGTGGGAGTCAAAGCTAAGTATGCTAATTGCTATAGTATAGTTGATGCAGTGATAATTGCTACATCAAAGAGAGATGAAATAAGCCCTAGAAGTCGGTGTCTCACAAGGTTTGTTTAGTTTTATGACCCATTTCCTAATGATTTGGGGCACTTAATTTTTGTTGATTAACTGATTGAGGATCTAGGCTGACTTTGGGTCTGTTACAGACACCATCTCCCCTTCCCCTACCTCCCAGTGCTTAACAGCTTATTAAGGTACTGTTTATGTAGCAAAAATTCAACCAGTTTAGTTGTACAGTTTGATGAGTTTTAAGGAATTTGCAGCCATCACCATAATCTGGTTTCAGAACACTTCCATCACCTATTTCCTCATACCCATTTGCTTTCTGTCCCTATTGTTTTGCCTTTTCTTGTATGTTTTTTTAGAGAGGAAAAAAATTACAAATTCATACTGTTATTTTCAACTCAGATAGCCCTGTAGGTGGCATTTTCTTTTGCCACACCTTGTAATCAGAAACAGGTTTGGTTGGTGTTGAATCTGAACCTGGGATTGCCAGCATGTTAAATAGTGCGTGACCCTCCCTCTTTCTCTTGTCAGGGTTACCTAAGTAGATGCTAACAATGCTCATTTATCTGTCCTTCCAGCTCTCTGTTATTTCATTGTGGAGTGGTTTGGCTTGCTTTCCTTTTCATCCCCTGATTTTGGAAAAAATACTAAGGCATAAAATGAGGATCTCTTTTGCAAGTCAGGCCAAAGTAAATGCAGTGACACCACATTATAGTTTTCTAATTTAATTTTTATCAGATGCCAAAATGCACAAAGCACCTTACAAAGCACAGCTTTAAAACAAGTCAGTACCTACAGGGGGTGCAGGGGGAATACATAGGCCAGGAAAACCCAGGAATTGAATGGCACGGAAGCCTGTCTGACCACACCCCAAAGGCTGGGAGGAGAGTAACTCCTCTCTGATGTGGAGATGTTCTAATACGGAGAACAGCTGCAGCTCACCTCCACACCTGGGAAGTGCAGATTTCTGAGGAGAGTCCTATCTTTCCACCTCTCATTTTTTCAAATTAGGGAGCCAGCAAGCAGAGAATTCTAGTGTCTGGCTAGGTGGAGCAGGACACAACTTTGCTTGACCTGGACAGCACATGGCTGCCTGGGGTGCAGCCTGTTGCAGGACAGACTGCACAGAAACAGGGGCGGCTAGGGACATCCTGCTCAGACCCAAGGGTGGTGTCAGGAACCACAATCCTCTATGATTTCAATGATGTGCCTGAGCCCTGTGTGGGGTGTGTCACACTGGATGTTTAAGTTCTCTACACTGCTGTATGGTTCCTTACTGTAAAATGGGGATAATATATAATACCACCAATGTCACAGCTATTGGGAATACTGCGAGGTAATTCATATACTAATAGTAGACACTCAGTCAATGTTCACTCTGATGATGAGAGTTCTGTTTTTGAGTCCTGAGAAGTTCCTGAGTGTGCCCTAGCATCTGCTCTTTGGATCAACCCTGAAGGTCAGTGTTCATAATCAAAACCGAATTCCCTTCTCCTACCTCTTTTCACCAGCCCCCATCATTCTTCCACCTTCCTGTGCTACCTCCAACATTCAAAATAAATGGTAGTGGATGCAGATCAAAGTCTGAAGAGCTAATCAATCAACAAATAGTTTCTTCGTGTGGCATATTTAGGTGTAGACAGAACAGAAGGATAAGGCGTACTCCCTAGTGGGCAGAATTGTGCCCCGCAAAAGATATTCTTTAATTCTAACCCCCTGTACCTCTGAATGGCCCTATTTGGAAATAGAGCCTCTATAGATGTCGTGAAGTTGATGAGGTCCTATTGGATCGGGGTATCTGTATAGGGAGAGAAGTTTGGGTGCAGAGACAGAGACACACAAGGAGAGGGCCATGCAGTGATGGAGGCAGAGGTTGGAGTCATGCGTCTGCGGGGAAGTGAACACCAAGAGTTGCTGGCAACCAGCAGAAAGTAGGGAGAGGCCAGAAGCACCCTCTGTTAGAACCTTCAGAGACAACATGGCCTGCTGACTCCTTCATTTAGCATTTCCAGCTTCCCAAATGGGGAGACAATACATTTCTTTGATTTAAGCTGTCCAGGTTTGTGGTACTCTGTTATGGCAGCCCTAGGAAACTGATCCTATCCTCTCTGGAGACAAAGCAACCCTCAAAACTCAGAAAAATAATTTATGATATAAGTAAGGAAAACTGGACTATTTGTTTCTGTAGACCAGAGCAAGCAGGAGTTGAGTGCAGTGGCAAAGGAGAACTCTAGAAATGGTAGACAGTCTTGACATGGGAGCCTACATTTATTGTCAGGAGCATCACTACATAAAGACATCCATGCATTTAGATGAAGTAAATATTCCAGGATGCAGAAGGTGGTTTAGGATGAAATTGTTTCTAGATTGGTGGAGCACCACTGCCCAACAGTGGTGACAAAGCCATATGAAATCACTAAGAGCTAGAAATTTCTGGGATCTGTCTTCAGATTCTGAGGCTGCTGTCAGGCAGGGTAAACTTGGGCACCTGAGTCCATGCCCACTCCTTTGTGCCGCTGTCAGAGACAGAGTCCTAATAAAACGGTCTTACTGGGAATAATCCTCATTGCGTTTTTTGTAGTAGGAGGGACAGAATACCTGCTTGTTCTTTTTTCCATATAGAGCATGAATTTGTGGTCCTTTCCTGCGTAGGTACTGTGTCAGTTACTACGTTATGGCCTCTGGCTCCATATTCACCCTTCAGTACCTGCTCTGTGACAATGGACTGGACTCTTAAGTGTTTCTCCCTCATGGTGAGAATAATGTGGTGTCAGTAGAAGGTAAAGGAGGGAACCTGCAGAGGAAGTTTCAGCCTTCTCTTCCTAGTCTAGCACATTGTGTTTTCCCTTTTTTTGTTCTTGCTGCTCAGATGGTCAGTGGTGTGGGTCTGTGGGCACAATGCTGCTGTGCCCCACCTGTATGCCCAGAATGTAGTCTCCTGACCCATTGACCACCTTCCTGTGGCCCTTCCTACATGGCTGCAAGCTCTGGGCCAGTGGTGGTGCCCCAACTCCCTCTGCACACCTGCCCACCACCAGCCTGAGCCCACCTGCCCTCTGCGGAGTTGTTTCCTCCCTGCCCAGTTGTTGTGGACCAGCTCTCCCCTGGGAAATGTAGTGAACTTCTCCACCATCCAGTAGGGTGCAGCCGCATCTTTTCCAGTGATATCTGAAGCCCAGCCTTTGGGATGGGGCCTCCCTTCCAAGTTTGTCTTTCCTGGGTATTCTCCTTCAACCCTAAAGTATCTTTTGGAATTCTCTTACAGTTGCGCACCTATCATAGCTTATAATTCTTTACATTAAACTTCCCCTGTTTAAATTACTGTATGGTTTTGCCTCCTGACTGGGACCAGACTGATGTAAGTACATTCCCTCTTTGACAGGAGGCTAAAATGCAGAGCCTTCTCTTTTACTGGAGAGGTTCTTCATCTCCTGAGATCTAGTTTGACCACCTGGGTTGGGATCCCTCCCTCATTCTGCTCCAAGAACTACTGGACACTTAGCTTGGTGTATTGCCTTCACCAACTTACCTTAGCTTCCGGGAGGCATTCATGTGTTTATGTGATGATTGGAAGATAAACTCTGGCAGGGAGTCTTCCCTCTAGCCAGTTAAGTCAAGCCACACTTTTCTTTTCAAAGACCATCCCTGAGTCTACAGTACAAATCATATTAAACAAGGTGTTGGGTGCTGGAAGTGTCTCAATCAGAAGTAAGTATACTGCCTATGTCACAGGGTGGTTATGAGAAGTCGATGAGATGTTCTAGGTAAAACTCTCAGCCTAGTTCTGGCGCTTTGGCTGTGCTCAGTTATTGTGTTCATTCATTCATTCACTCACTCAACTTACGCGTAGTAAGCAGCTACCATGTACCAGGTGAGGTTATCAGCATGGGGATGGGAGGATGAAGATTCATCTCCTCCCCTCAAAGAGTGGCCCGTCCAGAGTCCTGTTTATACCAAAGTATAAATAACCCGCCTCTCCATTCTTTTCCAAAGATAAGAGCTTTCTTCAAGTAAGTAGAATAGAATGAATGATTTACTCATAAAAAGTACAACATGGAGAAAAGTTCACATGTCTAAAGGTAATTTTCTGCTGTGTTTATTTGACATACAAGCTTTGACAAACCTGGGTTATTGTTGGGCCACATTTTTTTTTCTGCAGTCACCTATATTTAGTTACATGTGATATATGTGTTACATGCAGAATGTTACCATACAGTAGGCTATGTGATAAACATTACAAGCAGTACTTAATTTAATCCTTACAACTATCAAAACTAAGCATTGTTATCCCCATTTTATAGGTGATGAAGGTGATTCTCAGAGTTTGAGAGATTTTCCTTAAGTCAGGCGAAAAGCACATACAGGGCCAGGATTCAATCAAGTCCTTCTGACTCAAAAGCCCATGGTTTTGTCAACCACACCACACTGCTTTCTTCTGGTTTTCAGCTTGGTTGTGCTGAAGACGGGACTGTCATTCTTTTGCCCTTTCTCTACCACCCAGACCCATCCACCAAACAGATGAATACCTGTTTGCTCGACCATCTTTGTCAGTGGACTAAGGCTTCCTGGAGGGTAGACACAATATGTTGCTTACCACAGTACCCCCATTGTTCTGGTTTTATTACTGCTTAACAAAGCCACCCTAAAGATTAGTGTCCAATAGAACAAATCACAGTTTAGTGGGTTGAATGAGCTTAGCTATATCATTCCCTTTTGGGAGCTCTTATATGGCTGCAGTCAGGTGGTGACTGAGGCTGGTGTTACCTGAAGGCTCAGCCACGCTGGACATCCAAGATGGTTTCTTTATCACATGTGTGGTACATGGCCTTGGATGACTGGAACAGCTGAGGATCGGCTGGGCATCTCTCTATCTCTACGTAGTTTTCCATGTGGCTATCATGGTTTCCTCACAGCATGAGGCACTTCTTGCATAGTGTCTGATTTGTCCCAGAGCGAGGATTCCAAGAGATGTGGGTGGGAGCTTTTCATGACCTCGGCCTATATGTTAGTCAGCAACTGCTACTCTGTTGTGAGTCGCAGGGCCAGCTGAGATTCAGTATGTGAGGGAACAATGCCAGGACATGTGTATGAGGAGGCATCGTTTGCAGGGGCATCTTTGGAGACTAACTGTGATGGAGGTGAGAGGGCAGACTGGCTGGGCGGGGGAAGCTCAGAAGAGGAGACATATCCGTGGGACTCTCAGATGATGAGTAGACATTAGCCAACTGAAGAAAGGGTGGGGAAGAGAAAGGAGGAGAGAGGGAATGGCCTCCAGGCAGAGAGAAGGCGCTATGCCAAGACTTGGGGATACTAAGAGCGGGTAAGGGAGTGATAAGCATGGTGCATTCAGGTTCTGCCATTTACTTGCTGGGTGACTTTGGATAATTATTTAGCCTTTCTGTGTCTCAGTTCCTTCATCTGAAAAATGGAGGTAATCATAGTTGTTATCTAGAAATACTGTAAAGATTAAGTGTTAATGCATGAAGTTCTTTAGAACAATATCTGGAACATAGGAAACAGTTGCTGTTGGTGTTACACAGGGAAACATGAGTAGTTAAATATGGCTGGAACACAGGACTCCAGACAGGGAAGGACGAACTAGGAGACCAGAGTGGTCAGCAGGGGCCAGCCTGGCTCTGTAAGTTATACCACGGCATTTGAATTTCATCTAGAGTGAACTAAGAGATGTTGCCAATTTTAAGGAGGGGAGAGTTGACCAGATTTTGGATATCAAAAATGGCTCTATACTAAGGTCTCCAGGATGGGGGATACTTGGGGAAGGGAAAAACCAGAGAGAGAGAGAGAGGGGTTAGAAGCTGTTTGGTCCAGGAGAGAGGCACCGTGGAGCCTAAAGTTACGGCAATGGGGATGGAGAGAGGAGGCCCTGCCAAAGGCCACAGCGCTGGTTAGTGACAGAGCAGGGCCTGGAGCTGGTGACTAATTACACAGGAACTTCCTGCCAGGAAATTAACCTTTTTTACTTGTTTATGTAGGCACAAGTTTAATATGTGCTATTAGGTGGAACCAGATAAATAGCTACAAGTAACTGGGCAGGAATGGCTCAGCTGGGAGGTAGTTTCCATTTCCATTGCTTGTGCCCCAAGTCGCTGTTAATAAATTGATGTGATCCCCAGGAATCCCCAAGGGAGACTGAGCTAGGTGAGGGGTTTTCTTTGAAGGAGCATTTTCTCCCAGCTCTTCCGGGAGGGTCACACCCCATCTTCTGACTGTCTCATTTGTTCTCCTCTGCATCAGGCTGGGAGTGTTTGTTTTTCTGGGTTGTTTGGCATGTAAAGCACTAGTGAGGTCTGCCTGGTGGGGCATCCTTGTTCTCTCAAGCTGTGATTCTCAAACATTCTGTGTGGATACAGGCTGGTCACGCAGCCCACATGGGAAGGGCTGGGAACAGCTGGGAAGAGGTGGCCCCAGGGGCTGCGGGCTCCTGAGGACAGAGAGCCGAGGCAGGGAGGTGGCTGCTAGGACCGGGGGCAAAGAACGAGGCTGCTGAAGTTGGGGAACCAAAGGTCTAAGAGTATATTTTCAGTGCCCGCTGACAGCATCCCGTCTAATCTCATCACTTGTTCCTTATGGGGCCTTGATTGATAGATTCCTACACATTTGTCGCTGCCCAGCTCAGGTCCCACCTCAGTGGCACCCAACCCAGGCCTTGTGGGTCACTCCCCGCCCCTGGAAGAATCACAGAAAAAGAGTGGGCGCCTGAGGTTCAGCTCTCACCCACATGCTGGGTGTATTGTTCCCCAACAGGACCCTACTCTTAGCATCTTCCAGCTTTCCCGGAAGCCCTCGGAGGGCTTTGTCCCCACACCACCTTTCAGAGGCTCCAGGCAACCTCTGTTGATTGACAGATCCAGAGGTCTGGAAGATGTGTGAGCTCTGACTTACAGATGGGAAGCTGAGGAGGACAGGGTTCAGTCAGCGGCCCGAGACTGTGGGACTCGGCCCTGATTTGGGAGTCCCCTGGGACAGTCCCCAGCTGCACATTTCACACACGTTGTTCAGTCTCTCCAACAACCCTGGAAACGAGGGCCTAATAGCCACCCACATTTTACCACCGAAGCTTACAGTTTTTAAATCACTCCACTATGTGCCAAACCCACCCAGCACTAAAGGCCAGACAGTGTCACTTCTGGCTGCTGCTCATTTCCAGCCCTTCCTACAGGGTAGCACCTGCTTACTGACCTGTCTCCTCTACAGGTTAGATGATTACCTTTCCTAAGGGCAGGGGGTAGGCTTTTGGTTTAATTTAAATCTGGGTAACCCCAGGGCCTAGTACAGAATCTGATGCCTAGTAGATGTTCAATAAATGACTGACTAAATTTTGAGTGCCTGAAGCTTTGCTTTCAGTTCGAGTCCCTGTGGAGGTGAGGTAGGTCTGCCCCTCCTCAGAGCAGGGTGTCAGGCGTCTCTACTCCCCTCAAAGAGATACCTCAGACAGCATGTGTGGGGAGAAAGCTGACGTCCTGGTTTCCTTTGAAAGCCCTGTGGGAGGAGGCTGCTGCCCAGTGACCAGTCCTGCTGGGGAAGCAGGGAGCCTTCACACCTGCTGGGCTGGGCCGGCCTCTGGCTTTCCTCTGTGGCCTAGAGATCTAGTTTCAGTCCACAGAAACCCTTGGAGAGGATGACCCTCAACCTAACATATGGTGGTGATGCAAAGCCCAGTGTCTGGCCAGAGAGACTTGGGGTTGGGCCTGGCTTTCTCCCTGGCCAGGCTGGTGGCCTTGGGACATTTATTTAATCTCATTAATCCTGTTTCCTCTCTGTAAAGTGGGGATTCAAATAGCTCTCACAGGGCTGTGAGGATTAAATGAGAGAATGGTGTGCGGTTCATCACAGCCCAGTGGATGGCAGCTATACTTCGCTATTTAAAGGCCTGAGATAGGAGCATGAGAGAGGGACAAAAATAATGACACTGGACGCTGTGGTGCTTTGACAGTGACTGTGCACACCCGGCCTCTCAGGCCTCTGTTCCCTCCTAAAGGGCCTTCCCAAGGCCATAATGTTGAACAGGGGGAGTTTATTTTCCAGGCCTTTCCATTTTCCCTTACCAGCTTCGTGGCGCAGCGGGCTCTGTTCATACCTGTATGACATGCTCCTGGGGGAGATGAGTGGGACAGCTGGGCAGGGCACAGGAAGAAGCCAGGCAAGGGGCCGTCTCAGGAGAAGGCCCCCGGAGGCAGGTCTGCCTGGACGTGGGGCATGGGAGTTAAGGAGACCTGCCCTGCGCCGGGGCCCTCTCACTCCTGGTGCCTCACTGGTCAGTGATCAGCCAGGCTTTGGTTCAGGGCAATGGTGGGGTGTCAATTCCCAGCTGGCTTTTCACAGGTGCGGGCTAAGTGACGTCCACAAGGGGAGGATATCCAGCAACTTTTAGGGGAGGAGAACTGGATTATAATTTACACACAAGGCGTGAATAATAATAAAATAATGGCCAGACTTATATACAGCATTTCATGGCATGTTAGCACTTCAAAATAAGACTCTTACTCATGTTCACTGTCCACCCTCAGACAGATGGCAGGGTTCTGGCAGGAGATTTAGGGGTTAAATGGGCCTTGCTGATGTAGCTCATATCAGAGGCTGGCTTTCACTAGCCAGAGATGGGAATAGACTTTAACTTGTCTTATAAACCCCTGCTCATAAAGTGGCCTCCACCCCAACTGGGGTGTTTGCAATGCAAATGATCTTTCTCACTCTGGAGAAAGGGACCCAGCGCACACCCCACGGGTGGTGTGACTATTATTACTGCCGTCACAGAGTTGAAGGCTGGGAAGTGAGTGCTGCCTGCATAGGGCTGGGTTAATGTTTGTCAAGTGACTGCATGAATGCCTGCAGGAAGGCCAGGCCGCCTGAAGAATGACAGCATGTATTAAGTGTCTTCTTTGTTACATCCAGTCTTCACTTAATTTTCAGCTAATAACTCATTTCTACTGTGAAATCTTTTCTGCCTTCTTTGTCTTTTCAGGAGAAAATGCCCTCATTCTTTTGAATTCCCGGTTTATTTAGTTTGCATTTAACTCACTGCTGTGATCATGTGCCTATAGATCTGTTTCTCCTATTACATTTGAGGGCCCTAAGGACAGGACCTCCTTTACCCAGGTATTTAACTCTAGAAGCTGCTTCCAGGTAGGATAATAAATAGTGATTGAATATATAACTGAATGAACCAGATGGCTAAGCCAGATGTTTGTTGTTTGTATTACAATATGAATATATGTGTGTGTGTGTACTTAAAGTTGTTTATCTTGATGAATCCCTTCACTCAAGGCAAATCTAGCCAAGGAAACAAACCGAATGGTTGTCTCATAAAGAGTGAGAGTATAATAACCAAATGGACAAGGCTGAATAGGAGATCGGTCAGTTTCTGGGCCTTCCAACCTGGTCAAGTGCCTTAGGTAGAGTAGTTCAGACAACCACTCCTTTTGTCTGAGGCAGACGGGTGCTACATGGCCAGAGGACAGGGTGAAGGTGGGTGGAAGACCCGTCTGCTCCCCCCAGGTCACGGCATGCCTCCAGGATACGTGGTAACAGAGCAGGACTTCATTTTTGTATGTGTTTGTATACTAGTTCTGTTCTTGTGTTCATTCTTTTTACAAATGATCTTAACATCTGGGGGCCTGTTTTATAACTTAAATATGTAGAGCAGACGTCCTTAATCTCTAGTGAGTTGAAGAACCTTGAAGGCCTCAGAAAGATCTGAGTTCAGGAGCCTCCTTCATGCTCCTAATGTACTTTGTGTTGCAAGATTAGTACAATGTTCTCACACAGTACGTGCTTAGTAGGTACCAAACTGAGTCATGACACTTGTCAATGGAAACAGTCTTGCAAAACAGGAACGAACAGGTGAACGAACACCTGATAACATGCTTTACGATCTTAGAGGGAAGCCCTCCCATCTACCCAACTGAACGAAACCGTGCATTTCCTTCCTTACCTGGCTTACTAGTACTTTTATCTCTACAAGGATAGACTCATGCTTTGGCGTAGGTCCTGGTTCTACTAAAGTGCCCCAGGGTAAACCCATTAAACCTTATCTTCCTGTATTCCTTTGCCATGAATGTGTTTATCAGCTCCTGCCTTGGAAGGGAAAGTGGTTGAGATAATGGATATAAATCAAGTCATGCAGTGCCTGGAAGAAGAAGGTGTTCAACAAACGTTAGTTTAAAACAGGAAAAGATGAAGGAGCTGAGAAGTGTAAAGTTGTGCAGAAGACAGAGGAGTTATGGGGAATATATGGAATAAGTGGAGGCAGGGTGGGGAGACCCAGGACTGAGAGCACCCTAGCTTGTTTAGACTAGGGCCTGCTAGAAGCCCTCAAGAGGACAGGTGAGCTGGAACCTAAGAAATGAGGTCACGTCTCTGACTAACAGCAAATAAAGATACAGCCATTTGATAGTTCTGTTGCGCATCTTAGAATGTGGAGAGGTATAATAGTAACACCAAAAATGAATTCTGGAAAACAAGCTGTGAATGGAGACATCTGCTAAGAGATGCCAGCCTGCCCCCAGGGAAGTCAATTTGTCAGCTATTTTCATTTGGAAAGAGAAATTAGGGAGGAGCTGCAGCCCCTGCCGGACCTAAAGGTCTAAAAAGCAGACTGTTCGAGGCCCCAGGGCAACACCAGCTGCAAATGAGCTCAGCAGGGCGGAGCAGGCAGGGAGGCCTGGGCAGAGCCCCCTGGGAGAACAGGGCAGTGTGCACAGCCTCCTGTGTCCCTGCAGAGTTAGCCACATGCTAGGTCGAGGGGACAAAGGCCGAGGGATGCGGAGGGACGGCTTGACTTGGAGGCCAGGGCTGGGTTGTGTGGGTGCTGCCCCGCTTTCTGGAGGTTGAATGCTGTGCGGGCTGCTAGCTTCTCTGAGCCTCAGTTTCCTCCTCTGTAAAATGAGGGGAACAACATGTGTTCCCAAAGAGTTTCTACGAGGATAAGAAACAAGACAAAGAGAACACAAGTGCTGTGGAAACTAAAACCTATGGATGCCAGTTGTCATTTTCATACAAAGAAACGAACCTGGTAGTATGAGTCCACTCGGGCTGCTGTAACAAAATACTGTAGCCTGGGTGGCTTAAACAACAGAGATTTATTCTCTCACAGCTCTGGAGGCCGGAAGTCCGAGATCAGGGGCTGGCAAGTTACTTTCATCCTGAGGCTTCCTTCTGTGTGCTCACACAACCTCTTTCCTGTGGGCACAGAGAGAGAAAGCAAGGCCGCTGGTGTCTCTTCTCTTAAGGGCCCCGCTCTTGTGACCTCATTTACCCCTAATCACTCACAAAGGCTCCAAATATCACTGAGAGGTAGGGTTTCAACATACGAATTTTAGGGGGACTCAAATGTCCAGTCCACACTGGTTAAAAAGAAATTATTCCTTCTTATGAATATTCTATGACGTCTTAGTAGGAATTCTTTAGTAGGTTCTTTAGTAGGAGAAAAAGAAGGCCTCAGTAGCAAGCAAATAGGCTTTAAATAAAATGCCAAAATAGGGAAATGCTTATCTCTTAGGTGAGCCTGCATTTCTCGGCCAAGCTTTAGTTGGAACATCACCACTGCACCCTCTATGGCACCTGTACAGGCATCCTTTTAAAACCAAAGCCAGGGAGAACGCACTGTACACGGGCAAGTATAATGTGGTGGGATATAGGTTAAGAGTGGGTCTAACTTTTTCCCGCTGAGGGTACCTTTGAGAATGTGATAAAGGCTATGGACTCTTTCTCAAGGAAAATGCACACAGATTTCTGACAATGGAAAGGGGCTCTCGAAATCCATTTTTGGATCCCTTGGGTGCATCTGTGGTCCCAGGGCCTCAGGTCAAGAACCTCTCTATACTGCAGAAAATCAGGAACGTTGGTGGTCCTTGAGAACATCAGGGAAGTTTCTTACATCTTTTTGTGGGTGAAAGTGAAAAAATGGGATTAAAAGAAAAAGCTGGTTGTAAGAATTCAAGTTGTTATCCTTAAATACATCATGAAGTGGGAATTAGGGTGATATAAAAGCTGTGTACCTGAAACAGGAGTCTAGAAACCTGGGTTCTAGATCACCCCCTAATTAATTAGATTTGGAACCTAAGACATGTCCCTTGGTCTCTCTGAACTCTAGTCTTCTCATTGGTCAAATTTATTCCCACCTACAGCTACTATTTATTGGTGCTATATAATGGGCCAGGCACACTATGCTAAGTGGTTCCCTCACCCTCTAATATTATTGGTAGTTCAACACTGTGAAGCATTTACATGTTATATATATTATATATCTATTCCCCTCCCCCCCAGTATTGTTATTATTTTGTGGTAGGACAGCCCTTCTTTACAGTGGGAAAATAAAATTTCCCTAGGTAGCAGTTCAGAGGTTCTTTCTCAGGGGATCTAGGACAAGCCCTGGTTATGGGAAACCGACTAGTCATACCAGGAAGTATCTGGGGCCTTCATCTTTAGCAAGATGAAGGTGGCTTGGTCTTCTCCCACTTTCCCTTAAAATAATTTTCTTTTCTCAATACTCCCTTTTGTTAGTGCCTATTTATATGGAGCCTCCTAAGGTCACACCCATCCTTTCTTGAAATGATGTTCTAAGCAGTTGTGGTTTGGGGCCCTATGGGAAAAATAAGGAAAGGGCTGGCAGGCAGGTGTCAGGCCCAAGGGCTCCCTTGTTCTGCTTTCTGCCTGCCAGGTGGCTCAGGAGCAGACACGGCAGTGTGTCCCCGCTGGTGGGGGCCCTGCGGTGTTTCTCGAGTGCCAGCCCGGAGTCTTTCCACAGGAGTTTCACTCTGGTTTGGATCTGTGTTGTCTTTGGAATCAGCCAGTTCATCAGCCATTGACCCAGCTCTGGGATGAGGCCAGAACCTGACTCAGATGTGGCCTGGGGGCTGCAGTGCAGGCGGGGACCCCTCTCACTCTAGCCCTGTGAGACACCAGCCCTCTGAGCCATGTTCCTTGGGGTCCCTGTCAACGCACTGAAAAAACTTAGCCACCATAGGTTGGGCAACACGGATCATAACCTGCTGATGATCCAATCCAAGAGTGAGACTATGGACATTTTGGTGCAAAGTTATTGATTTGGGGGCAGCCCTTTTAGTCATTGATTCAGTTTCATCTGAACCAGTATACATGCTTGGCACATAGAAGGTGTTTTATGGAAGTTTATTCAGAGAATGCATGAATAATTCTCTTTAGTCCTTTTGCCCTAAAAAGTAGAGCTGGCACGAAGTAGGCCTTCAACCAATATTTGGTTTCTGATGATTCAGGAAATCATGAGGCATGTATATATATGTTTGAAAACCTCAGGTCATTGTCTCTTGGAAAGCCAAATACTTCCCTTTCACGTGGGAGAATTGACAGCATGTATTGACCTTCTCATCTTGGTAGGAATATTTTTCTGGATTCCACTGTCTCATGAAGTAAATATCAGACAAGTCACTTTACTTCTACTGGGGCTTAGCCAAACTTACCGCTAAGAGACAGAGGGAGACCTGGGCATCTGGGAAATCAGTTTGTTTGAAAACCATTTTAGAAGTGAAGGTCTTCTGCATTTTCCTGAGTTGACACTCTGGAATGCCGCAACCAGTGTGAACCAACACGTTTTCACTCCTTCCATCTTATTTGCTGAGAGACACATGTGGATTGAAGGCAGGGGAAGGAATTCGTGGTTCTATACTGGGAACCTAAATGAGTCATCCCTTGGGAACAATTGGTGGGGGGGTACCCTATGAGTTTAAACTTGTGGAAGACAGCACCACAAGGATAAAAACAAAATGGGAGAAGTTGTGTTTGTGCTCCTGTGATGGTTTTCCCCTTTGGCTGTCTTATTCTAAACCACCCTAGGGACGGACAAATGTCACGTTCACTTCTAAATCTTAGTATCTGATGGTTCCACCAAACTCCCACCCCAGGAAAGTATCCCAGTCCACCCAACTCAGCCACATTGTTGCGAGTGACTTGGCCACAAAATAATTTCTAATTTCATGATTCTTTGGAGCATCAACAAGAAAGCATTTCTATTAATTCTGTTGGGAAGAGTTGGTGGTTATAGCATTATATGGAATCATCCCCGTTTCAAATATTCAACTCCTAACTCATCACATAAGCCTTTAAAATCTCAGAAATTTCAACATTTAGGTCTCTTGGAAACCGCCTTTTGTACTTTGTGTGTGGCATCAAAACTGTTTGGTAATCCACATTGTTTATTTTTTATTTTGAAAACATGGTCGTTTAATTTAAAAAAGAATTTGGTAATAAGAGCCTTGGTCGTTTCTTGATCACACATACAACAAATGGATTTCATTTTCCATTCTAGCCAAGGCCTTCAGCCTTGGAATCACCCATGCCTCCTTGTCTTTTGTCCATGTCCCACATTTAGGTCATGAACAAGTTCTGTTGGCCTTATCTTCTGAATCTATCCAGAATCTGGCACTTCTTACTCCCCCCACCACTCCTCCGCTCCCAGCAGCCTGCTTCTCCGGCAGTGGCCTCTCCCGGCCACCCTGCTTCCAGATGTCACCACCCCACATGCATCCTCAGCACAGGGAATGTGACCCTTATAAAATGTAAGTCAGATCATGTCACCCCTCACTGCCAGTGGCTTTCTGTCTCACTCAGAGTGAAAGCCCAAGACTTCACAATGATTGTGAGGCCAGACTTGATGGGCACCCCTCTTCCTGCCCGCCCCCCTGACTGCAGCTCCTCCCCCTCTCTCCCTCGCACCTTCCTCCCAGCCATTCAGGCCTCCTTGCTGTCTGTTCTGTGAACATGCGGAGCACAGGCCCTGGAATGCCTTTGCTAGTTATCTGCAAGGCTCACCCCCTTACTGCCTCCAGGCTTCCCTAAATGTTGCCCCCTCACAGAGAACTGCCCTGGCCACCCTATATAAGATGGCATCTGCTCCCTCTGACTCCTCCTCACAACTGTGCTTAATTAGCATAGTATATTTATTTGATTATTGTTTTCTTCTCTTTACCAAAAATGTAAGCTCCACCGGGACAGACTTTGTCTTGTTCACTGTAGAATCTTTACTTTCTGGAAGAGTGCCTGGCACATAGAGATATTCAGTACCTATTTTTTGCATGATTAAGTGTCCTAGTCTCAAACCAGGGAGCAGAGAACAAACAGGTGGGTGTGTGGGTGACCAGAGTCCTAAATATTCAGGTGTTGGAGCCACGTTTCCAAAACAGCTGCTCATGCCTGGAAAGGACACCGAAGAATTGTAGTGTCCCTAAAATTCTTTTCTTAGTGAAGAACTTTTTAACGTTAAGCATCAACCTCTTCTTTTCCTTTGAAAATTACTTTGTGGATGTATCACTTGCCTTTAATAAGATGCCCCATTTTTAAGGGTAGTATTTGTTGAGTTCTGACAAATGCCTACAGCTGTGTAACCACCACCACACTGAAGATATAGAACCTTTCCATCACCTCAGAGAGTTCCCTCCCACCCCTTTGCAGGAAATCCTCAGCCCCCATCCTGGCCTTGGGTAATCACTGATCTGCTTTCTGTCATCCTAGGTAAATTCTGTCTCTTCTAGAAGTTTATGTAACTGGAAGCAAACAATAGGTACTCTTTATTCTCCTGCTTGGCATAATATTTTGAGATTCATTTATGGAGTTGTATGTATCAGTGGTTCATTCCTTTCTATTGCTGAGTAAAATTAATAGGACTTTTAATAAAAAAAAACTCCCAGGAGGACAATGGCCAACCTTTCAACCCCTTCACACTTTAGTCTGAATGAGTTTTGTTTTTCGTTGAGCAACATATGGAAAGTATAAAGGGCATCTGGGTAACTGGAAGAGAGGGGAAGGCCTGACAAGGTAAGAAGCTGAAAGGCAATTTTGCCAGCTTGGCAGTTTTGCTTGTCTTTCATGAACAGAGTCAAGGACCTGCCTCTTGCCTGCGGTGCCAGAAATCCAAGAGTGAGTGAATGAATATTACTGAATATCTCCTATGTGCTAGATTCTACATGATGCTCATGACAACACTGATTAAATGTTTGAACTCTCTTCTTTCACGCGAGGAAATAGATTCTGGAGCTGTTAATAGGATTCAGGCCAGGTCTTCCTACCTACAAGGTTCAATTCCAATATGAACCCTCCCTGGTCACCGACTCCCTGTCCTGGGCAGAGCACAGTCAGAGAGAGAGAAGGAGAGAGGGAGGCAGAGAAGGAGGGAGAGAGGGAGGGAGAGAGGTCAGGACAGATCCATGGCAGGAGTGCAGGAAAAGGAAACTCTTGAGCTGCATCAGGTTTCCCTGCACTGATCCAGTCTGGGCACTTAGGGGATCCGCTGACCCAGCCTGGGGGGTCACTGGCAGTGCCTCCCCGGCTTCAGCACGGTGCCTCCTGCTCATAGCTTTCCCTGGAATGAGACCCTGAGTATGAGCACAATCTTCAGGCCACTCCCAGAAAAGGTGGGGAAGTCTGCATGGTGACCAGGGCATTTCTGAGAGCCTGGCAAACAGGAGGCAGAGCTGGGCCTTGGCCAGCGTGCTGACCACGAGCGCTGGTTCCCTACAGGCTGCATTCCGGGACTTCAAGTGTCATCTCTCTCCAGCCACGTGTGTTTACCCTTTGCGCACTCCACATCTCTCCCTTCGACCTGGTGGGGACAGGCAGGCGAGAACGAGGCCACTGCAAGATGGAGCCCTTGAGACTTGCTCTGCCTGGCAGGCACTCCTTAGCATTTCACACAACTGGCCTGCAAATGCCAGCTTGCCTGCATTTCGGAGGTGTGTTCATTTCCTAGAGCTGCTGGGGCAAAGATCCCAAGCAGGTGGCTTAAAGCCACAGGGGTGGATTCTTTCACAGTTCTGGAGTCTGGAAGTCTGAAACTGAGGGGTCGGCGGAGTAGGTTCTTCTCCCCGCAGTGCCCTTTTCCTCACAAGATGAGTCTGGGACTCCGCGTTCAGCTGGCCCAACTTTGCCTTCCGCTGCCTGCACTTTGTGTTCACACCGCCGTACCTGGCAGGGCAGTCACACCGCTCTGTGCCTTCCCAAATTCTGTCCCCTCGGCCTGGAAGGCCCTCCTCTTCCTCCCCTCTCTCCCCTCTCTGTGTGAAAACTCTCACTTGTCCTTCAAGCCTTTCCCCTTGATGAGGGCTCCCCGAGCACTGTGGGGAGGGTTGACTGTGGCTCTTGGTGTCCAGCGGTGCCCCTGCGTGTCCCTCCATTGCTGACACCTAACCCAGAGCATTGTTTTTGTCATCACTACTGTCCATCTCTTCTCCAGACTGGGCCCCTTAGAGGGTTTCTTTTGAGTCCCCAGGCAGTTACATGGAAGATCATTCAGCTGAATAAACACGGCAAGCCCCTTCCGGGGATAGAGACCTAGCAGCGTCTTTCTCACACTTGCATATTCCCTCCTGTGCTTGATGCCTAGCTGGCTCTCAAAGTCTTCCTGTGTGGCTTAGCTACTGAGAGGAAAAGCCACCCTCAGCAGAGGCCTGGTGGGAGCTGTAGCCCAGGACACTAGCAGCCCCTCCGTGAGTGCTCCAAGGAAATACAATCTCCCTGGGTTCTTCTCCTACTGACTCAGGTGCTTCTCAAATGAGATTTCACGGAGACCAGGGGGAAGGACAGGTGGTGCCTTTCATCTTCCCAGGGAAGAAGTGAAGGGAGACAAAGGGGGCACCCCTGGCCTGAGGGTCTACAGCCCCAATTCCGAGGCAGTGCTGATAGAGGGGCCAGAATGGGGCATCGGTAGAGCCTTTGGTGTTCCTGGCTCATCCCGGCGGGGGAATGGGGATCATGCAGTGTTGGTCAGTGTCGCCAGGGCCTGGGGTCTCAGACTGTGGCTGACCCAGGCCCATCCTCATGGAAAATGACCCCCTTGCAGGCTTGGCTACTGAATGAAGGTTCCTCTCCAGCATCAGCCCAGCCTCTCCTTTGGGGGAACAAGGAACCCTTAGTGTGAGGTTCTGTCTTTTCATCTCCTCATTTCCAGTCATGTGAGCTTCCCTTCTGCGTCCCTGACAATGCTACCTGTCACTTGAAGCCAGGTGACGACTAAGGTTGGGCTCACACCTGGGCCTCCAGGCTCCCTGTATACTGTTTCTTCCATTGATGTCCAAAGGCCATCCACCTTGTTCTCCGGACCATTTTAGCAGGACGGGAGACCCAGCAAATGAGTTATTCCATCTACTGGCTCCCACTCTGTCCCCTTCAGGGGTGACTCACAGTTGCTCAGCCGTCCCCTCCTCCCCAGTCTTCCTGCTCCAGCCAGACCCCCAGGGGTTCTGGGGCAGGGCCGAGGCTGGGAGAGACTCCCAGGGCTCATGATGCAGGGAGGCGCTCGCTCTCGGGCTGTGGTAGCGCCCTGCACCCAGGAGCCTGGCTGGGTACTGGGTTGGTGTCCTGAAGAAGGGATTGGAGGATAAAAAAGGGTTAAAAGGTGGGTAGAAGAGAGAGTGCTGAGAGGACCAGGTGGGAAACCCCCAGTCAGTGCAGAATAACGGCCACAGGGGACCCAGGGCAATGCTTGGGAACACACATCCCCACAAAGCCCCGTGCACACCGCCCGGGCTGCCCAGACAGGCGTCACCCCCGGAACAAGGAGCACCGGGAAAACAAACACACTCGCTCTGTTCTTGTTAGGTTTCCCAGGGAAAGTGGGGGACAGGGAGGAAGTCCCCAAAGCCAAGTCCTCTTTGCTTGTACTCCCTCCTCCGACCTGACCATGATCCTCGTCCTGGGCAGGGTGACTGGGTGTCCTAAATGCCGGGCAGAAGGGGCCCTCAGAGACAGCCGGTCCTGTGCTGTCCAGCGCGACGGCCACCAGCACACAGGGCTTCTGAGCCCGTGAAACGTGGCTAGTCCCCATAGGCAAGGGCTGTATGTAGAAATACACGCTGGGCTTCTGAGGCCATAGTTGGCCGCAAAAGAATGTGCAATATCTCATTAACATATTTAAAAAGATTGATTATGTGGTGAAATGATCATTTGTTTGGCATCTATTGGGCTAAATAAAATATATTATTGAAATGAATTCCCCTGTTTCTTTTTACTTCTTATATTGTGGCTGCTAGAAAAATTAACATTCTATATGTGGCTGGCCTTTGCGGCTTGAATGATACAACGATTGGACAAAGCGGTCTTGTTCCTCCTCTAACAGACAAGGAAACTGAGGCTCAGAAAGAAGACCTGACTTTGCAGAACAGACTAAAAAGCTAGTCTCCACCGATCCCTTGATTACCCCCTGTGCAAACGAACACACACACACACACACGCACACACTCACTAGAAGCCCCAGGAGACTTACAAATCCCTGGGTCATGGGAGGTATTCAAGACATTGACTGTGCTTTCTTGACAGTAAAGTAAAAACCTAACAGACGTGCAGGCATTGGCTCCAAAAGGTCACATTTTTAAAGCCCATTAGACTCTGGAAACTTGGGGTGTGAGGAGTGAGGAGAAAGCTGGGGAACCCTAGACCATCCCGCCTGAGTAACCCAGGTCAGTTTAGCAGGCGCGCCAGTGGGCGCCCTCCAGGCACACAGCCCTCCTCCCCCACGGCTGGGGCAGAGCCCGGCCCGGCCCTCCCCCTGAGGGGGCAGCCGCTCAAGGATTGTTTGACAAGTAAACAAAGACAAGTTCCAGGAGGACCGGCTCGTAACAGAAGAGGAGTGGGCAGCGGAGGGGGCGGGAGCAGGACACCAAAGGCAAATTCCTTTATTTCATAATTTTATCTGGCCTCCCCTTTCTCACCAACCGCCAGTGTCAAGACTTTGAGAGGTGGTCCGAAAGCAGGACGATAACGATCTCTCTGCCTCGGGGCAGCTCATCACAGGACGGCTCGGACAGCGGAGGGCGGCCGGGCTATCTCGGTGGACTCCCAGGGGGAAGCGCTCCCGGGCCCCCTCCTGGCTCTGGCTAGGGAGCCCCAGAGGGTGGTCACCGCCTCCCATCCGGCGCCTGCCGCCCCCCGGCACAGCCAGGTGGGAGGAGGGGGAGGAAGGCTGAGCTGCAGGGAGCCCTAGAGACAAGCCAGCTTTTCCCACGGAAAGGGGAGGAAGGGCCACTTGGGGGTCAGCTCGCCGTGCTATTTCCTCCAATAAACACGGCAAGTAACTGCGTACCGCCCTCTCCAGCCTTCGTCCAGCCCCAGCCCACGGGCTGCGGGACCCGGGAATCGACCCAGGCGCTCCTCGCAGCAGAGCCCGCGCGGTTGGCAGACGGCGGTGCCCGGCTGGTGCGGCCCCGTCCCGGAGGGTACAGCGGGCAGGGCTGCCAAGGAGCCGTGCCCGCCGGCCCCCTGTCCCCCCGGCCCCCTGTCCCCGCGGCCCTGGGTCCGGCGGCGGCGCGCGTCTCAGAGCAGTCGGGGTGCCAGGCGGCGCCCGGGAGGGTCTCCTGCGCCCCCCCACCCCCCACCTCGAGGGTGACTGCGGCTGACGTCAGGCGGCTTTGGGTTCATTCCCTGGCACGAGGACTTTATTTTCATAACAGCACGCCGCGCCGCGGGACTGGAATGGGCGTGTCCTCTCCCCCCGGCCCCCTCCCTGCCCCGGGCCCTCCGCTCCCGCCCACGGGCCACACCGCCTTTATAACCGCCGGGCGCCGCGAGGCCGGGATCGCCGCCCGCGGCTCCCGCAGCTCCCAGGGGCTCCTCCCGGCTGCTCGCAGGCGCGGGAAGCCGCGCAGGTTCGCGCCTCAGCAGGCACCAGGGTAAGGGGGGCGCGCGGAGCCGGGGCGCCGAACTCGGGACTGCGATCCCGGGGAGCGCGGCGCAGGGAGGGGCGGGGAGGGAGGAGGGCAGTCCTGCCAATGGACTGCAGCCGGCTCGGGGAAAGGAGTCTCAAGGGAGGAATTCCTCGGGTTGGATTCAACTCAGTTATTTTGAGGGGCTTCCCAGGCTAAGACAGAGGGAGAGAGCGAAAGGGAACCCGGATACTAGTTTCTGCTCAGACACTTTATACAAACTCTCGGTAGGCAGCATCCTGGCCCGGCAGGTGGGCGTTCTGGGACGGCTGTAGGCGATGATAGAAGAGGAGAAAGAGCTGAAAGGAAAGGAGCAGGTGGGGGGAGTGGGTGGTGGGGCAGGAGGAGGGAGACGGTGAAAACTGCTGCTTTGCCCAGGTGCCAAGATGTTGCCATTTATTTTGTCCTTCCACAAGTGTGCCCCTCTGAGTTTTGGGAAGTAGATTCTAGAAGCCACCCCTTCTTTTGATGTGAGTGTGGGGCCATGGGCTCCATGGCATTACCTCCGCTGCTGTCCCCCCAGTTGCTCTGGAACCCGGGGCACATGGAAGTTGGATGTCCACGACAGTCCACTTCCCGGGTGACGACTAGCTGGGACTCAGGGATGGTCCACAAACTGTCCCAGATGGTCCCTTAAACCTCCACAGGGGAAGGAAGGACCAGCAGATAGAGGAAGCCTGATCAGGATCAAGGAATTTGAAGGGCTTTCCATTCCTGACTCCTTTCCAAGCTGATTTTCCCCTCAGAGAGTTTGTAAATACCACACCTGTTGAAGGTTGGGTTGAACAAGCCACGGCTGTGAGCCCGTTCCTGAAGGGGAATACTTGAACCACTGCAGATACAATGGACTGGGGCCCTGGGAGGGGTGAGGGTGGGGGTCAGAATTCCATCCTGTGGGTGAGGGCCGGCTACTTCCAAGAGAGGGAAGGAATGGCGGGGAGGCAGGGTCAGAGGTGTAACCAGAGGGAGACAGAAAGCTCCTCTGGGGGTATGGAGAGGCATGTGCTCTAAGGGCAGTTGGGAATGAGCCAGTCACTCCTGGGAAGTGCTCTCAACCCTTGAATCAGGAAGCCTGATTTCTTTCTCATCCAGGCTCTGCAGGACCTTAAGGTTGTGAAGAGGCAAGTTCCTCCGGGACCTTGGGTTTCTCCTAAGGGGTTTGGAGAAGGCCCCCAGCTCCTTCCCAGGGCTGAGATCCTAGTCCCTTTGTACATGCACCTGTCTCTTTGGGAGTCCTCTTCAGAGCCTGCTCCTTTGTAGTCCACCAGTTAGTGGGAATTGAAGATAACAGGATATGCAGAAGAATTTCTGTGTGATTTTATTCTTCTCATTTGGGAGTTCGTCTTCAGTTCCATTGCTATTTAAAAGTGCATAGACTGAGCCGAGGAAATGGGCAGGAAATGATGTGTTGGTATAATAGGACCTTTAAAAACAATGGATTGAGTAGTATTTTCACTTGAGTGGTCTTGGAATTTCTGAGTAGGTTGGTATGTTTGTTTCTTAGGTCTTATATTTATTGCCTTTTGGTCAGAATATATAGTGTGTGTATTCCTTATATTAGAATTTTGGATTTTTTTGTGTGTGGTTTAAAATATGCTGTTTTTGTAAATGTTCCATGACCCTTCAGTAGAAGCAATCATATAGAGCAGGGGTTGGTAAACTAAGTCCAAGGCCAAACACATCCCACTTTTTGTGCATAAAGTTTTATCGGAACACAGCCATGCTCATTTGTCTATGGGTTGTCCATGGCTGCTTTCAGCTACAACCGTATGGCCTGCAAAGTCTGAACTATTTATTATCTGTCCCTTTACAAAAACTGTTTGCTGGTAACAGACATATATAGGATCTTAATTAAATAATTAATGATGGAAATCGAATAAGATATGAAGATAGAGAATATTTTGATTAAAGTATCCATGGCACATTTACAAAAATTTACCATACTATTAGTTTTGTCTGTTTCATCTACTGAGGACTGATAAATGAGTATTTAATTCTCCTATATCGACAGTATTTCTTTTGATTTCTCCTTGTATTAATGGTAGGTTTTGTTTTATGTATTTTGTTGGTATATTATTCAGTGCATAAGAGTTTATGATGGTTGTATCTTCAATGTGGAGTATCCCTGATTATTTTAAAGCAGCTTTTTCATCCATATAATACCTTTTTGCCTTGACTAAACTTTGTGTCATATTAACACCTCAACTCTTAATTTTCTTACCATGAGCAGCTCTTTACCTTTGTACCATACATATTCCTGCTAAATAAAATCTATTATTTTTGCCTTTTTTTTTGCATTTATTTTCACTTTTTCCTTCCTTTTGCTTTCAAAGCTTCTAAATCCTGTTGTTTCAGGTGTGGTTCTTCTAGGTATAGTATAGTTTAATTCAGTCTTTTTTCAAAATGGAAAAAGTCACCATTTTCATTTTAAAAATAGTCACTCCCTTTGTCCTCTAGTTTTTGGCCATGTGGTGTGCTCTCTCCATCCTCTCCCACATTAGATAGTCTTTTAGATCTTTTAGTATTTTTAGATCTACTAGCCCACTGAGAGGATGGTAGTACCATCCTCAGGGCTTAGCAATACAGGCTTGCAGAGAGAGGTAAGTTTAGCCTGTGACTTCTTGGATCAAGCATGAATATGTTACCTTTATATATTGAAAGAAAATAAAGCTGTCTTTGAGGGCTGTGAGATGGTATGCAAGGAAAGGTTTCACTTTATCCATCTGTTTTCTAGAAATTTCATTTCTTAAGATTCTGGGACTAAGAGATTTGGAAGCTTTACTTAAAATATTAAATTTTTTTCTAAAAGAAATTTTCAGTATTTTTTTTAAGATTTTCAGTATTTTATTTTATATTTTGGTAATTTATTTGATATCAATTTGAAGTCCCCAGGTTTAAAATAGAGGAAGATGGAAATACCCCCTGGAAAGTACCCAAAAGTGAAGAAATTGGAATGAACACTGTAGTTACACTTGTTTTGATCTGCCTGTGGTGGTATGATGATTTATTTTCTCTCAGTTACTATACAGAAACTCAATTCAGTGACATTATTCAGATGTTACTCATAAGCTGTTGCCAGGGTGTATCACTTTTATGTCATCAGAATTCAGATAGCTACCCAGAATAGGGGCTCCTGGAGATTTCCTTTCCATTTATAACTAATCCTTCCTCAAGGGAGAGAAATTTCTGTGGGACTCCACCCTTGTCTTAGAACTCAGCATAGATAGAAAGATGAATATTAACATCAGCACATTCATCTTCAAAAATTCCTCCTCCCCATTACTCAAACTTGCTAATAAATAACTTGCTTTGAGTAAACACTCAGTGGTCCGTCTTAGTCCAAAACACTCACTCAGCAGCCATTGTGCAGAGCACGTCCTGAGGGGATAACAAGAGACGGATTTGCTCTATTTCTTTAAGAAGCTTGTGACCTGATAGGCGAGTCAGCACTGATATTAATGCATATATAACATATATATGGAAAAACTTGAGTGCCAAGAAGTACCTAATCGTAAAAACTATGAAGAGAACTTCAAATTTAGAATAGGATGGGATTAATAAAAAGAAAAACCTTCATGATAGAAGTAAGTTTTGGGCTAAGTTTCAAAGAAATATGGCAGACGGACTGTGGGTCAGAGTGGCAGGGTCCTTCTGGCTAGGAGAACAGCGTGTGTGCGTGGAGGCAAAGAGCATCACTCTGGGGAAAAAGGCCTCAAGTGAGCTCCCATTCCCCCTGAATCAGAAACCTTCTCAGATTTGCTTGCCTTGCATAGAAGGGAGAGGGGAATTAGGAAGGTGGGTGGAGGAGGGTGGGAGGACCAGCTGAAGCTCAAATTGAGGCTGAAAGCCAGGACCCCTTCCCAGGCTTCTCTTCTTCGCTCCACTTGCGGCATCTGACTCCATTGGCCACTCTTTTTATTAGAAACTGCCCCTTGGCTTCTGGAAAACTGCCTGGACTCACTTCCTTTACTAACCCCCCACAATTCCTTTCGAACATCCTTTGCTGACTCCTGCTTTGACGAGAAGGTGGCCCCGTGGTTCTGCCCTTGGCCCTCCTGTCCGCAGTGCCTCCTGTGGGGTGGTCTCCTCTCAGGGCTTCAGCTGCCTCCTCTGTACTTCCCCTAACCCAGTCTGCGCTTACAGCCCGAGCCTGTCCTGAGCCGCAGACCCTCACGTCCCAGCACAGAGGGGTCAGCACAGCCTGGTGTCTAGGGGCCTGGCTTTTAAGGGCCATGTGATCTTGGGCAAGTTATTTTAATTTCTCTGTGCCTCCATTTCCTCACCTGTAGGAAGGGGACATAATGACAGGGGTGTTGTGGGGATCAAATGAAACAGTACATGGCCCAGAGTAAACTTTTAGGACAACTTAGCCTTGTCATTCCGGGAGACCTCCAACTGCCTGTACTATATTATCTGAAATTCAACAAGGCTAAACTTGGCATCTCTCCTCACAAAGCGGTATTTCTTTCTTTCTTTCTTTTAAATCCAAAATGTGTTTATTGGGATGGTTTCCCACTCATTTGGATTCACGGTGCTCTTAGGGCTGCTTCCGTCTAAAGGCGCATCATCTGTAAGCCTTGCTTTCTCCCTGTAGGCTGGCAGAGGACAGTGGAGCAGGCAGCACACAGAGCTACCATTCGTGCATGGCTAAAGATGCGATTCTATAGCCTTCTGGGCATTTCCTGTCCGTGAATAGGAAGTGGGGCTCGGCACCAGGCGTTTCTTCTGTGTTTCCTCTTTTCTTCTGGAGGGAGACGAGGGAGATCCTTTGCAAGAGGCATGTTCTCATGGCCAGGTCGCCACTGCCAGGGGGTCAAGCCTGTGTTTCTAAGCTCCATTTGGTTGCCTAAGCCAGCAGTTGGCAATTAACTGGACTCCTTCATGCCCCAAGCCCTGAGCTTCTCCTTTCCTCCCACGGTTCCTTGCCCATCTTTCATGCCTTATCTCTCTGGTCTCCTCTCTAAAGCACCCCCTGTTTTTCATCCCACTAGGTAGGTGGGGTCCCTGTTTTCCATGTGCCCTCAGCCTCCCTCCGTACTCTGTAATTCCTTGTTGGTAGGACAGGGTGACTTTTTGTGTCCTTCCAGGGGCAGCAGCCACACTTTTGGTCCGTGTGACTTGTACACTTAACATAGTACCTGACACAAAGTAGATACTGAGATGTTTGTTGATTAACAGGAAGATTGGCCAAATGCAGGACTTCTCACCTGGGAGACTTCTAGAGATGTTGTAAATGGAGAGAGGCCAGAGTTAGGGAGAAAAGCTCCAGGGATCATAACAGTGATGAAATGGAAGGTGAAGCGATGATTCAGACTACTCAAAAAGAGGCATTCTTCCTAACTATGTGACAGTGGGCATGGCGCTCTCTGAGTCAGTCCTCTCACCCATAAAATGGGCTGCCGGAATAGTAAATGAAATAGTAGTTGTAAAAACATGTAAATGAGAGAATCGATACAAAAACATTGACATCCAGCATCATGTCTGGCTGATGTCCTCACAGGAGGATTCATTATGTGGTAGTAGTCATCATTAATTAAATTGTGACCGTTGGTATTCCTAATGATTGAATGTAGCAGTGAAAAATGGTAGAAAATCACAAATTTGCCTGGCAGGGATGACAGGAACACTCAGCGTCGATAAACACTTTGGTTATTTGGTGCCATTCCCCAGGCAGTCCTAAGAGGCAGGTATTGTCCTCTTCATTTTCAGATGACAGGAGATCTATCTGCTAAGGAGGAAGATAAGATTCAGCTTTTGACAAGGTTTAGGACCCCAGGTAATTCATGCGCAGATAGATACTCCAGGGAAGGCCGCACACAGCTTGGGGAACCTTCTAGGGCTAGGCACATACGACTCCAGACACCTTTCCTGCCTCTCTGGGAAAGACAGAGAGGTGTCTCAGAGCCTGGAAACTAGAAGCTGGGGACCTCGGCAAGTGCTGGCATCTGTCCTCGGGTACCAGTCCATGCTGTGTGCTGTCAGGACCGCGACTGGGGTCAGTACAGCTGGCTTTGTCCTGCAGGTGAGCATTCCCCTGTCTTGCCCTTCTTGGCCTGCTCAAACCTTCAACCTAACCTCTAGTCATGCTTTGGGGTTTGGTTAGGAGTTTGCGGCACATATTTTTTTAATGGCAGGGGATGGGGCAAGCAGGAGGATGAGGGAGAGTGAGAAAGAGATTTGAGCTCCTTCGACAAGAAGCTTCCAGATGGATGGACCGCGGAGCTGGACGTGGACTCAGGCCATCTAGTTCAGCGGCCACCCCTGTACTGGAGAAGAGGATGGAGGTTGCAGGACATGGCATCCGCACGTCAAGGCAGCCAAAGCCCCTTCTTCCTCAAAGGGTGGAGTGAAGACAGGGCTTGGAGCTGAGCCCAGTAGATGACTCCCTCCCTCTGAGCTCTTCTTCCTTTCCCTTCCTTCTTTTCTTTTCTTTTCTTTTTTAACTTATTTTTTCACGCCTTGACTCATTGCAGAGGGCTTTAGGGTTGTGCCGAGTGATTGCAGGGTCTCTGTGGTGGTTTCGTTGGATTAATGGGCCGTTCAGTTAGCAGCTGTGGTTAGTGGAGGGGGTCTCGCCCTTGTGACTCAGACGCCCATTCTCAGGTCCCAGGCCACAGGCTACACACGCTAAAACCCCACTATCTTCCTCCAACAGACAGGGCTTAGTCATCAGGGAACTGGCTGGGAGCGTGTGACTGAATTCTGGTAAATTCTCCCTGCTTACTGGGAAAACCTCAGGATTCGTGCTCTCCTAGACACACCTGGTCACTTAGGTGGAGGCCGGGTTCCAGACAGGGCCCTGCGCTCCCATCCTCAGGCCCAAAGTGCGACTTTAGGCAGCCTGTGTAAGGAGAGGATGGAAGCAAAGGGGTTAGGACTACAGCCAGTGGACAGGCCAGTGAGGAAGCCCAGTGGGACTGACCAGCCCAACCGGGGCGCCCTCCTCCCCACAACACTCCTCTTGTCCGATCCGTATTCTAATCCTTATCTCACACACCCATCCTGGTTAGGCACTCACCTGCCTCAGGTGCTAGGTGAGAGGCTGGCGAGAAATGATTAACAACTCAGCCCTCACCTTCACAGAGCTTTGATCTGGAGGGAGATACAGGTTTACCAGTGTTGCAGGGATGCGGGGTAAGGTGCTGTGACAGGGAACCCGAGGCTCTCAGAATTCCCGGGATGTGTCTCTCCCTGTACTTGGGAATCAAGGAAAGCTTCCTGGATGAAGGGACCTTTAAGTCAAGTGAAGCGGGTGCAGAATGGGGGAAGTTGGGGGGTATGTTCCACACAGATGGGAGAGCATGTCTGAAGGGAGATGAGGGCTTGTTTGGAGGAGTAGTAAGTACTGGTGATGAGGAGGAGGGTGTGAGGTAAGGCTAGAGAGGCAGGCAGGGGCTGAGAACTTACCCTTTTGTGCAGGCTTCTGGCTCTGGCCCCAACTGCAAATAGAATGGCTCAGAGAGGGCAAGCCTGGGGGCAGACGGCCGGGCTTCTGAAGTGGTGCAGGTAGAAGTGATGAGGGCTGCAGAAGCAGACGCAGTCAAGAGACACTGAAGGGGTGGGATGGAGGACATGGATGGGGGGTTTGCTAATGTGGGTGTCTGAGGCCAGTTCCCAACTCAGTGCTAGAGCTCAGGTTGGCTTTTAGAGCCCCAGCTTTGGGCTCACAGAGGAGGAGACCCCTGGATGCCTCCTGCTCTACGTTCTCAGCCTTCTCTTAGGACCTCCTCCTGCCCATCCCACTTCAGCAGAGCCAATGAGCCAATGTAGTCATTTCCTTACCATGCAGGAATCGGAGGGGACGCATAACTCTGAGCAGATGGAGCCACTCCCGAGGGCAGGCCGTGCTCCTCAGGGGGTCTGGCCTGTGCTCAAAGCCTGAAGAAAGCAGCCCCCGAGATGCAGTCACCTCTGTTTGTGATGGGCAGCTCCTTGCTGGCTTTAAAGTTCTTACCAGACCAGGGGGCTGGACAGTGCCAAGACTGGTGTCATTGGAGTTAGAATTCGGGTTTGACTCCTGGCCCTTCTGCTTATAAGCCGTGTGACTTTGTGAGATAATATGTAGGGTAATAATAATATGAGCTATTATTATTATAAAGTGTTGTTGGGATTAATCGAGTAAAGTGCGTAACAGCGTGTCTGACCCATGGTGACAATGAGTTAGGAGACCTTCCCTCCCCTTCAGGGCAGCCCGAGAGTAAGCTGGTTACTTTCTGCCTTTGGTCTGTGTAGGAACAAGCCCTTTCTTGGCTGGACCCGAGGCCTCTGTGCCCTCGACTCTGGTTACAAACCATGTCCACATACCCACTATTCTCATTCCATTTTCTCTTTTTTGCTCCGGCTCTTAGGTTCTCCCAGGCCGAGGCTCTCTAGCTCTGGGGAGTTTGTGTTCCCAAATGCGGGTCGGTTCCCTTTTCCCCCTCAAGCCCTGCTTTCTAGCAGTCCTTTCAGCTTCTCAGAACTCTGTCCTTCTCCCCTCACCACGTTCCTCATCTCGGCCACCTCCTGGGCAGCCCAGCACCTTCTCGGTAAAGACCTGCTTGGTGGTGAGTCTGACGAGTTTTATTTTCCTCCAAGTTCAAAGTACTTAGGACATTTTAGACCCGTTGTGTAATGCCTGTCATGCTGGGGAAAGGATGGAGGAGGACTGAAGAAGGTGAGTTAAGGATCATTCCAAAACCACGAGTCACCCAGATAAAAAAAAAGAAAACTGTTTAATAAGAAATTGTAAAAAAGACATTTGTAAGAAAATTAGGAAATATGAACCTTAACTGGATATTTGATATTAAAGGGTTATTGTTAATTTTAAAAGCACGGTTAAGTTAAAAAGGAGTTTTATCTTTTGGAGGTACATGCTGAAGTGTCTAAGCATAAATGATACTATGTCTGGGATTTGCTTAAAAATAACCCAGTGATGGCGGGAAGAACAGTGTAGCCCAGAGAAGGCACACAGTGGATCTGTGGCCTCTTGCTGCACTGATGGACAGTGACTGCATTGGGGTATCAGTGGGGACTTGATAATATGGGTGAATGTAGTAACCACAGTGTTTTTCATGTGAAACCTTCATAAGAGTGTATATCAATCATACCTTAAAAAAAAAACCCAGTAAGTGGGATACGCTGCAGATGAAGTAAAATTGGCCATATATTGATAATTTTTGAAACCAAGTGATGCATCCATGGGCCTCCATCATACATTCTCTTAATTTTTGAGTCTGCTTGAAAGTTCCTATAATAAAAACTTCCCCATTAAAAAGAGAGTATTTTAAAGGCACTTGAGGACCTGTTCCTTTGTCTCCCTTGTGTGTTTGGGGTGGAGAAATTGGTTTTTTCCCCACTCTGCACCCACAGCCCATTGCTCCTGTTGGACCCTGGTCTGGGGGTGCTGGGAGGCCCTGACACACGACCCCCACCCACTCAGCTTCACCAGAAGTGAGGGGCCTGGAGGGCTGAGCTGGGGGCTGGCGGTCTCAGCCTCAGTCTCACTGTCCCTTTGTCCAGCACCTGAGTTGTTCTTTAGGCCAAAATCTCATCAAGACAAAGAGTCATCAGGTCCAGAGTCCTTTCCTGTTAGGTGGTTATGTCAACAACTCCTCGTCTGTCTGCCAAGGCACTCCCTGGGCGGTGGGGAAGGAACCGTTGGTTGGCGAGGAGGGGCTGGGAGGGGAGACGTCGCCCTCGGGACTGACTAGAGAGGGTGGGATGTGGAGAGGGAAGGTGGGTGCAGGTGACCTGGGCAGGGCCTGGTCCTTCCCTCGCGTTCTGCCCTCGCGTCAGACAGGCTTCTTCCTCTCCTGCGTGGGTGGTACAGAGGGGGTGCCCTGTCTCCCCTTCCCACAGCGCACAGGTGGGGGGCAGGCAGCTCAGACTTCCAGTCCGTGTATCTCAGAGGTTGCCCATATCTGAGGCTCCTTTACCTTCTTTTTCCTCTTGTTTCACATTCCGTGCGGCCCCGTAGAGGTGGAACGTGCCCCATTCTTTGCTCCATGCTCTGCATGTGGTAGGGAAGATGGTGGTGTGACTTCTGGGGGGCAGGGTGCAGGTGACAGACCCCTGGTGAGGAAAGGCCATGGCAGTGAGGCAGATGTCTGTCTGTCTCTTCTACTGTGGCGGGGAATATGTCTGTTTCTCATTTACCACTGAGTCTCTAGAACAGTGATTGGCACTTAGTGGTGCTCAGTAAATACTGGTTGAATGAATGACTCTAATATACAAAAACATGAAATTTGGAGAGCCAAATTTCATTGAAAAGTTAGGAAAATAGGTTTAAGCTATAAATTATTAAGTTGCTTTACTCTAACACACCACACATATAATATCCAAAAAATATATTGTATTCATTCATATATGTAGGTATGTGTTATACTGCATTTTTATACCTATACATAATTTTTTCCCAATTGCTGTGTGAATAACACAATGCTCATACAGTAACTATCTTAACTACCTGGAATGATGGCTCTGTATCTTTAAGAGAAGTAGGTGTGCAAATTCTGTCCACACTGAGAAAGATCCTCATTTGCCCTGGACAGTCACTGAGCAATGACTCATTTTGTATCCCCCTGTGCTGTTCTCTGCCTTGTGGCTTGATTGTGAAGACACAGGATGGGAGGAGAAGGGAGAATGTTTTTTCTTCTTGGGTTGGTCACAGCGTCCTGTAGAGCTATGAAGAGCCAGAGAAATCTTGTTGATAAGCATTTATGGGCAAGTCATGAAGAAATTCTGTTTTTATTGCCCTCTGGAAAGAGGCAGGATTCAGCAAATGTTCTATACCCTCTCTTGCTTCTGAATCCATGCTGTCCCCTTCCTCCGATTTCTTTCTGCACAGTTTCTCCCTATTTGGACCAGAGGAGACTGAGATCTTTCACTGGTGTGTCTCTATGGAGGGGCTCCCAATGAGCCCTCCCCTCCTGTAACTCTGCCCAGCCCTGACCGTATTTCTCTTCTAGTCAAGTCAAAACTTTTTACAGCTGAGTAATCCTATCAGGAAAAGAAAAACTAAAGCAAAAAAAACAAAACAAAACCGAACCAAAAACCAAAACAAAACAAAAACAATCCATGCACACATAGCAGACAACAGGGTAGAAGGAATAGTGTCATAGAAAACTTAGAGACAGTAAAATAATTCAGAAAAAAATTACGGTTGGCTGAGAAACTGTTAAAAACCATATAGCAATTTTGAATTTGAACTTCTTTCCTGACACTGACTTTAGAATTTGAAAACCATCCATTTTGAGGAAACATACCAACTCCTATCTCTCTTCCCATTTCCGAAGTTATCTTCCCACCTGCACCCTAAACTCCTAGGAATTAGATTTCTTGGGGTTTGGAAGTCAGCCAGGTCTAAAATTGGCATGGAGGTTGTGGGAGCAGAGAAGGTAGCAGACCTGGGAGACTGAGGACAGATACTTAGGAAGTGAATGGCTATGAGCCAGTCCATTTCTGATTACCCGCCAGTGGGAGGGTAGATCACCTGCTTCGTGTGGTCCCCCTGGGTGCTCCTGTCCTTCCTGGGGCTGAGCTAAGGGAGTGGAATCAGGAACATAAACAGTTGCTTGATGGGGCATGTGATGAGGGAGAGAAGGAAGAGGGGAGAAGGAGAGTTTGAGAGAGAGACAGAAATAGGATATCTCAGATTGCAGTTGAAGGCCAGCTAGAACTCACTTGAGAACTAGTAGCTGCAGGAGTTAACAGCATGGATCCTAGAGTCGGATGACCTACTCAAATCTCCTGCGATTTCCCGGCTGTGTGATGCTGGGCAGGTGCCTTGACCACCCCCTGCCTCAGGTTCCTCAGTGTAAAAGAGGGATAATAATTTTTGCGTCACAGGGTTGCTATGAAATTAAACTCACGAACAAATATGAAGGGTAGTTAGAAGAGTTTCTGATATAGTAAAAATGAGCATTAGCTATTGGTAATAGTTGTTCTGAGATCACCTGCTGTTTTTTGCGTTATCGAGGGCTGCCCTCCCTATAGGTAGTTGTTAAGAGCTCACGATGATGGGGAAGACGTCCTCCATCACCTTTTGGACTTAGTAGAGCCATCCTTACATACCTTAAGGAAGGAAAAACCCTTCTAATATGCGACAGCAGACCTAAAGGAGAGGACTCGGTGGCTGAGAGGTTAATGTTTGGCTTTCTGTAGAGAAACCTACAGCTCAGATAACCCCTTTCCCACGAGACAATGGGATACTTAAGCAATGGCTGAGACAGGACCGAAGGTGGAAAGACCTTGTGATTGATAAATTATGGTTAAAGTGTTAACTCTATGTTTCGATATTTCCATGTTCACTAATTCCCAAGAAAACACTAGCCCCTCAGGAACCCTGACGAGTTATTGATGACATAATTTTTTGAAACGAGATTCTGAAACCCTTCAATCAAGCACTGGGTCCTCGGGCTTCGGGGTAAATATTAATATGATTAAATCCCTTCATCGGCCTTTAGAATTTCCCTCAGGAGGTGGAGAAAAATTAGTACTTTATCTCATGCAGTAAGTTCAGGGGCCAAAACCGTACCTGAACTTACACAAGTTCTTCCTAATCACGTTTGGCCCTCTGGGCCCAAGTTTGCTAGGAGAGTCATCGTTCCCTCGCACAACTCTGCTTTCTTGCAGGACGAGAATGGCCGCCGCAGCCCCCAGTGGCTGCCGCTCGGGTCTGGAGGCCAGGTACTATAGACTCTGTGATACCAGCCAAGTTTGGGGCATCGTCCTAGAAGCAGTGGCTGCAGCGGGGGCCGTGACCTCGGTGGCCTTCATGCTGGCGCTCCTGATCCTCATCTGCAAGGTGCAGGACTCCAACCGGCGGAAAGCGCTCCCGACCCAGTTCCTCTTCCTCCTGGGCGTGCTGGGCATCTTCGGCCTCACCTTCGCGTTCATCATCACGCTGGACGGCAGCACCGGAACCACGCGCTTCTTCCTCTTCGGCGTCCTCTTCGCCCTGTGCTTCTCCTGCCTCCTGGCTCACGCCTTCAACTTGACGAAGCTGGTCCGTGGGAGGAAGCCCCTGTCCTTGCTGGTGATGCTGGGCCTGGCCGTGGGCTTCAGCCTGGTGCAGGACGTCATCGCAATTGAGTACGTCGTCCTCACCGTGAACAGGAGCAACGTCGCAATCTTCTCCGAGCTTCCTGCCTCTAGGCGCAATGAAGACTTCGTCATGCTTCTCATCTATGTACTCTTCTTGATGGCGCTGACCTTCCTCACGTCCAGCTTCACCTTCTGTGGGTCCTTCTCTGGCTGGAAGAGACACGGGGCCCACATCTACCTCACCACGCTTCTCTCCATGGCCATCTGGGTGGCGTGGATCACCCTGCTCTTGGTTCCTACCCCGGGCCCCAAGTGGGATGACACCATCCTCAGCTCAGCCTTGGTTATCAATGGCTGGATTTTCCTGTTGGTTTATGTTGTACCTGAATTTCAGCTACTCACAAAGCAACAGAACCCTATGGATTATCCTGTTGAGGATGCTTTTTGTAAACCTCAACTCATGAAGCAGAGCTATGGTGTGGAAAACAGAGCCTACTCTCGAGAGGAAATCACACAAGGTATGGAGCATGGCTGGGTGGAGAATCCCTTGCAGAAAAATAAGGGAGAATCAGAGATACTATAACAATAAAGAACACGCAAGGTTGTCCAGGTCATATCCCTGACAGAACAGGAAAGCTCCCCAAGGTTCAGATCTTGGTTAACATCACCCAGGTAGTTAGAGGCAAGAAGAACTAGACACTGGCCTCTGGAGTCTTAGCCCAACACTTACACAATACCATATAGGTTTCTCTGAATCAAAATAAGCTGTAACAAAGGAATGGCAAAGAAATGACTGGAAAGATTCCTAGAGACAAGTAGATGAGATTGTGTTCTTTGTAGATAACCAGGTAGTCCTTCCAGAAATGTGGAGCCTTTATGTACCTGAGTCCATGAAGTCAAGCCCATAATTCCCTGCAGGGATCACAGAGCAGGGAGAAAGACCTTTTATCATAAACCAGTGGGGATCTCCATAAAGTTACTGAGGACTCTGATTTAGCTGGAAAAGCCACATTTTATTGCATGTCTCTAGGCCTATGGGAGGAAAGAGATGGTATCTGACATAGAAGAATCAAAGGATTTTGCTTGTGCCTGAAGTTGTGAGTAACCAGGTATTCTGTTGTTCTTATAACAAACAGAGGCTAAACTGATAGCTAGAAACTGTCCTTGCCCAGAGGGACCCATTCCTTGGTCTCTAGAGTTTATACTGATTCTGGGACTTAATCAGGGGAGGGAATGGGTTTGGGACGGGACAGAGGGAAGCTAAGGCCAGGTTCTTGGCTTCAGCTAACAATTTTCTCTGCTCTCGGGCACCTGAGGTGCAAAGCTCCCTGGTGCTTCTCACTGTGGCCGTGGTCCCTGCCCTGGGCACTTGGAAGCCTGAAGGGAAGTGGGGAGGGCCACGGCCGGTATTTTACCACCTGTCCACCCCCCTGCCCCATCTATTTTCCTGCTTCCCTTGGTCACTTCACTCCTGGGCTCCCTGTTATCATTCCCCAACGAGTATTATTCCTTCCTTCAATCCTTTCCATTCATTTTGTGAGACATTGTCAGCTTACTTCTCTGGCCACCACACTTCCCTGCTCCCATACCTCTCTGGCTCCCTAGTGTCCACTGCATGTATCAGATCCCCAACAACCACTGGAGCTGGGTTCTCAGTCCAAACAAACCAAGTCCCTGCATTTTCCTGCCTGTGTGTCTTGCCTCAAGACATGTCCTTTGTCCCTGTTCTTGCCCTTACACAGAGCCACACATTCCCCTATCTTCAGGGTTCTCTCCGCCTGTGCCTCTGTGGACTTGATGTGCTCTTATCTTTCCACCTCATTCCACAGTTATTTGTGTAGCTGTCATACTCCTTACTCACTACTGTCAGCCTCAGGGCATGAATCACCCTGGTTAATCCTTAGAGCTCTCACAATATCTTCCATATACAAAGTGTTCAGGTATTTATTGCATAAATCCAAGAGGTAAACTGGGTGGGGAAACAAATGGATCGCTTTAAATTATGTTCATGATGACTGTAGGTATTTACTCTTTTCTGTTCCTGAGATTAAATCCCTCTGATTTTCCCCAAAATACATAAAAAATAATTACTCACAAATTCTGCCCCTCTCCAAAGAAAATAATAAAAAAACATTTCCTGCCTTGTTAGCAGTTAAGGAAGTGAGCAAATCCCTAATGAGATTCACTCCAGGTACACCTCTGGCCAGGTCTGAAAGGACTGGTGGCAAATGTGCTTTTGAAGTAGCCTAGGATGAGGTAGGCCTCCGGTGAAGTTTGGGAAGGGCACTTCCTTCGTGATCACATACTGCTGAGCTTGCTTTCTGCCCGAGGTACAGTCTCTCTCTGCACGGAATGTACGGTCTGTCGGGGAGACAGACAAACACCTTGATGTGTCACACTTTGACACATGATTCAACTGGGGTGAACACAGGTGGGAGAATGAAGGAGGGGACCCTAACGCTGTAATTGCTCCTCTGCCTCTGTTTCAGGTCTCGAAGAGCTGGGTGACACGCTCTATGCCCCCTATTCCACCCATTTTCAGCTGCAGGTAAGCGACCTCTCTCTCTTGTTATCAGCAGCATTAGCATGGAGGGAACTTTTGTCCCTTTGGAATAGGCGATGTAACCATACCGATGGCCCCTACACGGCCACCTGAACAGGCTGACATGCCTCCTTTCACGTAATGTGCCTCGTGGGGTTAGGACAGCCTGGAGTATGGGGCATAGGGAGGATGGCAGGGGGAGGGCTTGGGAGAAGGGGAAGAAAATTAGACTGGAGTCCAGGTTGGAGTCGTGTTGAAATATCTGGGCACTGGAGTGAGATGAACAACACATGTGCTTCCTTTTCAGAATCGGGCCACCCAGAAGGATTTCTCCATCCCGCGGGCCCACACTCGGGCCAGCCCCTACGGTGACTATGAAGGACGGAAAGAGGGCAGCTAGCTCTTCTGAAGAGTGGGACACGCAAGTCAGCGGGACCGGCAGGGAATTTAAAGGGACGTGGGCTAAACCCTGAGTCCAGAAACTACAAAACTGTCCAAACCAATCTGGGAAGAGCTTCCCTTTCTGCTGACCTCAACCACTATTCTGTTCTGGAGATGGTGGGGGCTGACCAGCCTCCAGGGCTTAGCAGCTCTGCAGTATTTTTCCTTTGTCCCATATTTAGGGTATTTCTTTTAAGCGGGAGTTTCAGGCACCTAACTCAGGGTTCGCCTCTGACTATTCCCCGTCATTCAACATGTGACTAAAGCTCTGGTCAGCTGACCACATTCCGGCTCATCCCGCTTCAGGAACCCGCTCCTCTGACTCAAGGCTGGTTTTGTGAGGATGGCTCTGCCCAGCGCAGAACTGCAAATCTGAGCAAAGACAGCGAAGGCCTGTCCCTGCCTGAATCTACACTGGAAGCCAACTTCCTGGCACCCTCCCGTCTTGCCAGGGTAGGAGAGGCTAAAGGTTGCCCTAAATTTACCCATCTCTGTGGCACCGATTCATAGGTCACCCATCTCTGGAACCATTCCCGACCCCACCGCACACTGAATCTCCCCAATACACTTTCCCAGACGTTCTTCTGGACCTCAAGGGTGGTCAAGCCCAATTTCTCTCTGCCTGGAGAATCTGGGCAGTTCTTACCATAAATTCCTGGCACTGAGTTTTCTCCACTCCCTTGCTCCTCAGCCTCTGTAAATAGCTTCACGCTGGGTTCGCCCCTTGCATTCTATGGGCCTGTCTATGAACAGGGGCTGTTCCTTGTATTCCTAAGTTATTCACCGTTCCTCACCTAGAGATGCAATAAAGATGTGGTCACGGCAAATCTTTCCCTGCGGTAGCGGTGGCATTGCACACACAGGTGAAGTGGCAGGCGCTTGTCTTCATGTTGGAGCTGAAGTTCAAGGTTCAGTTCCTCTGGGTGTGGACTTGACCCTCTAGGTGTCTTTCCTTCTCCTTACATCAGTGAAAAGTATGCTTTCCCTCATTTTTGAGGTGAGTGGCAAGGGTGAGAGGGGAGCTCGGAAGGGTCGTGGCTGCTGAGGTTCTGCTCCAGGACAGTGGGGGAATGACAAGCTTGGAATGGGGTTAGGGAGCAGAGCTCAAAGCCAGATGCATGTTTTACGTGAAATTGTAGGAGGGGATAAATCCAGATCCCCATTGGACAGAATTGGTTCATAATGTTTCTTGGAAAAGACATGACTTAACAATGATCATTGACTGAATCCCAGAAACAGCTCTGTGGAAATGACTCTTTGATGAAGGAAAAGAAAAATCCCCAGACACAAAAAATGAAATGATATTAAAAATTTATAGCCAAGTTAGGAAGTCGCCTCCTAAGAGCCTGACACCCCGCTTTTCCTCAAAAGGAAATCTGGGTGCAGATGGAGTATGGGAAAGGGTGAGGTGGGTTGGAGGTGAGCGATAATGTGCTGAATTAGGGACATCTACATGCCACAAAGGTTTGGTTGGTTGTTTCCCACATGGCTTTGCACTAACGTTAGCTTAGTTTTGTATTGAGAAGGGGGAATTACAAATAATGTTTGGCATCCATTTTCGATCTCTATCTGGGCTGAAATAGAATGTGCAAATTTAGCCCCACCTGGTTGATTGATGGCTGAGAGCCCAAATGGCATCTCCTTTGAACTAAATGGGTGATAATGAAATGAAGCTCAACAGCCTTCCTCTCATATATCATTGTCAGATGAAAAATAGTCCACCTCTTATCCCAGCCTGACGTCTAGGCTGGGGTGAGGCAGTTCCATGGCTGCCATACCCCAGGATTCCACTTGATGGCAGTAAAGCCTCAGGGACCAACCTGCTGGGCGTCAGCGCCTCTGAAAGGCAAACTCTTAAGGCCGCTTTGCTGTGAGGGGTGCAGGGCAGAACCACCGAGAGTCAGTGGGCTTGAGGCACATGCACCCCATTTTAAAGGGCTCATACGGATGAGCTGTTTTTGTCCTCCCTCCCACCCTCTCTAAAGGATTTGCTCTCAAATCTTCTGTGCCAGAGATTCAGCCTTTGGGTCTTATTTTTGTAAAACTCTCCAAGGTATTTCCAGCCCATTTGCATGCAACCTGGCAGCTTTATAGATATTGGTTTCATATGCTATTGTTATTAATGTCGATGCATATTTTCGCAGCAAGAACACTGGTCTTTTGTCAGGAACAGCAGCCAAGACAAAGAGGACAGACTGGCTCTGGAAACGCAGCAGTGAAATCCTCATCCCCCGTGCACACCGCAGGCTCCTTCCTTTATTTCTAGGCTTGTCATCACTGCTGAGGACTGAATGGCCCAGCTGCTCTTTTCCTTCCTTGCCCACTTCCTTCTGTCGTGACCAGAGTTTGCAGGCTTGCCACTGCCCTAGCCCCAATCTGGAACATGGAATTATTTCAGAATTGGAGGGGGCAGCCTCAGAAACATCTTTCTCAGGTGTTGACTGCTGAAATCCAGGATCTGGGAAATCGGCCTCCAGTTTATAGGCTGCAGGCTTTGGAAAATCTGTGCCCCCACCTGTGGTTATTTCTGGACTCCCTTCCACCCAGAGCAGACAATGCTTTGCCCCCCCTGGCTTCAGAATGTTCCCGGTGGCAGACAGTGCATGGCCAACCCTGATTTCTGCAACCTCCAGATTGCTACTACATTCTTGACCGTTCAGAGTGGAATGCTCGGTACCTAAAACGTTAGAGCTTGAGAAGGTCCCAGAACGTCTTGAGTTGGCACCTCACAGCCTTTATTGCAGAGAGGAGGGAACTGAGGCCTAATGTGAAGTTAAAACAGCTGGGAAAATTTCTGGTTCGGTGCTCTTTCCACTGTCCACACTGGTATGGTCTGTTTTAGATGCTTTTTCCCAAAGGGGGTACTTGAGTAAAGAATCAAATAAAATGATCATGGTCATGACATAGTTGAAGCTTTTCTCTCATTTTCCTTTGCCTCCCCAGTTGTTTTTTGCCTGATTTCTCCTACAGTTGACTCTGCCCTCTGCCTGGAAGCTGTGGGGACAGACAGGGCCTGGGTGCAGATGGACATTTTCTGGTTTACCACAGGTCACTGTCCAGCAACCCCTGCACCAAAGAGGCCCTTGGCCCTTGGGAAAGTGTGCTGTCAAAGCTGGGATTGGGAGACGAGGCCGAGTTCTTCACATCCCCAGGCAGGCTGATGATCCTTCCACTTGCTGAGTCCCATATTGAGTCAAACATCCACACGCAGCACCTCTTCTTTTCCTTTGTATGGAGTTACAGCTCCCTGCAGGGGGTTTTGCCGCCCCCTCCCCCCTCGGCAATCATTCACGTCCTGTGCAGTTTCTGAGGGCAGAGTTCAGAGGCAGTCCTTGGGAAAACTTTGCAGCTATCTGTTGTGTGTTTAATGACCCGAGCTGCATGTCTTAAGCATCGGACCCGACCATGCTCTTCAACAGGAAAGAAGAGAAGAGGAACGGAACCTTTAATGGAATTTGGTCACCACAGGTGCGACACCAGACTGCCTGGTCCCACCGGCTTCTAGTTCAGGTCCCCTTCTCTATTATGATCTATCAATCCTGCTGATTTTTATCAACTCAAAAAACACCCATGAAAAGCCCATGTAGCTATGCCTGAGCTCTGGGCATGATGGGAGGGGTTAACACCATGCCCTTTGATATGTAAAACCATCTTTATGTCTCTAAGAAGGAATAATTACAGATCAACTATTTTTCACCTACAAGAAACTGGAATAGAAAAAGAATATATTGATTTTAGCATGATATCTTTATGAACAAGATGGAAAAATGCAGGGATAATGATAATAGAGTTAGGTGAGTCGTAAGTCAAATATTCAAGAAGAGGTCATTTATTGGATGGCGGTCTCTAGTGGGTTACCTCGGGCTCTGTCTTTGGATCTGTTTGGGTAACATTTTTCTCAACCACTTGGACAGAAATAAAGCCTGTTTATCAAATTTTAGGACACAAAATTAGGAAAGACCGAACAATAAAACTAGAATACAAATGCATTGTAATAGGCTGGAATAAAGATTTTAAATCAAGAACTTAGGTTAATTGATGTAAATGTATTCATGCCTCTGAAATAAATTATATAAATGTAGATGGGAAAGGCTTGGCTTGACAGTAGCTTTTATGAAAAAGACCTGGTGATTTCAGGTGCCTGTAAGACTGATAAAGGCCAGTGGTGTGGCCCAGCAGGCAAAAGGCCAACAAAAGTGCCGGCAGCCCTGGGACAGCTGTGAAGTCCAGGTTCAGGCAGGAGCCCTTCCCGTTGCCTTGAGGGCATGCGGTCCCACGCCTGTTAAATCATTTCTGTGCATCTCACGGTAAGGGAGGCGCTTCTAACCAGAGAAGCTATTTTTAACTACATCATATACACAACGATTGATGGATTTGGAGATGCTTCATCTGGAGAGTAAAGACTTTTCAGAGCGCATTATCATCATAAATAACATTTCCTGGGTGCTTCCTCTGTGACAGGCTCCATTGTAAGGGCTTTACTTGTGTAATATTATTTACTACTTATGAAAACCTATGCATTATTGTGACTATCATCCTCTTTTATTTAACACCTGCAGAAAAGGAAGTATCAAGAGGTTAAGGGAATGTCCAAGGTGACATAGCCGCCAGGGCTTGGAGTCCAGGCCAGGTGGGCTGCCTCCGGATCTCTTATGCAAAAGCCCACGCTGCCTCTCAACTGTCTCTAACAATGACTGCAAAGGAGACAGCTTAATGGATAGAAGCCTGGGGTTGGGAGGGGTGACAGATCTCAGAAGAGCTTCCTGCAAAGAGGTGGGTTATCTCTTGCTGGAGATGTCCAAGCTCCGTGATACTCTGCGGTGGATGCCGGGTAATCTGGGTTAGGAGAGAGGCTGGGCTGGATGACTTTAAGTAGTCTTGGGGCCCTCAGGGCTCTGGACTTTACCTGCCAAGCTGCTGTTCCTCGTATTTGACTCTAAGAACCATGGACGGGTCGTCAGTTTTCCTGTACAGCTTTCTTCCCCCACGCCTGTAACCACAGCGCCTCCTTTCCCCGCAGGTGAAAATGAAAATGCTTTCATTGTTTGCATGTGTCCACACCTTCTAGTAAGTGTTATTATTGGATGTCACAATCCTGGCTGGTAGTTGCATTTAACAGAACAATCCTTCATAGCCTTGCTTGCAAATAGAAGGTGCCATGTGAATAGAGTATATGCTATAGTTAATATCACACCGTCATGGACATAGCAATAATGAAGAATCCTTCACAAAGATACTGGAGCTGTATAAAAATCAGTGTGTCCTGCCCTTGCCACAGATATGTGCAGTCAATGCTTGCTATAGTCTTTTTACACCAAAGATACCATTACTTTTTAAGTACAAAAAACTTGTCCATGTTGTTCCTTGAGGGTGATTAAGTGCAAAAGAAAAACCCTCTGGTTTGCATAGCCCAGTGAAATCAAGAAGGTCTGTGGCTTGTATTTGCGTACCCTGAGTTTAATCATCTAAGTCATAAACCCATAAACTGTGAATACGTGAGGACCACGAAGGGGGTCAGAGGGAGCATCTGACTGCTTAAGGAGCTGAGAGCGGGGAGGAGAAACAAGTCTGAGTGGGGAGGACATGTGGGCCTGGGGGTGTGGGATGCGGAGAGAGGGCTGATAGGGAGCAGGAAGCCGTGTCAGATGGGAGGCCTGGCACCTAAGGAAGAAAAAGGTATTGGAGGGTAAAATGAAAGTTAAGCACTTAGGAATCAGAACGTCAGGAAAACATCAACTTACGATTCCCAGAGTGTCATGAGCTGTCTGTGAAATCGGACAGAACCTTCTAGCAAGTGTGGATGTTTTTCCTCTAAGTTCTCAGCAGCTCCCGTGTCATGAAAGACGGGAACAACGTGAGGAGAAGCAGCCTCCAAAAGGCGCAGACCCTGGCCTGTGCGGAAGGTGGCTGTTTAGGTTGCATCGGCCACCTACCTGCACCCCCAACCCGCCCACTCCCCATTTCAAAGTCCCCGGCTGGGTCCCCTCTTCTTCCTGATGTGCCTGGTGGCAGTGACACATCAAACTGGCACCTGCATGTTTTCCCCAGGTCACTAGGGCAATGTGGGTGTATGTTTTGCATTTAATTTTAAGAGGAAACAAGAGGATAGGGAGAAAAACAGTTCTTTATCACTTCTGCATAAGGGGTAAATGAGAAGTTTTATGCTTGCCAAGTATCTTTTCCAGTGGCCTGGCACCCCCTACACAGACACAGCTGCCCTTGCAGACAGAGATCTGATGCAACAGTAAGGGACAGAGTCATGTCCACAGGTGAGACGAAACCATTGTCCTTAATTATCCACTGTGTGTATGCATACATATTGTCATGCCAAATAAAAAATATCTCCATTCACATCAGTAGCGAAACAGACGGTTGTTGATTGTGTAGCTGAGAAGGGGTGCATGCTCCCAACTGTCCCTTACTTAGGGTGTGTGCCCCAGCCCTATGACCTTGCTTTGACTGACCTTTCTCATGTACCCCTAGGGCTGTGTTCCAGTCAGCATCATCTCACTGTCCACAGCTTCCCAGATCCCTGCTTTTCTTAGTGTCCCTTCAGCCAGAAATGCAATCCAGTCTGAGAAACCCTCCTTCATAAAGCAAGGAAATTTGAAGTTATACCTATGTACCTGGTTGAGGTTAATCTCAAGCGGGTTTTCAGAAGGCTGTTTGATTTGGGCCTAAAGCCCTAGGCAGGACCTCCCAATCATCACCTATCGGGACATGGTAGAAAAATGACACAAACATTTTAAGGCACAGGGGCTGAGCTGCTGCTGCTCTGCCAGCCCAGGGATCCGGTCACCTCAATACCCTCCTGGCTGCTGCAGGGCCCAGGGAGTCCGTGTTTCTCCACTCCGACAGTCCATTCCAGGGCTCTCTGCCCCTCTCCTGTCTGGTTTGCCCTCCCTTCTTGGTTGGGTCTGATCCTTCAAGTTAGAGTTCTTTGTTTCAGTTATTTACTTCAGAGATAAGTGTTTTCATGAATCCTTCCGTGGAGGGTCCCTGGCTCTATGTGCCTCCCTCTGGGGTCCCCCCCCAGATCTTTTCCTTCAAAACATTTGCATTTCAGGTCAATATTGCTTCCCTAGTGAGGCCTGTCCCGGCCCCACAAGTTGATTTAATGGAGATCTCCTGTATGGTCTTCAGAGAATCAGTCTGTTTTCTTCTTGAAATTATATTTATTCTACACCCAAAGGAGTATTTGTCCCATGAATGAATGAACTTTGGGGAAGAAAGGTTTTTATAATTTTTTTTGCATGTCACAGGCTAATCAGGACTCTGTCATGTCACTCAGACCACTGTCAGATTCCCTCTTGTCTGCTCTGGGGTTTTTCAATGCCATTTATCCTTAAATAATTTTGATGATTTTCAGCTGATCAACAGAGATTTTCGTTTCCGTACAAGGACACTGAAGTCCAACGTGATAAAAGTTACAAGCCTGAGGCTTGGAGGAAAGAAAGGAAATTCTTTACTTTTGGGCTGAGTGCATTTTGTCATTTCCAAGTTTCATTTCCCTGAGGCTTTTCTTTGTCAAGCTTGGGAAAGGGCTGTTTCCTAGGAGAATGACACAAGAATAAACTTCAAATAGGGAAAAAGAGAAAAAGCATCTGGCAAAGCAAAAAATCTGTGCTTTTAGGAGAATTTTAGATTGATTCTCCCCAAGATCAATTGCAATCCTTTTTTTTTCAAGTGCATTACTTTTCTAAATGGACTCAAACCAAATGGATGAACAAGGACCTTTCAGTCTGTATAAAACAAACTGGATTTAGAGAAGAGTGCCAGCCAATTGGCTCAGAAGGGTTTATCTTTCTAAATTTCAAGGCAGTACACTGCTTCTGGCAACGTTTTCTCTTAGGAAAAATGGGTGAGCGTGTTCTGGGCTGAACATTACCACGAACGAGGGGAGAGAAGATGAAGATTGGAAGCTGAATATTCCTACGGGAGGTCAGACTGACTCATAAAATCTTTCCATTGATTATGCTGTATCGAGCCAATCACTTTCTGCCTTCCTGGGCCAAACTGGAAACTCCTGGACAGTCTTTACTACAAACCAGAGCAAAGAGTCAGCCCTTTCCTGTCAACAGAGCAGTGCTTCCCACATTCACACTATGCTGTGAGTCACATGGGAACTCATTAGAAATGCAGAGTCCCAGTGTCCTTTGCTGGACGTTCTGATTTAGCAGGTCTGGGTCCGGGTATGAGAATTTATATCTGTAACAACTATCCTGGATCAGCCTTCGGATTAGTGGGTTTGGGGAAAGGCACTGCACAGTCAGCCATACCTGCCCTTTTGCTGACCCACCCATCTTCCAGGCAAGCCTCAGCAGCTGCCTTCCCAACCCGTGAACTCAAATCCATAGGAAGAATCTCAGCATCTTCTCTTGGTTTATTTATTCGCAGGGTGGTTCTGCAAGCAGTACACTCTGGAGAGATCTCGGTGGACACCCCCCAGTGTTAAAGGTGGAACTGGGTTTGGAGGCAAAGACATCAAGAGAGAATCGCTGTGGGGATGGACCAGCCTTCTCCACCACGAGGCATTTTTGGGACCCTCTCCTTATGCTCCCAGGGCAATCACATGCCCCCACGACGTCCACCTCCACCTCTGATCTCCTTCCCACATCACTCTCTCCATCTCTCCTGGAACTCCACAGCCTTATGTCCATCTGAGTGCTGCCGTGATTCAAAGCTGTTCTCACTGGCTGTCCTCCATCCCCACCGTGGTTTCGTCCCCTGAGCCCTCCTCCTGGGTCCCCTCTGTTACAGAGGGGACTCATCTTATGCTTAGTTACACAGGCCCAGATCCTGACTCCTCTCTCTTCCTCATTCCTTACATCTAATCCTAAATATCTGTTTAAGGCACTGGTTTGCAACTCTGGCTGCCAAACAGAATCATCTGAAAGATTTTAAAATATACCCATGCCTGGGCTCAACTCCAGACATTCTGATTTCATTAGCTGTGGCGAGGTCAGGCCATGCAGAGCTTTTAAAATTTCCCAGGAGATTCTAATGTGCAGCCAGGGTTCCCTCTCCATCCGAGTTATACCTTCTGCAAAAGGCAAATCTGACCAGCAGGCTGGGGAGACAGAGGTACTCGCCTTGGGCACAAAATCAAGGAAGCAGAGCTCCAAAATCCCCAGTCATAAACATACGCTATATTTCTAAAAATCAAAATTAATGCAAAAAAGTCCATGAAGAACAACAAACCAAAATTTATAAAAACAGGCTCTTGCAGTTTGTTGTTTTACGACCCTGCGCTATTTCACAACAGGACCAAGTGTTTCCCGTGAGGCTGTGGTCCTGGGGCTGGGTGGCTGTCACGTCCCACCCTTGGGTTTATGAGGGTTGAAAGGCGTGTACACAGATCAGGCAGTGAAGGGCTCTAGATACTTTTGATGAGAGAGTTCTTATTAACTTTTTCCATTCGGTTCAAAACATGGGAGGATCGTCTGATGACTGTCCACTGGGTCACCCATTTTGCCCACACTTTGCCTCAGGATGCAGCCTGGCTTGGCACAGCACCGACGACCCGGCCATTCCTTATTCCTTCCCGTGTTCCTCACACCCACCTGGAGTCCTTCCTTTGGGATGTAAGCTGCATGAGCCGATGAAGCCCTGCTCGCCAGCTGCATCTCCTTGCCCCCACTTAGTGCAGTTACACTGTAGCAATAACGAGAGGCTTGCGGTTCTCTGCCTGTGCTTTGCTTTTCCACTGAAGCTATCCATCTACACAGGCATTTTATTCTGTCCTACAATTCTGGATTACAGTCAATTGTATAGTTTTTATTGTTGTTGATTTTTGCACTGGACACGAACACCTGGCAGAGATGGTGGGGACCAGCCCCACCCCACTTGCCACGCCTGTGCCAGGGCATGGACTGCATCCTCTTGTGGGGCACATTTCTAATTCATCCACCCAGAGAGGGCACAATTTTTTAACTCGTGTAAGGACTTGCTGTGAGTGGCTGTTCTGAATATCAGTCCCTACTTCTTCTGTCCAGTGCATTCCTACCGTATGAGGCAGAGCTCAAGCTTTTGACCTCCACCGTGAGGTCTGTCTTGCCCTCCATTCCCAGACAGAGTGACTCTGTGTGCTGTTACCACCTCACCCTCTGCATGCTTTTATGACGGCACCTATCGTAGTGAATTGTAATTATGGGAACAACTGAGGAGACACGAGGCTGGCAGATCAGTCTGGCATGTGTCGATCAAGAACAGGGTGGTTCTTCTTTACAGTTGTCTTTGAATAACACTAGAATAACAAGTGGTAAAGTCAACTATTCAGACGAATAACTTTGTTGTACTTTGGGATACCAAACAACTGGTTTAGTGACTCTGTCAGGATGGGCTGGGCTAGGTAAGGTAACAAACAACTCCAAGTCTCAATGGTTTAAAATAACGACGTTTTTAGTTCTCGGTCAAGCTGCAGTTCCATCATGGAATGCAGGTGGATGGAGTAGTCACTCTTTGGAGCACTGCTTGCCACCACGGTAGATGGTAAAAATACCCTTAAGGGTCTTGCGCCAACAATGAATTGCTTCCATATGAAATCGACCTTGGACATGACATCATTTCTGCTCCAACTTATTGGCCAGAATTAACGTTAGATTTCACCCAAGCTCAAAAGTGGAATCCTACTATGTGCCTGGAAGGCAGGAAAGTTTGGAAACATTTGGTAAACAGTACTTATGACTACCAGAGTTGACAGTTCCCATAAAATTGACTGATTTTCCTTATTTGCCAAATACCCACTGACCAGTTGTTTTGGTGTTTTGAAAAATGAGTTGTTAACAGGGGTCATGGCAGTAACAACTGTAGCTAACACCCAAAGTACAATCTCTTTTGGAAATCTTTCAGTGATATCTCTGCCTGTGATGAAGGATTCTCATGGGGTATGTGTGTCGATTTTATTTTACAGATGTAGTTCAAATTATACTGTAAACAATGGCAGAGGGATAGTGGCCCAAGAGCAGTTTTTGGTGAGTCTTTGTATCTTAGTAAAATATATATATATATGACCTCATATATATACCACAATTGAAATAAATTGTCTAATCCATACAATGGATCAGATGAAATAGTGGATGTGAAAATCTTTTGTAAAACTGTCAAGTGCTAAAATGTAAAGTGCTATTTAAAAACAAACTATTATTAGCCTAAGAGGCCATTCATCTCAGATCGTTATGTTCTAAGATCTTATCCAGCTATAAGTATCTCCTTGTTTCTTTTCTGTAGATTTTCATTTGCTTTTAAAACAAACCTCTAATAACAGAGACACCACCAACATTCTTTTAATCTGAATCAGCTATAAATTCAAAACAAAAATGTTTTTTTCTTTTCCCAGAAATAATTTACCCTGGGAATAATGCCACTGAGTTAGACAATAAGGACTTTAAAAATGAATTACAGATGAAATCTACATAAGTTTCTTCTACACCAAGTCCAGTGGGAACTACAGCAAAATGTTCTCTTTGTAGCAATATTTAAAAAGGTCCAGGCCCATTAATATGTGCAGGTGGGTCCTATTTCAGGAAGATTTGCAAATCTATAGACTCTTAAAAAAAAAAACAGAATGAAGAGGTGAATTCCACATTAAAGAGGAATTTTAAAAGCAGAGATGCTGCTCCCTTAGTGAGTGAATTTATAGTACATAAAGAACATGCTAGTGAATTTAAAAATATTTTTGTTCCATAAATGAAAAAAAATATGTAACCCTATAATTTGTATATTTTCTTTACCTGCGTTTTACCCCATTTTAATGGATAACTTTATATCTGCTTTACTGTATATATTCCTTTATCTTACAGTGGACAATAATAGGTGTAACTGAAATTCTTACCAGTTTAGTTTATCTTAACTTCTATGATGACGTAGTATCTCAAGAACTGTAATCATGTGAAAGTCCTGTTGAAATGAAAAATTATGTCTGACCCCCAAATTAAACAATTTGTGTGTAAATTAAAGTGTGAATAGATCTCATATCAAAAGTAGTCAAACTTAAAACATTTTTTTTTAATTTTTACGATTATATTTTAATTTTATCAGATGTACATCACAGCGGTTCAACAGTCCCCTTCCCCCTCCCCCGTACCCCCACCCACTCCTCTTCCCCTTGGTAACCATTAGTCACTTCTCGGTGTCTATGAATCTAATGCTGTTTGTTCCTTCTGTTTTGCTTTGTTTTTATATTCCACAAATAAGCGAAATCATATGGTATTTGTCTTTCTCCGCCTGGCTTATCTCACTGAGCATAATACTCTCTAGATCCATCCATGTTGTTGCAAATGGCAGGATTTCTTTTCTTTTTATGGCTGAATGATATTCCATTGTATATATGTACCACATGTTCGTTATTCAGTGTGGGTAAAATTGCAATATTTCCAGAATCTCTTGCCTGGCCTTAGTGCATCTCCACGTCAATAGGTGTTTCCAAGGGGTGGAGAGAAGTGGTCCATCTCTGTATCAATAGGTGATCACAAGGGGGCTGGGAAGGGAGTTCACATCTGGACCTGAGAGGTTTGGTGGGGTCTTTTTGCAGTCAGGTCACAAGGGACACAGGGAGCAGAAGTAGACGACTGCATGTAAGCAGTAAACAGGCTTCTCCCACTTTATTTCTCCCATTGACTGATTTTGGCTTCAAAGGTTATTTGCCTCGGAGTAGGAACATATTTCTTGACCCCCACCCTGCCCCCAATTATAATCCAATCATCTACTGATGGACACTTAGGTTGCTTCTGCATCTTGGCTATTGCAAACAGTGTGGAGATATGTGCAAACATATGGGTGCCTGTATTTTTTCAAATCAGAGATTTTGTTTTCTTCAGGTAAATTCCTAGGAGTGGAATTACTCAGTCAAATAGTTTTTTGAGGAACATCCATACTGCTTTCCACAGCGGTTGTAATTTGCAGTCCCACCAGCAGTGTAAGGAGGGTTCCTATTTCCCTGCAGCCTCACCAGCATTTGTTATTTATTGTCTTTTGGATAGTGGCCATTCTAACTGGTTCAAATGTCAAACTTTTATGTGAATGATTTTCTCCAGGAACATCATATAAAAATCCTCTTAATTTTCACATAAAAAAAAAAAGTCTGGAAGATTCAACACATGGACTGTCTGGCATGTCCAAAGTCAGACTTGATTTAACCATATACCAAATATGGTTCAAGTTCTCATAGTTCTACTCTCAAGAAAAATCTGGAAAGATATCCAATGGCATTTCCAAAGTACACTTAGTAGTTCTTTGATGGGTGAGATGAATATTAGATATTCATTATTGAGCTCAACTCTCTGATTGGACAGTTTGACCTTCATAGTAACCCAGTCACACTGATTTTCTAGACACAATCCTGAAGGCAATTCCAGGAAAGGCATTCTAATAATGTTTTAAGCAGTGGAGGCACCCATATGCCTCCTGAGATAACTACTTTGAAGTCCTTTGAATAATTAAGTTCTGATACACACTGAAATTCAAACTTAATTCTAACTAATCTGTATTTGAAGAGCAGCAAACATGATCTCTCATGATAAACCAGCAGATTAAAACTGGCCTGAGCCACTAAGACATTTTTTAACAACTTCAAGAAAAAATATCTTTTTATTCAGATGTCAGGCATATCTTCTCAGAAGTCTACTTTAATCCCCATTAATCATGTGCTATTAGAACAGATGATTAGGCTTATTCTGAGAAAAATATTACAGTTCTTTACCACGTGAGCTTGAAGAAAAAAAGAGAACCTCATTCTGCCATGACTTAAGGGCTGGGTGTGTGGTAACCTGTATCCCCATGTAATCAGAGAAAGTTTTTGGGAAATGCTAGATTTGGAACTGACTGTGGAAGGAAGAAAAGCAGAATAAGAAGGCATGAATCTGGCCAATATGAAACAGATATAATTCTAAGAAAAGAGAATATTAATTGAAAAGAAGAAGGAATGATGGGTAGAGAGAGTAACACCTCAGCAGGACCAGGCCACAGCCTGAAATAAGATATGAGAAGTAGGAGGCCCTTTAAGCTTATGGATATACCATGAAATTTAACGTAGGGGGAATCAAATCTCTGATGGCCTTTGAATCAGGAAAAAAATCATCAAGGTGAAGGATATATTAGTTCTTCCTAGTTAAGCGTTTATTAACATCAAGCTCTAACTGAGTTACCTAACCACATTACACCAGGAACATATTTTATAATGAAATGTTTTTCATGGATAACTCACTTTTTTTTCAGATAAATAAAATCAAAAGAGTCTTATTTAAAATACTTAAGAGAATAAACACCTTTCAAATTATATACCCCAGTACATGTAATTAAATCAGTTTAGATCTTGTAAATAAGACACTGAATTGACAACAAGAATGGACCTAGAGGGTTACACTAAGTGAAATGTTAGACAGAGAAAGACCAATACCGTGTGATTTCACTTATATGTGGAACCTACAAATGAAACAAACAAAACTGAAATAGACTTAACAGACACAGAGAACAGACTGGCGGTTGCCAAAGGGAGATGATCAGGGGAGAAAGGGTGAAATAGGTGAAGGCAAAAAAATTAGAATGTGTGATATAGATCTGGGTGATGGTTATCCAAGTGTATACACATGTCAAAATTTATAAAAAATACTTACTGAATTGAGCGATTGAGTACAATATACTAATCAAGTAGTTTTATCTGTTCTTCTAAGAATTTCCTCATGGATCTGAGAAGACTTATAACCTATAAATGTAAGATATTTATAAACTTAAATAAATCAAATTGTATTTTCATTAAAATATCCTGTAACTTCCTAAAATTGTACGTACCTGGATTAATCTCTCCTGTGTTGGTCACTTGTGCTGCATGCTATGCCTTCCGCTGCTGTCCAGAAGATAATTCCTCTCCCAGAACTTCTCGCCGAGGCAGCAGCCAATTGTGGTCAAGTCTGTATCCCATGACTCAGCCAGGCAGAGCTGAATGGACCAATGGTTGGTACTGGACCCAACGGCAGCCAATCACAGGCTGATTTTAAGGTAAGAGGTGGGCCAATGCAAAAGAGCTCCCAATCAGAGGCAAGGATGATTAGCTGGACATGTGGGGAGAGACTCAGTCAGGTGGTGGTGGGTGGATACGTGAGAAGACCACAAAATCAAGCAGTGAGGAAAGGGTCCAGGTAGCCGTGGGGGATGGTGGGGCCCAGGCAGGGACGACAAGCTCTCTCCAATGCCTGGTAGTATGCTACCTCCGTGAGGCCGGCTGAGCAGCTGTCCTGGGTTCCCAGAGACAGTTTTGTCTCCCTGCTGCCTTAAGTTACTTTGCAAAACAATTCCATTCCTGAAATAGCCTGCCTGAATGAGACACTAGCAATCTTACTGCCCCCTAAATCTAGTTAATACATTGTCCAAAATGTGGTAAAACTGTGCTAGAAACTTCAGAGGCAATTTGGTACAAAGAGGTTCAATTGTACCTTTACTAATTTTAGGAAAAACACCTTGGGAAACAATACTGGCCATCCTCTACTACTTCAATGGGTTTATAAAAGTTTATCACCTGACTCAACAGAAACATCTCCTACCCACAAAACAAAACAAAATCACGATGAACTTATCATTGTCTTCATTTTTGGGAAGAAAACTAGGAGGATGAGGGCTTTCTTCCAGAGCGGATGTAAAGTTGCATGGCTTGTTCCTCGCAAATTAGGTTCTTTCTGAATTTATTAAATAGCATGTCACCTGACCGATAGGTCAAAGTATTAATGCTTAAATATTTTCTCTCAATTTTCTTTATTACCAGGAAGGGCAGAAGGTCAAAGTCTTTGGTCATGTACATCGATACTAATTCATGTTGAGAACATTGATCAGGGCACAGTTTTCAAAAAGGAGAAGCTAACTGGAGTGTAGCAGAAAAATACACGAAAATGTTGGAACATTGTGTAGAGGGTGCACACTTAAATAGCAGCTGGGGACGTGGATTCTAGCCTGTTTTGCCACTAACAAGCTGTATTATCCTGGGCAGGTCCTTTTCTGCATCGGTAGAAAGAGAGCTCTGTTTCTGGAATTTTCTGCATTGTGCTACCCCTCCACAAAGAGTGTCAGCTCCGCCAAAGCAGTATTGTTTGCCTAGTCTGCCTAGGGCTGAGTCAGAGAATAGCTCCTGGTACCTGGTAGGTGCTCAGGAAATATTCATCGACATTGAACAATCCACGTTGTACACATTAAAAGGCTTTCTTTTTCATGCATGGAGTCTTAGCTGTTTTACAAAGTGCTTTCACAGAGCAGACAGCTAACATTCACTGGTCTGAAATACTACGTGTGGTTCCCAGGGGGTGCACGCCTTGTTAATACAGAAGTACTGGCATGGAGAAGCCTCCTAGAGTGGGAAGAGGGTTGGCCTAGGAATTGGAAGACCTGGCCCACCACTAACTACTGTGTGACTCACTCCGGGTGAAGGTCATTCCATTTCTCCAAGGCTTTGTTTTCTCATGTACAAAGTGGGAGGGCTGAATTAGACCCTAAGAACCTTTCTGGCAGAATGCATCTAACACTAGTCCTGTTATACCTGTTATATGTAACAAATAGGTATTAAGGACAGATGAATCCATTGGGAAGGATGGGGGGCTGCACGAGGAAAGATGCCAAGTCATTAGTGCAGAGGCATCATCAGTTCATTAGATACATCAAGACAGACAGACTCTGCTTTTCATGTGCTCCGCCTAAAATCCTTTATGAGCATCAACTGAGGCGACTCTTGTCCTTTCCTGCTCTAGGTTCATCAAAGCAGGTCATTGACCTCAGCCACGTCTGCTGCCACACTCCCTGTCACGGTGAGCTAACCACGGGAGAAAGCCTGCCAGCTGGCAAGTCCGTGAAATGTCCGTGTTACTTGAACGTTATGTAAAATGCCCAATTATGGAGATCCTAAGGATTCTGCTATAACTTTTACTGCAAATTCTGGGTCAATCATATTTCGGGAGTAATGACTAGAGGAGTAACCGGTAGTAAGTTACTACTGACCTCTATACTTTGTCACATTAGCATGACCCTAATTTCTTCAGACCAAGGGTCTTTTGATCCTTCAGACTAATGGGTCTTTTGGTTCCATCAGTAAGAGGTTCCAGTTCATTCTAGCATTGCTAAGGAAGGGAATCTTTCAGTTACATGAATGAAGAAAGAGACACATAGTCAAGGTAGGGTAGCCAGCAAGACTGTAATTATTCTTGAAAGGGCAATCTTCTGATCAAGGGTCCAGATGGGTGAAAAGACTAGGAAGCAGGGAAGAAAGGAAGCTTGAGCCGATCCTCTGTTGGCAGCATGACTCTGTGGGGTCCCCAGTGGCCCAGCAGGGCTACATTAGGGTGGTCTTCCAGGTTTTCACTACTTATGCTTCCAGTGGACTTTATAATCCTGCAGCTTGCTGGGGGCTTAGTTTAGCCCGTGGGATGAGGCACTCCTGTGTGGGATCAACAGCCTGGAAAGGAAGAAATGTGTCATCAACTTTCTGAGCCAATATATGGGATGACACTCTCCAGAACTATGTTCGAAATATTATAATTTCACCATTATTTAATTCTTCATTGATTAAAAAGAAAAGAATAATATCAAACCTATTCCTATCAGAATGTCTTTACTTTCTACCCTCTTAGTCATTAGTAAGAGTCTTTGCAAGAGTCTTGAATAGCTGATCACTGGAAATTGAAAGTAATTCAAGGGATTCTTGGAAGGGATAATAAAGATTTTTTTTATCATGTAAGTGCCCCCCCGGAGGGCTCATTACAGCGAACGATATAGCTATGTCCTGGTCCATGTGCATTCCAGAAAAAGGCAGTTTCAGAGAACAGATGAGAGGAATCAGGCTACTTAGAATCGCCAGTACAGTGCATTGAGCAAACAGTCAAAGCATGACTTTTACTCTTAGATTTTGGTTACTTCCGATCTCCATAATGTAAGAATTGAGTTTCAGTGCAGTATTTTGGGCCATCTGGATTTGTGCTTTTAAGCCGTCTTGGCAGAAATGCAGGTTATCTCCATTTCTACTCAGCCGCGCTCCTGTTTTTGCCTGTAAAGAGTAAAGCTGGGCATCCAGATAATGAAGACAGACCTGGCCCAGTTCTTGGGGGCAGCCTGGGCTGCTGGAGGGAGACAGTGGCTCAGAGAGGCAAGTGTGGGACTTGAGGGATACATTTAGACAAGTGGCATTAAAAACAGAACTGACATTCCTACACAGTCACAACCCCTGTTGTCCCCAAGACAGAAAGAAGCGGCTTGCTCTTCTTCACCCTCACACAAACCCTTCCTGCTGCCTTTTCTTTCCAGGGACATTCACTTGCATCAGAATATTTTGCTGGTGGCGTGGCCTTGGAGATTGGGAGGGGCTCGGGTGGAGGCAGAAGACTGATTTGCCTTTATTGCACTGCCCAGGTGTGGGGTGAGTCTGGATGGCTGCAGCTCTACAAGCCTGCAGGGGTGACCTGCCCTGCCTCTCCTCTCTGGTCAGCACAGGCATTGCAAACGAAGCCTGACAGCTCTAAGGAAGGCTGGCTGGCTGTGTCCCTCCGCGGAGGGCGCTGATGGGCACATTTACCTGCAGCTGAGTGGGTGTACCAAATGAAGTTAATGCCACATCCTCCTCAGCTCCATCACTGTCTCGGGCTGAAAGCCAAATGAGGGAAGGGCTGGGTTAGTGTTAGAGATTCACTTGGAAACAGCATGTGAGCATCAGCAGACTCAATGGCTTGCAAAGAGGCTCCTGGCCTTTTAAAAAGGAATTCTCAGTCAAGTTATTAAAAAAAAGTTTGATGATTTAAAAAAGAGTGTTCATAAACTTATGAGGATGGATGTGTAGGGCAGCATATGGAATTACTTGGGTTAGTAACTGAGAAGGCTGAAGGATTGTCATCACTTTCTAGGGAAAGAGTGCTAGCATTGGGTCAAGGTCTCAGCTCCCTTTGTATTACCTGCATGACCCTCGGCATCTCATCTTCCACAGTAAAACAAAAGGCCTTAACTAGGTCGTCTCTAAAGTCCCTCCCCCCGTTTTTTATTAAGGTATCATTGATATATACTCTTATGAAGTTTCACAAGAAAAACAATGTAGTTACTACATTCACCCATATTATCATATCCCCCTGATCCCATTGCAGCCACTGCCCATCAGTGTAGTAAGATGCCACACAGTCACTATTTGCCTTCTCTGTGCTGCACTGTCTTCCCCATGATCCACCCCACACCATGTGTGCCAATCATAATGCCCCTCAATGTCCTTCTCCCTCCTTCCCCATCCTCCCTCCCCCTAAAGTCCCTTTAAACTTGATACTCTACAAGCTCTGATTCTGTTTTAAAAACTGGACATGATTCCTAAAGATAATTTTATACTGTTATAGAATAATCACACATAGTGCTTGCTGAATCTCCTCAGCAAGATTGTGAGCTCTGTGAAGACCGGAGCTGTGTCTGTCTCGAAGGCCAGGTCCTTGCTCGATGCATATTTGTTGTCTGATGGTCATGGACGTAGCCATGTCACTAGGGTGCACACTTAGCGGCTGTAGTGTTGAGCGCCTTGATGCTGGAGCAGGGCGGTTCGGCTCTCTCACTTGTTAGCTGTGTGCCTAGGACCAAGTCCTTTAAACTTTTATTGCCTTTGTTTCTTGATGGGAATAAAAGGGATAACCATGATCGTAGTAATAAATCTATTCACAAGGTTGTTTTGAAGATTGAATCAATCAGTATAAAGAAGGGCGTGATATATGAAAACCCCATAATGCTGTTCTTTGTATATTATTACTAATGGTGGTGCTGGTGGTATAGTTATAATTGATGCTCTGACATTGTCCTCTTACTGCATTTTTCAGAGCATTGGGTCCTGTGAAACATGAAAAGCTCTTCTTTCTTTCATGACAGAATGAACAGAAACCTTGACTTACTTAGCTTTCTTCCTTTACACTCAGCCCCTTGGTAACCAGAATCCACCGAACATCCTCATCAGACCAGATCATAAATAGGAGAAGCCTCATTCTTCACCATAGTTATCGTTCATGAATTTACGGAGAGGCTAAGCGTTTCTTTCTATATTAATCCTTCTACCACCTCATGGTATGAAATCACAGTTGAATAAGGCAGGCAGGGACATTACAATCCTCACTTAAAGACAAGGAGCCTGAGCTCCTGAGGAGGTTGGGGAATGAGATTTGGTCTCAAAGTTGGTAAGAAGCGGAGTTGGCCAGAAGGCCAGGGCCTGAGAGGCCAGATTCTGTGCTTTCTGTTTCCCCATGCTGCCTGATTACCTCATGCAACCTGAATCTCTGTGAGCATTGTTATCCTTGCCTTACGTGTCCTCAGACCAAACAAATCCTGCTCAGACCCACTGTCTTCATCCCCCCTTTATGCCAGCTCTCTCTCTCTGTGACCTGTCGCTCTTGAGGGTGGGCACAATAGAGTGATTTGTGATTTGTTCCCTTGAAAGAACAAACAAAAATCACACAGCTGGGACCATGCAAATCAGGTTTCTTCTTGTAAGAAGGGTGCCTTGAAGAAAAAAATGTTGAGAATTGTCAAAAAGGGTTATTTTCAGCAAAACCTGAAGTTTGCTGTAAGGAAAACAATGCAAAGGGCCTAACTATCCTGGAACATTTTCCTCTTGGTTCACGTAATTTTGAATTAATCGGCCCAGTTTTACATTGCATACTCATTATTTCTGTCTGAATACCTTCAGAAAGGATCATAGTGTGTTTGTACACATTCAAACACCAGACAGAAAAAATGCCCACAATAATGTAATTCTTTAAAATATACATCAGCCTTGCTTTTAGAAAACTTGATATAACCATAGTGCAAGTAATCTAACACAGATAAAGCAGGCAATAATTAGAACAGGAGATTTCCCTTCATTATAAAGATTCATCACTGATATTCTATATTTAAGATCTCTGCAAATTATTATATCACATTCAGTTCAAAGAGCAACTGATTTCAAAAGTTCAATCAATATACAGCTTTTTAGGAACTCATTTATAACATAGGGCAAAGAATATTTATACCCATTTGTTTGGTCTCCTGTAGGAACATGCCTGAATGCATTTTCATTCTCCACTGAAATGTTTTCATGTCTTGGAATTAAGTCCATAAGCCACTTTAGAAAGATAAAGTTTAATTTTCTTTGGAAAGACTACCAGGGAAATGGAGTCCTTAATCCCTTGACCGATCTATTTTAGTGTTTACAAACTGTTATTTTCCGTATTTAATCTAAATCCTTCATGCTTCAGTTTGAGTTCATTGTCTTAAGTTGGAGACAGAAAACAGCAGGACAAAAGCCTCTTGGAGAGAGGTCTCCATGCTGTGAATTCCCTGCTAATGCCCTCTTGTCTCATTCTCCTTTTGACTGAATAATTTGGGTCCCACAACCCAGTGGTAAATCAAGTGACTATGTGACTGGAGTCCCAGCTACAAATAGTATTAATCAGAAGAGTCACAGGACAAATGCATACCTCATGGACTGGAACCAGATGTCAAGTTTTAGCACAGAATTTAGAGAGAGAGGACTTGAACAGTCCATGAGAAAGGTGTGTGAAGAACAACCATCTCGATTTAATTGTCTTAACCTTTCCACCTAGGTCAGATGTTCTAAACCCTTTAATCAATGCCGTGGTTTTCCACCCAGCCTCTCTAATTCCCCACACTTCTCAGGAGTGGATCCCAGCACTGGAGCAGCTATTCTTGTTAGACACTGACCGATGCTGAGTACAATGGCCTGACTCTCCTTGCCGCCCTCCCATCTGTTTGTATAGTCCTGGGACTGTTCCAGAGCAAACAAAAGCAGAGACAGTTGTTAGCTGCTTGCTCACTGTTGGCTCATAACTTATCATAACAACTCTGGAGTTTTCAAGTTAATGTTATTAAGCCCTACTCTTCTGGCTCTTAATCTGTTTGTATACTTTTCCTCCTAGGTGTAATCCTGAGCTTTTTAGTGAGTTTTAATCATTTTTCTAATTTTTGATGTTTGATATTCAGGTGACCTGCATTTTGTTTTTATTCTCTAAGCTTAAGTTTCAGATTATTTGGCTCAATTTTGGTGAGCAATCTATATGTTCTTTACCATGCTCTTGATTGCTTTGGTCACAAGATAATCAAAGTACGTTGACAATGACTAGGACTGGCAGACTATTTCCTGCTCAGGAATGGACGTTCTAACCATGCGTGAGTAGTAAGGGTAGTACCAGGAATCGTTGTGCTTTTGCAAGCCCCTTGCTCTTCCACTGAGACACTTCTTAGAACACTTTAAACACTTGCTTAATATTTTAGGGGTATAGAGTATTGGTCACTACAAGTCCCAGTGTATTTTGGGTTATTATGAAACTCTAAGAACTCCATTCTTTCTCACTCTGGCTTTTGTTTCCGGGAACACATAACAGCAGCAATAAAACCAACACAAGAAGTTTTATCCTGTCTTCTGGCGAGAACTGTGAGAAGTAGTTTCAAGGAGGACTGACTGTGCAATTCAGCCTTAACCATAGTGATGCGATGACACACCACCAGTGAGCAATGAAAAGCTGTTACAGGAGGATGTATAGTGTCAACTTCCGACTCTTGGTCAACTGAACTGAAAAGGATTAATGGATGCCTCTATCTGAACAGGATTTAATTTGAATGTGTAATTAGCCATAGATTACAGTTCAGAAATGTGTATGCACTTAAAAGGAAGGCTTCTATTGGTTTTTTTGAGTGTGGTGAACATTATGTGTGCTGTACAATATATAAAATAGCATCATCTTTGCACATTAGAAATACATTGTGAGTAATCAGATGCCTATTAAGACATAAAAATTGATGTGAAACTAGGATGTTGGGCTATGAATAATAGGCCAGATGTTTTAGAAAGGAATTAATGAGTTTTGACATATTACCAGATAACTGAAATTAGCCACTATTTCCCCTAGGTTGTTGGGGTCCAAGGATCCTTTTTGTCATGGATAATACATTTTATTTGTTAACAAGGTATAGTCAGGTGGCTTGTTCTTACGTAAGGATAAAAATCTGACCCAGAAATTGTTATGAAAATGTCACATAAACAAGTTACTTTATTTCTATTAATGGTTACACATCAGAGCCTTTACTCAGAATTCTGATTTAATGGCTCTTCCTGTCACTTTTTGTAAGCCTTGAAGGCTTTCAAGCAGTGAATGGTTTGAAAAGTAAAAATCCAGAAGTTCCTGGACTTTGAGACTTTAATAATGGGATGAATTCTATGATCAGTTTATTAGGGTGTTTGGGCAAATTAACTTTCAGACTTAAATTTTAAAAAGGTCAATCACTGTCACCAAGATTAACTTTTGCACTTGATGGCCAACACAGCTGCACCTAGCATGATGTCATGCGACTGCGTGGTCCAAGCCTCATTTGGGGCTGGTTAACTCATTTTATAATGGGTGCATTTCTTTACCCAGCATGAACTCTCGGAGCCACACCCTCTTTATTGAGGGCCTTTGATTCATTTCTGTCCTGGCCTCTCCCCATAGATATGTTGGAAGAACTGATTTTTCATAAAAGTTTAACCTTGATTCTGGGTGTCTTTACTTCCACACTCGAACTATTAAGTCACCCACCTGAATTCTGACCATTCCATTTTTGTTCCCTCTTGGTTCATCCTGCTGCCTGACTTCTCTCCCATTCCTCCCACAGGAGAGCCTCCCTGCCCCCTGAACACCCCAGGAGAGTACCTCTTGAGAGTTCCAGGTTCTCCACTCTGAAGCTCTGTGGGTAGGCTGAGGCTGGGCCCGGGCAGGCACCGCCTTGTGAAGGGCAGACCTGCCTAGATGACTTGTAGAGGATGCAGAGCTCAGGTATGATGTACAGCAGCAGGAAAACCCATGCATTGGTGACCAGGGCGATGCAGATGACAGGGTCGTCCCACTGGGGCTGCCGCTGGAGCCGTGGGTTGCCACACAGGAGCATGGAGATCCATATCACCCAGATGACGATGGAGATGAGCACAGTGACAAAGATGAGCCTTCCATGCTGCTTCCAGTTCTCACACGGGCCACAGAAACTGGCTTTGGAGATGAAGAACGTGACGGCCATCAGGAGGAGGACATAGACCAGGAGTACCACGAAGTCCACATTGAGCTGACAGGGTGTCAGGTGCACAAACTTCATGCCTCTGGTCATCATGAGACCCACATACTCAATGGCAATGAGCAACTGCAACAGGCTGACACCAAGCGCAATGCACAGAATTGTCACCCAAGAGAAGGAGACTCTACCCCGGACCAGCTTCACCAAGTTGGAGGCGTGAGCCAAGAGGCATGAGAAACAGATAGCAAAGAGAACCCCAAAGAGAAAGTAACGTACAGCGGCAGTCTGCTCATTGAAGCAGGTGATGAAGGCAAAAGCTAGGCCAAAGAGCCCCAGCACACCCAGGAGGAAGAGAAGCTGGGTGGGAAGAACATTCCACTGGCCGCAGTCTTGGACCCTCCGCATGAGGAAGAGAAATGCTAAGAGCAGTATAATTGTAACCACTATGCCAATGGCTGCCAGGGACTCTAGCACAATGCACCATGTCCTGACTGTATCACAGAGGAGATAATAGTCCTCAGTGGACTGGATGCAGTCTTCATACATGGTGGCTTGTAGGTGGACCTCACGAGAATGGACTTCTGTTCCCCTGTAGAAAAGATGAGACCTTAGGACTTTTTATCTATGTAAAAAATGCCTGTTGGATATCCCTATTCTGAATACTATGTCCCTTATTCCCAAATGAAGGCAGCTGCCCATACTGAATGAAGTAGCTATAAACTATCAGACCCTCAAAACTATCTAGCTCCATCCAGCCGGGAAAAGCAGAACAGTCTTCACCTGGGGCTCCAGATAATTCAAATTTTCATGTCACAATTTCCACCAACGCTTTCTGGAGCCTAAGGCAGAATATTTTTCATAAGATTGGGTGTGGACAACTTCTGCACGATCAATGGGAGTCCATTTAAATTAGGCTCCAGAACAAGGGTTATCCACGTTAATTGGATTGTTCAAGATGCAGAAGCCCTGCTTGAAGGAGACAGGCAGATGATTTTTCTTAGTAATTCTAATGCCTGTTCTTTTAATTTACATCGATCTAATGCAGCATGTTATTGTTAAACAAATACCTGCTACTATTTGTTCATCAAAGAATTATACAAAATGGTCCCTGACTTCAAGTAACTTTGGAACAGTTTAACACCAAAACTTTGTCTTAGCTAAAGTAGTCTAGGAAAAAATTCCAGATACTCATTTGGAAACACCTTGCAATGGAATACTCCAAGCTCTACTTCTCTTCAGTTATCCCCAGGAATAAATGGCTGGAGTGACCCAGGTTTATAGCTGAGGGACTGGCCACTTCATTCCGACCTACCTTCTCTGTGTCCACACTGGAAGCTGAGGCTCTAGTGGCTGCGAGGTTGTAACTGCCAGTGAGTAAGAAGGACACAGTCCCAGCTTCTTTAATCTCTCCCCAAATGGGCGGAAGGACTGAGGCCCTCACTCAGGTTCCTGCAGTGTCTATAAAAGGGACCGGAAGGTCAGAAAGACACACCTATTCCAGTTTCACGGCAACTTTTCTACAGAGACTTCTTTGGTGAGAACAATTATTTTTCACTCTATTGCTAACTAGAGGCACCTTGGCCTTAGGTAGGTCCTGAGGGGGCATAAATTTTGGAAAGCCTGCTTCCTCCCCTCATGTTCCTCTGTGTCCAGGAAGCTGCAAGAGGCCCTCTGTCGGCCTGACAGGAGGATACTTCGTTCTTCTTCTGACCTAATCCCTAAAAAATCATCTCCAGGGTCTTCCCCACATTTCAATTTTGATCTAAAAGAGCATCCATTCAACAAAGGACTAAGAGTTTTATTGGGCCATAAAGAAGGGTTATGCATGAAAAGAACCAATGGTTGGTGAAATGGTGAGTTAGGGGGAATTTGTCTTCTCTGCCACTCTCTTTTCCCTCAGGCTTGGCCCTCCCGTCAAGTGTGGGCTCCTACCTGGACCAGCTCTTCCTGGTGTGACCTGCCCCATCTGAACACACTTGTTCATTCCATCCGGGCATTCCCAGAGCACAAGATAGAAGAACTCCTGATTGAAAGTTACCGGCTGACAGAGCGATAACAGATCCCTCTTCTCCTATGATGCCCAGTAATGGGGCACCCAGAACAGTGCCCAGTAGTACTGTGGGCCCTGTGCTTTATCAGCTGGTTCTCCCTCTGTCTCACAAAGAAACAAGCTCCCATCTGCTCACCCTCTCTTAGATGTTGTCCCTGACCTGATGTTCCTTTTGCTTGGTTCCCATGTATCCTCTGTGCTTTGTTCCCATCGATTTGGTTTCCTCCCCAAGTACTTTCCCTGCCTCCAAGATCTAATTCATCTCCTCTATGATTCCCTGCCTTCCCTGATGGCTCACTGATCATCTCCCACCGTGAACACCACGACACTAGTAGCATCTGTGCTGTTCAAAATTATGGAAGCTATATTTTCTGCCTATTTCATTGCATTCATTAATTTTATTAGTAAATAAAATTAATGAATGAACAAGATTAATAAATAATACACTTACTAATTTATTTTATTAATCTCATCCCTTTGATTAGATTTATAGCTGCCTGGGGGTCAGCTTCCATGTTCTAAGTCCCCATAGTGCCTGGCTCCAAGTGGAGTATCTCTTAGCTGATGGATGGCTTCATTGAAGGATTGTAATGACAGAATTCTAGGCCTTATGAAGGTCCTTCTTAGCAGTGGTTTTTCCCACAGGCACTTTAACAGAAACCACCTGCAAATAAGTCAGGACCTTAACAAACCCCAGACAACTTAATTCTGAAGTTCTGGCTTTTGAGAGTCCTTACCTTTAAAAAGCCATTTTTGTTTCCTTTGAGAGAAGAATATTCTAGGGAAGGGAGTCCTCCCCTTTACTTGCTTTCGGCATAACTGTGGTCTGTCTAAAGCTGTAAGGCTAATTTAAAGTGTATATTAAGGGTAAAGGGGTTTTCTGAGGAGGAAGTGTGACACCCATGAGAAGTCACCCAAAGAGCGGAGTGAGTGGCCGATCTCTGTCAGGAAAGTAGTAGAGGACGTCCCATTTAATTCTTCCAAGAGAAGTATTTTGGTGGCCCCTAATCTCCTCCCACCGCCTTCCAGCCAGCCAGTCCTGGTCCTTCCTCCCTGCTGGGGTGTTCCCATTTCTGGGTCTCTGGCGTGCTTGTCTTCTCTGGAGATTCCTCCTGAGCTCCTGATGGCTGGGGGCAGGTGCTTTAATGGCTTAATGACCACAAAGCCCTTTGAGCACCTTAGATAAAAGAACTCGACTCAGGTACTAATTATCTTTATGTTAAAATATGAGGTGATAGAATTAACCCATCTGCTGCCAGGCCTTAAGGAAATAAGGGCTCCCTTTGCTCACACACATCCACACGACCCACCCCATTTCTTTGGGCTTTTATGTGGCAGAAAGATCACACAGAACAGCTCATATATGGCTTTGATGAATCAGAGTATATTGATTACAATGAGTCCATTAAAAATGGAGATGAGACAGTCAAGAGCCAAATGCCTTTGCCAAACACCTATTTGCATTGTTTCCTTCTTCCAGAATCAGAGCTGGAGGGAATGTGAGAGGTCACCTAACCCTTTCATTAATAATTAATAATGAGGAGGCCAATACTATAACATGAAGAATTTCATAATAAGGAAGGAGAGGTCCAGAGAGATGAAGGGATGTACTCAAGGTCTGGAATGTTAGAGGAGACAGCCAGGATTGTGACTCCTGGCCACATTCTTGCTGCCATACAAGGCTGCCTTTCCCGACACTTTCCACTTCAGGAGGACAGGCCCTGAAAGAGACACACCCTTGGACATGACACATGGATCATGACTGGAAAGAAAAAAAGAAATAGATTATGAGAGTCTACCAGCTAGTCTTCTTTCTGCAGTGAGTTCTGCAGCTGTCATGGCTGGCCATGTGAGGACAGGCTTGTGAGAATGCTTGCCAGGAACAGATCATTTGTTCTTGCTCACTGGTGTCTCTGGGGCTGGCTTCATGGGACTGCAATGCTGTGGGTAAAATTGCAATATTTCTAGAATCTCTCACCTGGCCTTAATGCATCTCCATATCAGCAGGTGTTTCCAAGGGGTGAAGAGAAGTAGTCCATCTCCATATCAATAGGTGGTTATAAGGGGGAGTGAGGGCATACCTGGACCAGAGAGGTTGGGTGGGGCCCCTTTTGCAGCCAGGTTGCAAGAGACATGGGTGAGCAGAAATGGATGACTGCTTGTAAGCAATAAACAGGTTTCTCTCACTTTATTTCTACCTTTGACTGATTCTGGCTTCAAAGGTAATTTGCTCTGGGCTGGGAACGTATTTTCCCTCTGGAGTTACAAACACTCACAGTTGTTCAGGGCCCCACTCAGAAGGATCCTGTGCTTGGAGTTTAATGCTTTGTGGCTACTGTCTTGAAATTTTTATAAGTTCATGTTTGAATTTGCATTTTGTAAGTGTAGTTGGATGGAGTGTGTGCTGGGGGTCTGCAGCCTTGGGCTCACTTGCAGTCCTGCCTCCCATTGCCTCCCTGCCTTCCCAAGACAGGTGCTGAGCTGCCCACTGCATGCTACCCCGTGGTGCCCCAGGTCATTTGGCTTCCCCATTTCTGCCCTTGCCCTGTGACTGCTGCCTAGCTCTGCCTGGGGTCACCTGGCCACCATGGGTTGGCGTGGTGGGACCTTGGAAAGGGGGGAATTGACTTACCACATCCAGGTAGGGCACCACCTTTTCATTTTGCACTAGGTCCTGCAAATTATGTAAGTGGCCCTGGGCATCTCATTAAATTTTTGGCATTTGATGGTCATTTGATTGATAGTACATCAGGATGTTAACACTGTACAGCTTAATTGTATATTAATATAATATGCAGTTGTGAAGAACGGCAGTGTTTTATCTTCATCAACAGATGTCAATTCTCTCAACTGAGTATCATTCATGAATGTTCAGGTTCTTTTTCAGACAGGAAGTTATCTGACATTTTTTTTCCAGTTTGTGACTAATAGAACATCTTGATTGAACTAGTATATCGGGTTGTTTTACCTTTATTAGAAGAAAGCAGATGATATGAAAAGTATAGAGGGATGTTCAAGTTCAATGGCTGGATCTGGAAGTGTAAATAGGACAATACTGAAAAAAATGATGACTAATAAAAATTTTTAATCTATTTGAGCTGTGTTATAAAAAAGAAAAAGCAGATGTAGGATCTTATAATGCAGGGTATGTAAATATGACTTAATAAAATTTGCAAACCGTAATAGAAATGATGGACAACATATAGCTTATATTGAAATTTTTACAAATGAAAAAGTCTTCTAAGTTAAAAACACACCTGGGAAAACAACATCCTATCAGTCACATTTCCTCACATGTTTCCAAAGAAGAATACATAAATTAATCAGTAATTTCTAAGTTGTTTCATTAATTACTATTAATGAAAGAGCCTCATAATAATCTATTTAGTAATATATTAGGTGGCAAAAACTATGGGTTACACAGCTGCTAAAACTATTCTTCTAGAATGTATGGAAGGGGGCAAATGATTTTTGATGATAAAATGAAATCAGCTGACAAATTTAAATTATACCTTTTAGTACAGAGAGTCCCTGACTTATGAGGTTTGATTTATAATTTTTTGACTACAATGGTGTGAAAGTGATAGGCATTCAATAGAAATTACTTCAGATTTTGAACTGCAATCTTCTCCTAGATCACAGTAGTGACACGAGGATACTAGCCATGTGAGGTACACCCTCCCTCACAATGCTGGGCAGTGGCAGAGAGCACAGCTCCTAGTCAGCCACGCAGTCTTGAGGGTTGACAACTGATACACTGACATCCGTCTTATAGTCACACAACCATTCTGTTTTATACTTTTGGTAGATTATTTAATCAATTACAAGATATTCAACACTTCATCATAAAATAGGCTTTGTGTTGGAAGATCTTGTCCAACTCTCGGCTAATATAAGTGGTTAAGGTGGGCTGGGCTAAGCTCTGCTGTTTAGTAGGTTAGGTGTGTTAAATGCATTTTTGACTTACGATATTTTCATCTTAACTGTGGGTTTATCAGGATGTCACTCTTGTCAATTTCATACTTGTCAATTGAGAAAAATCTGTATACCAAAATATCTCATCAGATCTGTACTAGTACAGAACATAGAGAAACAATATTTTAACATAATTATAGTCTGACATAGATTTTGTGATTCAGCTTGATGAAAGCCCGATATTGTAAATTGCCAATGCTTTTAGTTTGATCAGCTATGAGTGACAAGAGAATTTTTTTTTTTTTAAATTATTATTTTTTAATTTATTTTTTTATTTTTTATTGAAGGGTAGTTGACAACAGTATTGCATTACATTAGTTTCAGGTGTACAACACAGTGATTCAACATTTATATACATGATAATTCTAGGTACCAGGTATCACCATACCAAGTTGTTACAATATTTTGACTATATTCCTTATGCTATACATTACATCCCGGTTACTTATTTATTTTACAATTGGAGGTGTGTTTATATATATATATATATATATATATATATATATATATATATATATATATATATATATATTTTGTGAGGGCATCTCTCATATTTATTGATCAAATAGTTGTTAACCACAATAAATTTCTGTATAGGGGGGTCAATACTCAATGCACACTCATTAATCCACCCCAAGCCTAATTTTCGTCAGTCTCCAATCTTCTGATGCATAATGAACAAATTCTTACATGGAGTACAAATTCTTACATAGTGAATAAGTTACATGGTGAGCAGTGCAAGGGCAGTCATCACAGAAGCTTTCGGTTTTGTTCATGCATTATGAACTATACACAGTCAGTTCAAATATGAATATTCATTTGATTTTTAAACTTGATTCATATGTGGATACCACATTTCTCTATTATTATTATTTTTAATAAAATGCTGAAGTGGTAGGTAGTTACGAGATAAAGGTAGAAAACATAGTTTAGTGTTGTAAGAGAGCAAATGTAGATGATCAGGTGTGTGCCTGTAGACTATGTGTTAATCTGAGCTAGACAAGGGCAATAAAACATCCACGTATGCAGAAGATTTCTCTCAGAACAGGAGGGGGGAGGTTCTAAGCCTCACCTCTGCTGATCCCCATTTTCTCACCTGATGGCCCCCCTGCGACGGTGCCTGTCTTAGGTTGTTCCTCCCTTGAGGAATCTTACCCGTCTCTGGCTAACCAGTCATCTTCTGGGGCCATACAGGGAAATGTTAAGTTGGTAAGTGAGAGAGAAGCCTGATTGTTTGAAAAGGTTAGCTTTTTACTTCTTTGCATATTTATGCCCTGTGGCATCTATGCCCAGCATTTGTCTTGAGGTGTCTTTACCACTTGGAAGAATTATGATACTCGGTAAATTCGACCTGTGGCACGAATTCTATTTAAGGGTTGTAATTAGGTAGGAAGAAGAAAAGCTATAGAAGTAGCAGGCGGAAGAAAACCTGGGAAGATTGATTATTTCTTTGACATATCTTCTTGTAGAGTAACTTCAGCATGGATAGGTTTTAAACTACTAATTAAATTGTGCACACACATTAACATAATAGGAGTACAGTTACGTAACCAAAGCATACCTGTAATTACCAGCCATCTCCAGTGAAACCAAGAAAACCAGTTAGGCACCTTAGGCATTTGTGAAAACTTATCTATGATATGGTGGATATTGTCCGACTGAACTTAAACAGTCTGAGAGAATTCAGATAAACTAGAACAACCCATTCCTGGGGACTGTTCACATCCCTTATGTTCTTTTAACGATAAATAGTCTGTGATTGTAAGATTTTGGAGTGCTACAATTTGCACTTCTCCTAATTCTTGGTTGAGTTCCAACAGTATAGATCCAGTCCAATTATTGTTTTACTGTATGCACAGGCCAGCTTAGATATCTCCTACATCATTCCCATGGCAAGTCCAGGAACTGGTGGGATGAGTGCATCTACACCTGTGACAGTGCGTGCATCTTTGTTGGGGTTTTTTTTTTTTTTTTTTGCTGATCATCTTCTGTCATGAGTCTTCCCGAGAGTGCTGATGTTTGAAGTTCTTTTTCATATCGTATCTTAGTTCATTTTCGGGGTAGCCAAATTAGGCTTTGATCCTCTGTATAAACACAAACAGACCCTTTGCCTACACTTTTATATGCCCTTTATATCATTGTGTAGAACTCATTAGAGGTCACCACATAGGAACTGCTTTTTTTTTTAATCATTAATCTACACTTACATGACGAATACTTTGTTTACTAGGCTCTCCCCTATACCAGGTCCCCCCTATATACTCCTTTACAGTCACTGTCCATCAGCGTAGCAAACTGTTGTAGAATCACTACTTGTCTTCTCTGTGTTGTACAGCCCTCCCCTTTCTCCCACCCCGCTATGGATGCTAATCTTAATACCTCTCTTTTTCTGCCCCCCCTTATCCCTCCCTACCCACCCATCCTCCCCAGTCCCTTTCCCTTTGGTACCTGTTAGTCCATTCTTGAGTTCTGTGATTCTGCTGCTGTTTTGTTCCTTCAGTTTTTCCTTTGTTCTTATATTCCACAGATGAGTGAAATCATTTGGTATTTCTCTTTCTCTGCTTGGCTTGTTTCACTGAGCATAATACCCTCCAGCTCCATCCATGTTGCTGCAAATGGTTGGATTTGCCCTTTTCTTATGGCTGAGTAGTATTCCATTGTGTATATGTACCACATCTTCTTTATCCATTCATCTATCGATGGACATTTAGGTTGCTTCCAATTCTTGGCTATTGTAAATAGTGCTGCGATAAACATAGGGGTACATTGGTCTTTCTCATACTTGATTGCTGCATTCTTAGGGTAAATTCCTAGGAGTGCAATTCCTGGGTCAAATGGTATGTCTGTTTTGAGCATTTTGATGTACCTCCATACTGCTTTCCACAATGGTTGAACAAGTTTACATTCCCACCAGCAGTGTAGGAGGGTTCCCCTTTCTCCACAGCCTCGCCAACATTTGTTGTTGTTTGTCTTTTGGATGGCAGCCATCCTTACTGGTGTGAGGTGATACCTCATTGTAGTTTTAATTTGCATTTCTCTGATAATTAGCGATGTGGAGCATCTTTTCATGTGTCTGTTGGCCATCTGTATTTCTTTTTTGGAGAACCGTCTGTTCAGTTCCTTTGCCCATTTTTTAATTGGGTTATTTGTTTTTTGTTTGTTGAGGCGTGTGAGCTCTTTATATATTCTGGACGTCAAGCCTTTATCGGATGTGTCATTTTCAAAGATATTCTCCCATACTGTAGGGTTCCTTTTTGTTCTATTGATGGTGTCTTTTGCTGTACAGAAGCTTTTCAGCTTAATATAGTCCCACTTGTTCATTTTTGCTGTTGTTTTCCTTGCCCGGGGAGATATGTTCAAGAAGAGGTCACTCATGTTTATGTCTAAGAGGTTTGTGCCTATGTTTTCTTCCAAGAGTTTAATGGTTTCGTGACTTACATTCAGGTCTTTGATCCATTTTGAGTTTACTTTTGTATATGGGGTTAGACAATGGTCCAGTTTCATTCTCCTACATGTAGCTGTCCAGTTTTGCCAGCACCATCTGTTGAAGAGACTGTCATTTGGCCATTGTATGTCCATGGCTCCTTTATCAAATATTAATTGACCATATATGTCTGGGTTAATGTCTGGATTCTCTAGTCTGTTCCATTGGTCTGTGGCTCTGTTCTTGTGCCAGTACCAAATTGTCTTGATTACTATGGCTTTATAATAGAGCTTGAAGTTGGGGAGTGAGATCCCCCCTACTTTATTCTTGTTTCTCAGGATTGCTTTGGCTATTCGGGGTCTTTGGTGGTTCCATATGAATTTTTGAATTATTTGTTCCAGTTCATTGAAGAATGTTGCTGGTAGTTTCATAGGGATTGCATCAAATCTGTATATTGCTTTGGGCAGGATGGCCATTTTGACGATATTAATTCTTCCTAGCCATGAGCATGGGATGCGTTTCCATCTGTTAGTGTCCCCTTTAATTTCTTTTAAGAGTGACTTGTAGTTTTCAGAATATAAGTCTTTCACTTCTTTGGTTAGGTTTATTCCTAGGTATTTTATTTTTTTTGATGCAATTGTGAATGGAGTTGTTTTCCTGATTTCTCTTTCTGTTGGTTCATTGTTGGTATATAGGAAAGCCACAGATTTCTGTGTGTTGATTTTGTATCCTGCAACTTTGCTGTATTCCGATATCAGTTCTAGTAGTTCTGGGGTGGAGTCTTTAGGGTTTTTTATGTACAGTATCATGTCATCTGCAAATAGTGACAGTTTGACTTCTTCTTTGCCAATCTGGATTCCTTGTATTTCTTTGTTTTGTCTGATTGCCGTGGCTAGGACCTCCAGTACTATGTTAAATAACAGTGGGGAGAGTGGGCATCCCTGTCTAGTCCCCGATCTCAGCAGAAATGCTTTCAGCTTCTCGCTATTCAATATAATGTTGGCTGTGGGTTTTTCATAGATGGCCTTTATTATGTTGAGGTACTTGCCCTCTATTCCCATTTTGCTGAGAGTTTTTATCATGAGTGGATGTTGAACTTTGTCAAATGCTTTTTCAGCATCTATGGAGATGATCATGTGGTTTTTGTCTTTCTTTTTGTTGATGTGGTGGATGATATTGATGGACTTTCGAATGTTGTGCCATCCTTGCATCCCTGGGATGAATCCCACTTGGTCATGGTGTACGATGGTTTTGATGTATTTTTGAATTCGGTTTGCTAAAATTTTGTTGAGTATTTTTGCGTCTACGTTCATCAGGGATATTGGTCTGTAGTTTTCTTTTTTGGTGGGGTCTTTGCCTGGTTTTGGTATTAGGGTGATGTTAGCTTCATAGAATGAGTTTGGGAGTATCCCCTCCTCTTCTATTTCTTGGAAAACTTTAAGGAGAATCGGTATTATGTCTTCCCTGTATGTCTGATAAAATTCCGAGGTAAATCCATCTGGCCCGGGGGTTTTGTTCTTTGGTAGTTTTTTGATTACCGCTTCAATTTCGTTGCTGGTAATTGGTCTGTTTAGATTTTCTGTTTCTTTTTGGGTCAGTCTTGGAAGGTTGTATTTTTCTAGGAAGTTGTCCATTTCTCCTAGGTTTCCCAGCTTGTTAGCATATAGGTTTTCATAGTAGTCTCTAATAATTCTTTGTATTTCTGTGGGGTCCGTCGTGATTTTTCCTTTCTCATTTCTGATACTGTTGATTTGTGTTGACTCTCTTTTCCTCTTAATAAGTCTGGCTAGAGGCTTATCTATTTTGTTTATTTTCTCGAAGAACCAGCGACAAGAGAATTTTTATAGAAGATTTTTATGTTGAATTTAGTATCAGTCACAACTAGATTAGATATAATCTCCGAGGTGGAAAAGTATATTGTTGATTCAATATTGCTTAAGCTGGAAAAATCATAAAGGAATTACAAGCTTGATAATAAATATAAAATATGGCAGTGTTATTAAAAATTGTTAAAAATGACTAAAACCATGGTTTATTTATCGTGAAGTTTTGCACCTAGAAAAATTTTACTTGAATCTCATGGATTAATTGAAGTAAGATGAGATGTCAGTGAGCAAAACTTTTAGAAATATTTGGTCAGATGTTGGATTTGACCAAATCCACTTACTTGGCATGGTGAAATTCCTGGGTGCCATAATGTAAAGAAGCTAAGCATAATACATAAACTCAGAAATAAGATTCAGATTTCTTGAACTGGAACACTATCTCATTTAGCAATTATTTTTTGATGTGATATTTTGATGGTAAAAGTGCACATTTAGCTGATTTTAGGGTATTTTTAACTATAATTTTTGGAGGAATCTATTATATATTTTAACACATCAAACACATTCAAGTATTCCAAAAGACATGGCAGTTTTAAAAGATGTCTGTTATTATCTGACATCCTCCTGTCAAGAGATGGCATTGAATTCCCCTCCCTTTGAATCTCAGCTGGACTTAGTCACTCTCTTGTAACCAATAAAATGTGGTGGATATAATGATGTGTGAATTCCTAAGTTAGGTCAAAGTAAACCTTGCACCTTCTGCTTTGATCCCTTGGAATACATGGTCTCCAGACGCTTTCTCCTGAGACACAGCTGCCATGCTCTGAGAATCCCAGGCCACCCAAGAGACAACAGATAGGTACTCTGGTCAATGACACCAGCTGAGCCCAGCCTTCCAGCCATTGCCACCAGAGCACCAGACATGGGAATGGAAAAGACATCTGGGAAATGGATTCTCTTCTTCTAGTGGTTTGAACTGTTTGCTGAATGGAATTTATGTGCTTGTCTATGTGCAAGAATTATTTGCATTGCTATGAGTTTTCTACATGTTAGTGTTTATTTCTACAGAGTTCTAAAATAGCCTAGTCAACACCAGGTGAGAAAAACCACTTTGAAGGCAAAGGTCAAATTGGCAATTACCACTGAGTGGATTTGCAAAATCAAGTGTGAGTTGAAAATACAATAAAGTTGGGCTGGACTTTTTTTTTTTTTTTGGCCTGAGGTACCAATGTGCTCTTCTACTTTTTTTCATTTCTAGCAGTGAACACCTACCTATCTACTGAGTAGTCAAGTGACCAAAATGTTAGCATTGGGAAGAGTGGATAGTACACTGTACGAGACCAAATGTTGTCTTAGCTAATATTAAAAATAATGAGTGTCTCTGGGTAATTTGTGGACAGCACAAATACCTTCCTGCATGATAAGTGTAACTTTAATAAATGGTTGGATTCTAATGAAAGACTCTGTACAACCCACTGATAAAGATGTCCCAGTGACAGGTTAGCTTTATTGTGCAATAGAAGGGCAGATAATTTTTTTCAAAGTTATGCTTGTTTTTCCTTAAACACATGTCAGTTTCATATCTGAGTTATAAGATATTGCTCCTATAACCAAGCTCTGAAGCACACGGAAACTTAATTCAGTGCTCCAGATAAAAACTGACATGTTTTACCTATGAGGGAAAAGTCTCATCAAAGCCAAAGGCATACATCCCTGTAGGATCAGGTTATCCCAGAGGCACTAGCGTTCCATTGAAAGGATGTTAATTCTAACCACTATATTTTTCTCGTAGATGTCATACTTCTAGCTGCTGTATGTTCCCAACATTACTGCAACACATAGACAGGAACATTATACAATCAGTTTGAATGAAATCAAAATCAAATTAGAGATATTGTCGCATTTCACTTCCCTCTCAAAGTCACAATCATTACTTTGTAGAGGAAAATCTGAAGCTTGAAAGAAAAACATACGAATAAAAGACCTATTTGCTTTTCAAAACTCTGAACCAATAATTGAATTAAACTTGGTGAACAAAGAAGAGAATAAATCGCTGCATTTAATTCTTATATTGAAGAATGATTAAAAGACATTACATTCCTTATTTAGATTAAGACTACAGTAAAATTTCCAGTGCTAAATAGAGACTATTACTATATTACCAACCACAACAATTTATTTGGGTGAAGTTTTAGGGTTTTCAACTTTTATTGGACTTAAAAAGGGAAAGAACCAGGTTCAATGGTGCACTGGATGTACGTATTGCTTTGTGCTCGTGCACTCCACTGGCATGGGTTTATAAACAGGTAAGAGCACCAAATAAAGGTCATTAAAGTTCAGTAAACAAAGATTATGTCTAAATTTTTGTTTCTGTCCTGTTTATTTTAGATTTTTATATTCTATATCAATATCAATAAAATAATATGCAATGTTTATTTTGCTATGCTTTAATTTTACTATTGTAGTAATGGGTAATATCATTTCAGAAAACATTTGTACCAACTGTGTGTGCGTGTGTGTGTATGCTTGTACTAGGTTGAAATATAAAATGCATTTCTGACTGTTGCTAGGGTAATAAAAAGTTTAAAAAATACTTGTTTCATCGAAAGAGCACTGGTCTGGACACTGAGTTGGGTTTGGATATCAGCTATGAACTAGTTCTCTGCTCCTGGGCAAGTTTCTTGAACTTTTATTTAAATTCTTGAACTCTGAATTTAAATAAGTGTTTCCTCTTCTCTGTGGGTATATTTACATAAAGGCAACATACCATTGGTTTTTGTTATAATTTGGTCTGGGCTGAGTTAAAGAATTTTGAGAGCAAAGTGGTGGTATAAAGCATACCACAGATGATATATCACTGTTTAACCTAGAAATATGAATGATTTAAAAATATTTTATACCTTAATTATCAACATGCAAACTACTATGTTAAATTCAAATGTTAGGCCTTCATATTAAAATAGCCCATTTATTTACTTTTGGAGCCTTTCTCTAGAGTACATTCATTCGCCTGTTTGTTCTTCTAATGACTCTTTTGGAGCATGTATTTTGTGCCAGCTACCGAGCTTCTGTTTGGAGCTATCACAGCTACCAAAACCTAGTCCATTATTCAAGTATTCAAGTTGCTTTCAGACTGGGGTGGCTGGAGGGTGAGCAGGTTATGAAAACATCAGTAGGTATTTAGTAAACACTTTGTGGGTACTCCAGAGAGGAGGTGAGGGTAGGCCTTTCAGACAAAGAGATGTCTAACTGAATTAAGATATGTGAAATCAGAGGTAAGTGTTGAAGACAGAGGAATAAGACTACCTGATGGTCAAGGCCAGGAATGGCAAGCAGGTGAATGCTGCGGGGCATGAATGGGTGAGAGAGACGGGACCCAGGGCCTTGTATTTTAAGGATTATGGATGTTATTCTGAGAGTAACTTTATTTATTGTATTTAAGCTTTGTATTGCATTACATTTAATATAACTCATTTATTCACTTATCCAACACATTGTTATGGAGCATCTACAATTATTTCTTGTGCTAAATGCTATAGATACAGTGATGAACAAAACAGACATGTTTCTTGCCCTCGATCAAGAAACAATATATATATTCTTGCCAGTGTGGTGGAAAATATTGTATAAGATGCTGTGATGGAGAAGAATGGAGTGGGGGTGCCTCTCTGAGAAAGCAGGGACCTGGAGGATGGGAAAGAGCCAGCCATGCCCATGCAGTGAAGGAGAAAGAGCTTTCCTGGCAGAGAGGTCAAATGAGCAGGACCCCAAAGGTGCCAATGAATATGGTGTGTCTGAGGACTTGAAAGATGGTCAAGTCACTGTCTGCAGCAAAACAAGAGAGTAGAGTAGGAAGTGAGCATCGGATGGTACAGGCACTCAAGACCCAGGGAATGGAGTCTCAGGCAACAGGAAGCCACTAAACGGCATTAAGCAGGGATGTGACACGATCCAGCATATATTTTATTTTATTTATGTTTTATTAAAGTATCACTGATATACACAAAGATACAAATGTAAGTCATGAAAACATAAAACTCTTAGAAGAAAACATAGGCAAAAATCTCCTGAATATAAACATGAGCCACTTTTTCCTAAACACATCTTCTCAGGCAAGGGAAACAAAAGCAAAAATGAACAAGACTACGTCAAGCTAAAAAGCTTCTGTACAGCAAAGGACACCATCAGCAGAACAAAAAGGCGTCCTACAGTATGGGAGAATGTACTTTTAAATGACATATCCAACAAGGGGTTAACATCCAAAATATATAAAGAACTCACATGCCTCAACAACAAAAAAGGAAATAACCTGATTAAAAAATGGGCAGAAGATACGAACAGACAATTCTCCAAAGAAGAAATTCAGATGGCCAACAGGCACAAGAAAAGATGCTCCATATCACTACTTATCAGGGAAATGCAAATTAAACCACAATGAGATAACACCTCACACCAGTTAGGATTGCCAACATCAAAAAGACTAAGGACAACAAATGCTGGTGAGGATGCAGAGAAAGGGGAACCCTCCTACACTGCTGGTGGGAATATAAGCTAGTTCAACCATTGTGGAAAGCAATATGGAGGTTCCTCGAAAAACTAAAAATAGAAATACCATTTGACCCGGGAATTCCACTCCTGGGAATTTACCCAGATAATACAAGTTCTCAGATTAAAAAAGACACATGTATCCCTATGTTTATTGCAGCACTATTTACAATAGCCAAGGTAAGGAAGCAACCTAAGTGTCCATCAGTAGATGAATGGATAAAGAAGAAGTGGTACATATACACAATGGAATACTGTTCAGCCATAAGGAAGAAACAAATCCTACCATTTGCCACAAAATGGATGGAGCCAGAGGGTATTATGCTTAGTGAAATAAGCCAGGCAGAGAAAGACAAGTACCAAATGATTTCTCTCATTTGTGGAGTAAAACAATGAAGCAACACTGAAGGAACAAAACAGCAGCCGGCTCACAAACTCCAAGAAGGGACTAGTGGTTACCAAAGGGGAGGGCTGGGGGAGGGCGGGTAGGGAGGGAGGGAGAAGGGGATTGAGGGGTATTTTATTAGTACCCATGATGTGTAGGGGGGGGATCATGGGGAAGACAGTGTAGCACAGAGAAGACAAGTAGAGACTCTGTGGCATGTTACTACACTGATGGACAGTGACTGCAATGGGGTATGGGGGGGACTCGATGATATGGGTAAATGTAATAACCACATTGTTTTTCATGTGAAATCTTCATAAGAGTATAACCAATAATACCTTAATAAAAAAATTGTAAAAGCATGTATCATTGATATATAGTCTTATGTTGGTTTCAAATATACAACACAGTGGTTCAACATTCATATTATCAAGTCCTCACCCCATCCAGTGTGACCACTGTCCATCAGCATGGTTACTGATGTTCCCAAAGGTATTGGGAAAACTGGACAACTACATGTAACAGAATAAAACTGGATTATTGTCTAACCCCATACACAAAAGTAATCTCGAAATGGATCGAAGACCTGAATGTAAGTCATGAAACCATAAAATTCTTAGAAGAAAACATAGGCAAAAATCTCTTGAATATAAACATGAGCAGCTCTTTCCTGAACACATCTCTTTGGACAAGGGAAACAAAATAAAAAATGAACAAGTGGGACTACATCAAACTAAAAAACTTCTGTTCAGCAAAGGACACCACAGTAGAACAAAAAGGCATTCTACAGTATGAGAGAATATATTTGTAAATAATTTATCCAATAAGGGGTTAACCTCCAAAATATATAATGAACATATATGTCTGAACACCCAGAAAACAAGTAACCTGATTAAAAAATGGGCAGAGGTCTTGAACAGACTCTTCTCCAAATAAGAAAAGAGATGGCCATCAGGCACATGAAAAGATACTCCATATCACTAATCATCAGTTAAAACCACCATGGGATATCACCTAGCACCAGTTAGGATGGCTACTATCTAAAAGACAAGAAATAACAAATGCTGGCAAGGATGTGGAGAAATAAGAACCCTTCTACATTGTTGGTAGGAATGTAAGTTGGTGCAACTGTTGTGGAAAGCAATATGGAGGTTCCTCAAAAAACTAAAAATAGAAATACCATTTGACCCAGGAATTCCACTTCTAGGAATTTACCCCCTCCCCCAAAAAGATCCCTCATTTGAATAGACAAATGCACTCCCATGTTTATCAGTGCACTATTTACAATGGCCAAGATAGGTAAGCAACCTAAGTGTCCATCAACATATGAATGGATAAAGAAGAGGTGGTACATATACACAATGGAATACTATTCAGCCCTAAAAAGAAAATAAATCTTTCCATTTGCAACAACATGGATGGATCTGGAGGGTATTATGTTCAGTGAAATAAGCTAGGTGGAGAAAGACAAGTATCAAATGATTTCGTTTATTTGTAGAGTATAAAAACAAAGCAAAACAGAGGGAACAAAACACAGTAGACTCATAGACACTAAAAAGGAACTAGTGGTTACTAAAGAGGAGGTGGTTGGGGAAGGTGCCGCTTGGGGAGGGAGGAGAGAGAAGGGTATTAAGAGGCACAATAATTCACAATCACAATATAGCTAGCTCATGGGGACAGTATTAGAGCATGGAGAATACAGTTAATGATTCTGTAACATCTTACTACACTGATGGACAGTGACCACACTGTTGAAGAGGCTGCCTTTTCCCCATTGTATATTCACAGCTACTTTATAGTATATTAACTAACCATATATACTTGGGTTTATATTTGGGCTCTCTATTCTGTTCCATTGATCTATGGGTCTGTTCTTGTGCCAGGACCAAATTGTTTTGATTACTGTGGCTTTGTAGTAGAGCTTGAAGTCAGAGAGTGTAATCTCAGCTTTGTTCTTCTTTCTCAGGATTGCTTTGGCTATTTGGGGTCTTTTGTGGTTGCCTATGAATTTAGAACTATGTTTTTGTTCTAGTTCATTGAAAAATGCTCTTGGTATTTTGAAAGGGATTGCATTAAATCTGTAAATTGCTTTGGGCAGGATGGCCATTTTGACAATATTAATTTTTCCTATCCATGAACATGGGATAGATTTCCATTTATTGGTGTTTTCTTTAATTTCTCTCATGAGTGTCTTGTAGTTTTCAGAGTAAAGGTCTTTCACCTCCTCAGTTAGATTTATTCCTAGGTATTTTATTCTTTTTGATGCAATTGTAAATCAAGTTGTTTTCCTGATTTCTCTTTCTGCTAGTTTGTTGTTAGTATATAGAAATGCAACAGATTTCTGTGTATTAATTTTGTATTCTGCAACTTTGCTGAATTCAATTATTAGTTTTAATAGTTTTTTGGTGGAGTCTTTAGGGTTTTCTATGTATAATATCATATCATATGCAAATAGTTAGAGTTTAACTTCTTCCTTACCAATTTGGATGCCTTTCATCTCTTTGTATTGTCTGATTGCCATGGTTAGGGACTCAGTACTATGTTGAATAAAAATGGTGACAGTGGGCATACTTGTGTTATTTCCAATCTTAGAGGAAAATGTTTCAGTTTTTAGCTGTTAAGTATGATGTTGGTTGGCTTGGGTTTGTCACATATGACCTTTATTACGTTGAAGTACATACCCTCTATATCCATTTTGTTAAGAGTTTTTATCATGAATGAATGTTGAATTTTGTCAAATGTTTTTTCAGCATCTATTTACTTGATCACGTGGTTTTTATCCTTCTTTTTTAATATGGTATATGGTATTGATGGATTTATAATATTGTACCATCCTTGCATCCCTGGAATAAATCCCACTTGGTCATGATGGATGATCTTTTTGATGTATTTTTTAGTTTGGTTTGCTAATATTTTGTTGAGGATTTTTACATCCATGTTCATTAGGGATATTGGTCTATAATTTTCTTTTTTTGTGGTTTCTTTGTCTGGTTTTGATATTAGAGTGATGCTAGCTCGTTAGAATGAGTTTGGAAGTATTCCCTCCTCTTCTAGTTTTTGGAATACTCTAAGAAGGATGGGTATTGGCTCGTTAAATGTTTGATAAAATTCAGCTGTGAAGGCATCTGGACCAGGAGTTTTGTTTTTAGGTAGTTTTTGATTACCAATTTGATTTCATTGGATCCAGCTTATACTGAAAAGATCAATGTGGCTTCAGACCGTCTAACCTACTAAGGAACATGGGGCATTTGAGAATGGATTAGAGAGGATTGGATAGGAAACAGGAGGCCATGTCAAGAGTGCAGGTGAGGTGTCATGGTGGCTATTAGTTTCCTAGGGCTGGGTGGTGGGGGTGATGTAAAGAGCTGCTAAGATTCAAAAGGCACTTTGCATGTGGAATCTCTGTATTGTTGGTGGTTGGGAGACAGAGAAGGAAGGAAAACTGGGCTCCTGGTACCTCCAAACCTGCTCCATCAGCAGCCTTCAAACTGTCTCAGTTTATGCTAAATCCATTCTTCTAGTTGCTCAAATATGCCTATTGTTTTTGACCTATATCCCCTACTCCATAAGGGCAAGGGCTTTTGCCTGTTTTGTTCACTGATAAATCTAGTTGTCTGGAAGAGTGCTTGGCATATGGGGGTGGGGGACCCAATAAATATCTGTGAAATGAATGATGAGAAGTCCTCAGGAATGTGTTAAGCCAGAAAGTGGAGCCAAACACCACCAGCAGGAAGCACAGGCTAAAGCATAGTCAATAGGGAAGAGTTGGAGGCAGACAGTCGGCAAAATGTATGCATTCTTCCAAACTCTTCCTCTTGGCCAGGCATAGCTGTGGACTTGTGCTCTGAAATAGGATCCCCACTCTTCCCCATTCGTTCTCTGTTTTCTGTAGAAGAGGAGACAGGAAATAACTAGCCAACTGATTAAGTTGAAATGGCAGCTTCCCAAGGGGGTAACAGCCTTGTTGGCAAGAGGAATATTCTATCTCAGATGACAATTGCATAAGCTGCCAGAGGACCATCCAACAACTAAGGAAGATTTGTCTCTTCTCAGGATGATTCCCAGGTTTTTGACTTGAGCAAGTAAGTGAATGGTCGGTGCTACTTAGAGAGGTGAGAAAGACTGAGAGAAGAAAGGTTTAGGGGATGGAAGAGTCTGAACCAAATGTTCAGTTTGGACACGTCAAATCTGAGATAACTGTGAATTACTTGTGTGGTTATGTAAGTAGGTCAGTGGATATATGCACCGGGAGCTTATAGATTTATTCCTGCCTTTTTACACTTGTCTTTATGTAGGTTCCTCTTGGCATCATGGACATATGACAAGCTGGATGGCCCATAGGCAGACAGGCTACCACCCTCCATCCTCATTCCCAGCCTTCTTTCAGCAGTTGCATGAATTGGAAATACAGTCATTCATTCACTGATTCATACCACATTCATACACTGAATTTTGCTATACACTGCTATTCTGCTGGGAGCTGAGACTACAAAATGAATAATACTAAATATCAGCACTCAAGACAACCACATCTAATTGGTGAGATATGTTGACAAATACTTGAGATGTATGCACTCTTGAGGTATGGGCAATTTGAAGAATAAATTAATAGTGCTACGCCCTTCTTACCAGAAAGAGACCCCAAAAAGAGGGTGGGTCTTACCACTTCTCTATGAGCCTTTACAAGCAATTATTTCAAGGTTTTTATATCTTTGTGTCAGTAAGAGAGGGACTGTTCAGTGTATCTCAGCAATGGACCCATTTCTTACTCCTGCACATCTAAGGGTCACGCTTTGAAAAGGTTGAGATACATAAAAAACTGAATCAGGAAGGCAGGTGGGCTGGAAATGAGTAATTGGGAGTCACCAGAACATGGATGGTCACAGAGCCATGGGCTTGATCTGCAACATCAGATCTTGGAGAGTGTGCGGGGTCAAGTACAGAGGCAGTAAGATTTAGAATCTATCCCCCCAGAGAACACCAACATCTGAGCGCTGGGCAGGGAGAGAGAAACCTATGAAGGAAGCAGGGGGTTAGTCTGAGGTCGGTACACCTGGAGAATGACAGGCATGGGTGCCAAAGGAGGAGGGATCTCAACGTCCAAAGGTACAGAAGAGCCAGCAGCCTGATAGGGAGCAAAATGCACCTGCTGGACTTTGCAAGTGAAGATCAATTTCAGGGACAGTAAGTGTCTGTGAAGGGAGTGAATGAGAGGAAAGGAAATGAACAGTGTGTGTGTGTAAATTAATTTGCAAGACCATTTATGGAGGGAATGAGAGAATGAGGTGGTACCTAGAAAGCAAGACAGGTTGGAGGGGAAGTGTTTTTGTTTTAACCGGAGAATGCGATCATGGTATGTGTTGACAGGTTAAAAACCAAGGAAGAGGGAGAGATTGAAATCACAAGGAGAGAGTAAAATGGACCAGAATTCCTAAGGAAGTGAGAGACCTGGCCCCCAGCACAGGGGACAGGATTGACCTTGGATGGAAGGTGGGACATCTCATCCTTAGACAGAGGGAAGGAGTCAAGGACGGTATTCTCCAATGACCCCTGAGCCTCTCATCCTGAGAATTGAATGGACTCAAATAACTCTTCTTCCTCCACAGAGCCCTTGTGGATACATCCAGGTGCTGAAGTTTCCTCTTGATTCTTAGAATGGTCGAGGCCCTGCTGGGCTCTGCCTCTAGGTTAGTCTGCCATCATCCCTCACCCTACCCTGCTTTAAAAAACATGTTTTGCTCACACGGCAGACATCCGGCACGTGTCCACAGTCTGGCAGCCCTGAGAAGGACTCTAAAATGGGAGTGGAGACAACATGTTTACAAATATGCCTTACATGTTCCAAAGTACATCATAGACATTATTCAAGGAGGGGCAGTCGTCCTGGGTTGTACTGGTGGCGTAAGAACTTCTTACAGCTGAGTTTTAATCTGTAACGGGAGAGCAGGCAGAGAGGGCTTCCGCCTCGACAGGTGGCTACCAGGTTGCTGCTGGGTATCCATGCTGTTGCTGAGTTTTAAGTTCTTGGATTTTGTTCATCTAAATTCCAGGCAGCGGCATATACCCTAGAGACACAGGGATTGTATCATTGCTACTTTGGCTGAGCCTCAGCATAAATTATAGACGGAGGAGGGGGCATCCACCCAGCGTGCTCACTTGTAGAGTCACATTCTGCCTCATTTCCTTTCTTGCCAGACATGGAAACCAGACATTGAACAGAGTGTTAGTAATATTTGGTCTTGGAGTTAGAACTTGCCTGAGTTCAAATTCTGTCACGTACCATCTGTGTAGCCTGGAGGGTGTCAATGAACCTCCCAGAGCTGCCCCAGTTCATCTGTAAACGGGGCGGAGAGGGCAGTGCCTGTGACTGCCTGCTACGGCTGCTGTGCGGGTAAATGAGGTCATTCATGTAATGAGTTTGCATGGTGTGTGGGATGTGGCGGGTGCTCAATAAATGGTATTCTTCAACAGCGCTTCTTTTTTAAAGTTCAAACTAATCTACATTAATGAGACTGAATATGTACTGTGCACAAATTCTTATGCTATGGGGGTGATGTGGGGAGGGCGGTGTAACTGAAGGGATCAGGGGAGAATTCAAGGACGTCTGAACTGAGACTTGAGGGATGAGTAGGGGATGGGTAAGGGCGGCCAGAGGAGATTTAGCTGTGGGAGCAGTGTGAGCACAAGCATGGAGAGGGAAGTGGGGAGCACCTTAGGGGAAGCAGCATTTATTCTGGTGCTACTGGAGGGTAAGGAACCCTGCAGAGAGGAGGAGGCAGGATATGAGAAGAGGCTGAGTTCTATTTCCATTTTTCTTTTTTTAAGATTGACTAGAAATTTTATTTTATCTTTCAATTTAATTTTAATTTTAAACATTTTAGATTCTCAGTAACACTGAACATTTTTATAGTGAGGTACACACAATAAAATGCACAAATCTTAGTGTACAGGTTGATGAATTTTGAGAAGAGGCTGGGGTTTAAGCCATCTCATAAAATAACTTTGACAAGGGTCTAATTAAGTCATTGCCAAGGAAAACTTATTTCAAGTTTCACCTGAAGTTTGATGATGAGATTGCTCTACACAGCCCACACCAATTCCTGTCACATCTTTAGTCCACTCTGGCATCTGCTTCTTACAAGGATTGATTCTGCATTTGTGCAATATTATTTGGGTCTGTTCCCAGATTCCTATAGAGTGGTGGTTGCTATGGAAACAAAATACTTCTAAAGAAAAAACCTAGAGTTAGTCAAGGATACAAATTCAAAGGCAAAAATCCAAGGCATTCAACCAAATAAATACCATCCATGCTGTGAGGCTTTAATTACTGTGCTGAAGATCAAAGTAACATTACTCAAGAGTGGAGAAGCCAAATGTAAATGAAGGAGGTCTTTCTAACAATTAGTGACCAACTCCCTGAGTTCAGCCATGTGTTGCACTGTATTTATACCCACAATCTTCCAATGACCCTTAAGTGCTCACATAAGCAGGAGAGTGTGGTGTTGTGCCGTGGTACATGCAGGACAAAGTTTACTGGTTGGTGTTCACAAAATGTACAAGAATATTAATGCCACAGGAAGAGGCCTCTGGGGGAAGATGGACATCCCTATATATGCAGTTCCAAGAGTCTGCAGCCTTAAGGCTGTGCTCCTGGGCATTAAACCTAGAGCATGACTTAGATATTTGTTAGTATCTGTAGTCTATTGTTTTCCAGCTTAATTTTATACAACAGTCTAAAATATTAGCCATATGCCCTACTCCAGACCCTAAGGAGAGGAGGAGGGAGATAGAGCCAGAAAGACTACTCATCAAGTACTATTTTGGAGAAGATACAGACAAAAGAGTGATGGGAATCAGGTAAAAAGATTGCTTTACTGGTCCATAGATTGGCAATTAGAAACCCTGGTCTCGGCGGTTCTGTTTATCATTATTAAATCCAGAACGAGGATACACATTTCATTTCCTTGGCCCCTGTCCCTCTTTCATAATTCACTGTATCACTGTGGGGTAAACGGGAAGTTTTCACTGAGAGATTCCAGAATCTCCTGCCTGGCCTTAGTCTATTTTACATGCCAAAAGATGTTTACCACAGCAAAGCCTCCGGTCAGTTGATGTGGGGCAACGGGAGAGAAAACGGCCATTCTCTCCTCCCCTCTGTTCCTGGTACCTAATTGGTGCCCACCAGTTGTCACCAAGGACCTTCCCATGGAGTTCCTGCTGGAAGGGGCAGGCAGGGAAAAGACGGAGCACCACAGCCAGAGGGGACGGGCAATGCGGGGCCTGGCTAGTGAACATGAGAAATAAAACCGCTTAGCCCAATCTGTCCCTCCCCTTGCCCTCCTTCAGATTCATCAGATTCACAGGGAACTTGTCCTGGAAGGGGAAACCCCTTCCCCAGGGAGCGACAGTCACTGTCAGCCAGTCACCCCTCTGTCTTCACTAGGGATGGGAAACCACTCCCGTCTTCACCTTGATGATGCTGTTCTGTTTGGGGTTTGCAAAGAGGGAGAGAGGGGAGAGACACTGGGAGGGGAGGCGGCGAAGTGCTCCTGAGTCACGAGCATAGACTCGGAAGTGGAATGTAGAATACAAACCTTTAAGATCCTCTGCAGTCTGACCTCAGCCTTTCTCTCCTGCTGTCTCATACTTCTCACCTCCCCAAGCTCTTGACGCCAGGTGTGCACACCTACCCAGGGTTCCCTTGCAGAAAATCCTGTAGATTTGCTACCTGAGAGCTATTCTGACAATCATTCTCCTTTGCTGCTCTCACTACAGAGGCTGGAGAGCCAAACACACTCACTTTCCCTACTTCTGTTGTAGGTTGGGTGGCTGTGTGTGTCAGTTTTGGCTCCTGAGAGATAAGTGGAAATCTGCTGGGGGAACTTCTGAGAAAGCTTGTTTCCTCATAAAATGGGACAGTTGCAGTGAATACAGCCTTTCCTCTTCTCTCCCTTTTCCTGCCTGGAAGAACATGGATGAGATGGCAGGAGCTGTACCAGCCATCTTGCAGCCATGAGGCAAGTGCACAGATATAAGCATTGAGCCTATCCCTAGATTTCTCTTTATGTAAGAAAACAAAATCTTATTACTTTAAACTACTGTTGGTTCCCTTTTCTGTTACCTACAGAAATTTCTAAATGATATATGACCCTGAACTAGGTGCTGGGGATATAATAGAGAACAAAGCAGGTATGGGTTTCCTTCTTATCAAATGTAAAATCAAATGTGAAAGGCAGAATAAAAGGAAATGAAAAGTCTCCAAATCACAAATAAAGGTCTGTATTGTACAGGAAAACAAAAATATGATGCTAAGATAGAGAACTATAGGGGGGTCCTCCTATAGTTCAATGACAGAGGGGTCATTGAAGACCTTTTTTGAGGAGGAGGGGTTAAGTTAGGACGTGTAAGATCAGACGATGCAACCATTTGAAAAGGAAGCAAAAGGGGTTCCAGGCAAACAAAGAGGCTAGTTCAAGGGCCCCTGGGAAAAAAGAGCTTTGAGTTGAAGGAAGTAAAGTTTGCTGAGGCTGGAGGATAGCAAGGGAGAGATCAGGAAGCTAAACAGAAGGGCTCAGGGGCCAAAGCACACGGGCCTGGCAGGCCATGACATGGAGTTTGCCTTTTGGTCCAAGTGCAAAACGAGGGTTTTGAATCCAGGATCCTTCTGGATGTTGCATAAACAGGACCGAGGAGGGCAGCAGCAGAGATGTGGAGACCCGTTGGGGGGTTGCTGTGAGTCCAGGGAGGCGCGGACTGACGCCCGTTTGGCACCCGCAGCGACGGGCTGGAGATGACGCGGGGCTCGCCTGCGGCTGCAGTTCGCTACTCAACTCTTCCTTTTTGATTTTCTGACTTTCCTCCTATGCCACTGGCCCTTTCTTTTGGATCTTTGTGAGGCTCTTTTCCTCGGTTCTTCTCTAAATATTGGGTTCCTCCGGATTCTTCCCTAGGTCTTCCTCTTACTCTGCAGTGTTTCCCCGGGGGAGTCATAATCCACCCACTGTGTCCATGTGTTGATGATGTCTACCCAGGTTATCTCCCGGTTAGCATCAGAATCACACTTCCAACGGGACTGTCTCCCCTGGCTGCTCGGCAGGCTTAAATACTCCCGTGTGGACACTGCCCCCAGTCACCTGCCTCTCTCCTGTGCTCCCTGCCCAGAGTCCCACCCCTGCCCCCCGCCCAAGCCCTGGGAGCTGCACTTGACGCCTTCACCCTCACCCCGCTCACCCTGCTGATCTCCAAGTCCTAGGATCCAATTTCTCTCTCAAACTGTCCCCCATCATCATGCTGTAACCCCAGCTTAGTCCTCCACCATCTTTTACTTGGAGCTTTGTGACTGGTCTCCCTACCTCTGGTCACATCCCCTTCCAATCTACCTTCCACACTGAGGACAGAATTTTCCCTCTGAAACATGATGGCATCACATTCCTGCTCAAACTCATTCACTTTCTTAGGATACAATTCAAACTCCTCGGCATGACGTGAGACCGCTGGGCTGCACTTTTGTCTCGGCCCTGAGTTCAGCGTGTGAACCTGCAGGACCCTCGGCTGTGTGTGGGGCTCGTGAGAGTGCCTCCCCGGTAGAGTGTGAATGTGGGGCACGTGGAGGGCACGAGAGGTGCCCACCGTGTGTCTGGAAGGTGGTCAAGGCTCGGTAGCCTGTGTGCTCTACCATGGACCTTCAGAGGTGGGCACGGCCTGTTCCTCAGAAGGGACTGCTGTTCTGAACAGCCGCCAGGGAAGGCGGTAACACTGCCCTGTTCCTCTGTAACAAACCGCATTTAGGTCCAAAGAGAATCCTTCCTTGAAGATTAAAGCACATTCTTATGTTTCTTCCCCCATGGAGCCCTTGCTGCCCGTGGGTGTTTCTCCCCATGGCCTGTCCAGCTGTCCCAGGAGGGCTGCTGTCAGGGCCGGGCCCGGTGAGCCCCGGAAGGGTGGGCATGACCTCCACGTGCCCTGTGGCCCTCGGGCCCCTCCGTCCTCGTGCACACGGCTCCAGCTCAGCCGCTTCCCTCCCTCCCCATCCCCTTGATGCTCTGCTGGCCGAACTGTGCTTCGCTTCTTCCATTTCCATCTCCCTCAGCTCCTGAAACTGGCCTCAGCGTCTTCCAACGTCATCTCACCCCCTGAATAGATCTTCCAGGCAGATTTCCCACCGCCAGCATTGTGTGTCACAGTGTGAGGACTTTTCTCTTCCATCTCTATGTGTGACCCCTGGGACCCTTTGTGGACCACAGCTGCAAACAGGACCCTCAGTTCATGCTCGGGGAATCCCTGGAGCAGCCACAGTAAATGTCAATGACTTGGAGACACTCAAGCTTGTGGCCCCGCCCTCCTACCCTGCCATCTCTGGGTTTATATTCTGAAGGACTTTGCAACTCTTGTCGTAGGATTCCTGCAACAGTAAATGCCATTGACAGAATCCATAACTACATTATCTGTAAGACTGTGGAATCTTGGCAATAACCATACTTAGGATTTGTCTCAGCTGCTTAAGTCAAAGATCTTTATTTCCAGTTTCTTTTTAGATGAAGCTCTTACAGAATCACAGGTAGAAGATCATACACAAATCACATTTTTTCCATTAGTTACAAAAAGACAGATTCAGATTTTTAAAAATCAGACTTTAGTGACCTAGATAGCTGGGAACATGTTGCTGGTGTTTTCTAGTCTACCACAGAATTTTCCAAGTCACTTGGAAGGGTGCTCCTACCTCGGGTGTATTATTTCACACATGAGAAGAAGAACTTCAATATACGAATACGCATCATTTCAGATGATTGGCAGTAACTAGCCTGAAGGAAAGTCGGTGAAACTGGAGCTGTAGTTAGAAGCATTGTCCCCCCACCCGACCCCCCAAGTAAGTGGACATAGAAGCACACCTCCAGCAAGTTCTGGCTCACGGAATCTCTCATGTCTTCACCAGCCAGACCTCATTTCGACGTCCGTAGGGCTTCATGGGAGGGTCATACCCAGTGCAGTAGTAGATGTCACTCCGGTAGGTGGCTGAGCCCTCCAGGACGGTGCGCAGCTGGGCTGCGTGAGCAATGTAGTCAGCCTCCTTGGCATAGCCACCAAACTGCCTGAAGGGGCAAGAGCAAGTGGCTGGTTAAGAAAGGACATGCTCTCCAAGATGGGGGTGGTGTCGGGGGAGAACTTTGAAAAAAGAAGTCACTCACTACTCTGAAAGACAAGCATGCTCTATGGTAAGACTGCAGACCGCCACCTTCTAGATGGGTGGATTGAACCTCTCTGAGCTTTAGATACTTGCTTGTAAAATTGGGATATATTTTCTTTTTCCTCATGCTATGAGCATTAAATACAATAATGGATGTGAAAAACTCTAATGCAGAGTTTGAAACCTAGTCATGTACTAAACGTGAGCTTCCCTTTACTTCCTGAAGTTTCCTGAAGACACGGCAGGTCACCCTTCTTTTTAGCACCCTCTCCTGCCCCAGCTGCTCCTCCGCCTCTGCCTCCAGCTGGGGAAGGAGGAGGGAACAGGTGAGTTCGGGTGGAGGTGCAGCCAGTGTTTCTCCCACAGCACAGAGTTCCTGCGAGTGAGTGCATTGCAGCAGTGACAAGAAGCAGTTTTGTTAAAAAAACAGAGCTCCAGGGGCACGGACAGAGGATTCTTGGGAGGGCTCCTAGATAAGGTTTAAGCATTCCCCAAATAAAGAAACCACTTCAAATGCATCCTTTCTCCTGCTCAAATCATGACAGCATTCTTTTTCTAGTAAGTAAAGAGACTTTTCCCAAACTGTGCTTTTCTCAGGATAGCAGAAGATGGGGACAGGAAAGTAAGGAAGCTTGTTTTTTCAAGATTATTATTCTCTCCTTACATCATCTGCCTATGCTCCAAATTTCATCCTGTGGCCTACCCTAAATATACCACTCTAAATCTGGGTTGCACCAAAATCTTTGTTAGAGTCAAATACATCCCCATTTCTAATGAGCTTTATGACTCAAAAGTCTGAATCTGCACCAGACCAAGATTAGGCCAAATGCATTATTTTTGGTGGGGTTCTCTGACTCATGCTTTGCTCTTTTATAAGGGGTTAGTCATGCTTGGCAAGCGCTCAGCATGTTGATTACAGGGTTATTGATGTAAAAACACCCGGGATTCCATCTTTAAGAGATTGGTTTTTCTACTGTCTAGACGGCAGCTCGTGAGCATGGGCAGAGCTGAGGCTAACTTGGAATAAGAGAGGTTCTTTAATAATGTCGAAAAAGATTATAAGGCTGATGAAGAGAGTCGAGCTCTAGCTTCACCGAGGCTCATATGAGAGGAAGTGGGATTAGTAGAGGATAAATGTAAGGAGAGATTTGTTCCAGTAATAAAAGCCTGCCAGACATGGGAATTCTTTTCAAAGGATGTCTATAGGCTGAGAACCATCAGTCTGAAACAAATCAGATGCTGGACGTGGGAGGTGTTGGGTGCTCTCAGCAGTGACACTACGTTCCTCTCTGTGAAAACGGACACGGTTGGCTCTTTAAGCTACTGGTTTTTGGAAACATCCAAAGGAGGGTGCCTCAGATATCTTCATTCACCGGTTGGAGCAAAATGGCTACCTGTGTGCTCAAATCTTACCTCTGCTGCTTTCTAGCTCACGGTCTGGGGCAAATGCTTTAATTTCTCTCACTTTGGGTCCCTCATCTGTTAGCAAGGGATGACAGCATCCCTCTGGGAAGGCGGCTGTAAAGATTAAAGGAGGAAAGACTCTGGAAGCTGCTCAGCCCAGTGCCTGGGGAAGCTCGCAGCAGACAGTGATTATCGCTACTTTGTGGTTTGCTCAGAAGGGCCATCTGGTGAGGGTGGCCTTTTTCTTTCTGTTTCGCAGTATGTATCGCCTCCCAACTTACTCTGCACTTATTCATTATGCTCACTGCCTACGGTCTGAGGTCCTGGGAGAACACACCCCATGAGGGCACAGATCTCTGTCACTTTCTGTCCACTGGGGTATCTGAGCACTGAACACAGAACTGACACAGATTAGCTCCCCCAGACTAGGCTGAGTGAACAGTTTTGAGATAAGTAGGTGAAGTCACTGTCTTCGGGCTGGTAGACTGAAGATGACAGCACGTAATAAGTCTGTTTGCCTCCATATTCACTCACTCAGATAATGAAACTGGGAGCACATCCTAAGGGCACAGCGGTGGGAATTCAAATAGGAAAGAAGACTGACTGCAGCCACACTGGGCAGGGACTTGAACACCATGCTAAGGCCCAGGATCCAGTGCAAAGGCAGACTTACCAAGGGACTTACAGTAAGGGACAGACATGCCCGGATGGTATTTTAGAGGCTCCCTCTGGTGGCGCAGGAAGGAGTCCCTGGAGGCCAGGAAGCACCAGGTGGGAGCTGGAGGCCTGGACAAAGGTGAATTTGACAGGTGACAGCATGTGGACGGGAGGTCGGGGAAACGGGGTGTGGAGGAATCTCCAGCATTTCTAGTTAAGTCTCGTGATGGAAACTGATGCCACTGACCAGCCCAGGGACTCTGGGCTTCACAGTCACTTTGGGAAGGACGGGTGGGCAAGGTGAATAGCTTGTTTGGGGGCATATTGATACGAAGGTGCCTCTGAGACTACATTCAGGCGACAGTGACTGTGTACCTAAGTGTGTGCTGGGCACTGTGAACACCTCCTTAGACTTGGGCAAGAACTGGAGTCAGAGATACTGATTCGGGAAAGAGACAGGTGTAGGGACTGGTATCCGGGGTCGCCAGCGAGCAGACACGGGCCATAATCATGGGGAGGAAGGAGATGAGGCCAAGATGGTGAGCACATGAGGGTCAGGAGGCTGCTCTGAGGCTTCCGAGTCCCCAGGTGGTGGGTGGAGGGTGAGAACTTGGCACACGCCACCGGGAAGGAGTCATCTGAGAAAGCCCAGGAGACCCGGCAGAGGGCGACACAGAGAATGCCATCATTCAGGGGTCCTGGAATCCATTACTGGAAGAAAAACTCAACTTTTTGTATTTATTCCCAGGCTGACTCAGATGCTGGTAATGAGGATGAAAATTTCCCAACTGCTTCATCACGGAAGCATTCTGCTAGAAAACCAGCCAAGCTGGGTGGGCTATGGAACCGAGACAGGTGTTCTCACTGCCAATCTAACCAACCCACCCTCATCACAGAGCTGCAGAAACAAGCCAGAAACCCAACCCTACGTGGCACACAGCCCTGCTACACGAGGGAGGTGCCACTTCAGCTGCCTAGCTGGCTTGGGTCATGGGCAAGTCACCTAATCCTCCTTGCCTCAGTTTCCAAGCTGTATACAGAGGCTAACACAGTACCCCAGTCTCCAAATTCACAGGCATATGTGAGTGTGACTTAAGTAATGCTTGCAATGTGCTTGGAGATCCTCACAGGAAATAAACACGAAGGCCATACATTAGTTCTGTAAGCCTGCTTACAAGTCTTTGTCTTTATCTTCAAAACAGCTCTCCTCAAGGGCACTATATTTTATCTCCCCCAACTGAGCTTTGGTATTTGAAGGAAGAATTTGGTTACCATGGGAACTGAGGAAGGACACACATGCCCTGGATTCTAGAAGCACGAAAGTGGGGAGATGACGCAGGCACCGGTGAGATAGGCTAACAGATGGGAGGCTTTGGTCCAAGGAGGCAAAAAATCGTGTGTTATCTTTCAGGGAGTGTCTGGTGCTGACATTCTGGGAGAAAGAGAGAGAAATGGAATGACTTTGAACCTAACCATCCAACTTGGCCTAAAATGTTAACAGTCAACAAGTCAACACAAATGTGTGGAGAGTCCTCTGTGCATGGAGCTCTGTGCTTGGCAAAAGGAGTCTAGGACTCATTGCTGATAATTTCATGTCAACAGGAAAGAAGCTTAACACCATAAAGCATTTCATTCAATTAGGCTGGACCGTGGTTATTGAGTTGAGCATTGCTGGCCACAAAACACAAGCTAGACACCACAGAGCTGTAAGGATGATATGAGGTCTTCCTACCCTCCTGAGGTTGGACTGCAGTGGTCCAGACAGAAGCACTCGTAAAGATGACATGGGGCAGACAGAGCACGAGAATGGAGGGAGAAGGTGCCAACAGAATGCTCGGGCACTGGGAATAGGGAATGATTGGTCCTGACTCACGGCACAAAGGGAAGGCGTTATGGAGCATGTGATGGCAAACAATTATTTACTGAGCATTTCTTTTTGATGCTGGTGATGGAACAGCATGACAAAAAATTCCTGTCCTCACAGCACCTACAATAACAGACTGGGGAGGGTTGTGTGAGAGCAGCTGTGGAAGTGGATGCCGTGTGTGTGTTTGGGGCACCCCGGGAGGCGAGGGCGGGGTGCTCCAGGATGGACATGTGGAGCGGAGCTACATCGGGCAGCCAGTAAATCCCAGCACAAGGGAGTTTTATAGGCTTCGCTGCCTGGTCACACATTTGGAGGCCCAACCCAGAGTTTACCCATCCTGCGTCTCGTTTTATTACTAGTCTGGGCTCTGGAGCCAATCCTAGTGTGTGTCTAGGTCAGAGGCAGGCCCAGGCCCACACCAGAGCTGAGCAGCAGGGGGCAGTGGGGCGCTGGGTCGCGGGCTTCAGGGCCGGTGGCAATGAAAGGACAACTTGGAAGAGGCAGAGGGGGATGAACAGCAACAATCAGGAGGCGTGGCGGTGGTTCAGGCAGGACGTGATGAAGGGTGGATGAAGGGGAAGCCATAAGGGGGTGACTACGGCCCGGCCCAGGAGTGACACAGGAGGTGAAGGGGCAGGATGCCATCTGAGTGGTACAGGTAGGAGGACAGAGGGGACCGCATGTAAGACAACTCAGGGGGTCAGGGCTGCAGTTCCACTTCGGGCGTGTCGACGTGGGAGACTTTGGTTTATGTGGACCTGCCTCCCAGGCAGCTGGGAACAGGAGGTGGTGCTTGGAAGTAATAGCTCATGAGCCATGTTGACTGGGGTCCACCCCCCCATAAATGGTGACTGAAGCCCCTACTAAGTGTCAGTTTGTAAAAGACTTGTGGGACACCTGGCCTGTTGTGGGGGGAGACGAATGGTGATTAATTAGGTTTTAGATGGAGAACATTATCTTTGGCAGGGCTTAGAGGTGAGGTGGTATAAACACCAGAGGCTCTCAGTGAACACTGGTCCAATGGAGTCAACTTCCCACTTGGTACAAACATTACGTAGGATGATTGTCACACGTCTGCCCAGATGGTGCTTGAATTCCTCCAGGGCAAGGACTTCATCACCTTGTTATCTGTCCATTTTACTGTCAGACACTTAGGCGAGAAAGTTTTTATTTTTGAGTAGAAATATGCTTCCCATAGTACCATTTCAAACTTTCTATTTTGAGTAGCAATATAATTTCAATCCACAGACACTTCTTTATCTCTGGAACAACAGAAATACCTTGACACATTGGTTTCTCTGCCTTTTTCCCGAGTAGAATGTTTCTCCCACTTCAAAGAACAGAGACTTTACTTGCTCCCTGCTGTATTTTCAGTGCCTAAACCAATTCCTGGCACAGAGTAAGTGAATAATGAACCTGTGATTTTTGGATGAATGAATAAATGCTAAGTGGCTCCCCTTAGTCTGATGAATGATAAGACACTCAAGGGAGCTGGACAGAGTTCAGGATGGAGAATTACCCACAGAAGAGGGAAAGTTGGAGCTATGGAAGGGGACCATGATCTTTAGGGAGGAAAGCGAAGAACAGCAGTGCAGGGAAACATGATCCAAGGTTTCATTCATTCATTTATTCATGAGCTTTTCATTGAGCACTTATTAGAGAAGAGCCAAAGGCCCTGCCCTCAGGAATACTCTGGTGAGGGAGAGGACAACAACTAAGTGAACAAATAGGTGTATTATGCATGAGATGATGAGTATTATGAAGAAAATAAAGCAGGGTAAGGGGGTAGAAAAGGACAGGGTGCTTAGGTGCTTATTTTTGATAGAAAGGTCAGGTGACGCCCCTTGAAACTGAAGTGAGAGGACCTGGGTGTTGAGCAGGCCCAGGAGGCAAAGCGGTGTCATGTCACCCTTGGCCCAAATCCCGTGATTACAGATGGGTGTTAGAATGATCTGGGACCCGCCAGCATTTGCCTGTAGATCGCCTAAGTGGTCATACGGGAACACCCTAGAGGCTTAGCAGTTGGACCCTTTCTTCCACACTTCTCTGCAGGCTGGAATTCCCAAGCTACCAGTGGCCTCAGTCAAGGCCTGATCGTGTAGAGAAGCAGCACTGCCAGTCTCTGTGCCTCGGAGCTGACAAAAGGCTGCCATGTGCACAACTTCACTGCACCCTCCCAACAACAAGTTGCAAGTTCTATTTTATAGATTAGAAAACTCAAGCTCAGAAAGCCCAAAGTTATAAAATTCATAATTACTTGAGTTGAGGCTTAAAATCAAGTGGTAGCTTGAATTTTTTGCTGTTAATTCTAGTAAAACTAGAGGGAGGGAGAGGGAGATGAAATCAAGAAGAAGAGACTGAGCCCACATTTGCTGAGTGTCCACCTAACGTCTAGCATTGCGCAGGCATTTACAGATACCATAGTTTATCCTCACAACTCTGTAAGGCAGGAAATCTCACCCCCATCTTACAGATGAGGAAACTGAGACACAGGGAGGCTCAGTAACATGCCAAAGGTCCTCAGCCTGACAATGAACTCCTTGTTTCCACATCTTTCCTTTACATGGAGACATTTCATCAAAGCCATGAAAGTTTCCTTAAAACCATCAAGCCTTCTGCTGTTGGTCTCTGCTGAACCCAGTGTTGACCTGCACTGAAGGGGCCAACCTCTGACCCAAGTGGCCTTATAGGTCATAGCGGATGGACAGTGGTCTGGAACATGGCCACTTGTCTCATTGTGAGGATATTTCTATTGCATCTTGTGAATATTGAAAAGATTCTGACAGTGTTATTTTTTCACAGCCTATATTCATTTAAAAAGCACTTGTGAGGCACACTGCTAATAAATAGCCCTTTGGGGACATACCTTCACGAGGTCATAAAAAGAGAAGACGGAACTAAAGATGCAAGAATTAATTTTGTCATCTAATGACTCAGTGTGTATTTGAAATAGAACTTTTCCTTCCACTCCCTCGTTAGCGTTGCCTTCCACAGAAAGGGACTTCTACATGTACATTTGACTGTGCAGTGACACCAAGTGGCTAGTTGAGGAATGACCGCATGCTAATTGTGGGTCACACAGGTTCACTGCGCCAGGGTAGATGCCTTATTTGTCACTTTCATCTGTCTGGGTGTCAGGGAATTAAAAGGAAACTTTCGTGGACTTGGCTTTAATAGTACCTTTTAAAGAGGTACTCTTTCCCATAAGAGACCAGGGTTTTCTTGAGAAATGGCTGATTTCACCTCTGGAGCAAGAAATGTCAAGATGTGCTTGAAACATAGTTATTATATCAGAGAGTAAGGAAGCTACCATAGACTGCTAGAGGTATGTCACAAAGACGAATAAACCAACTTGGACAGGCTACCACTGGCCGAAGATGGGATAACTGGAGCATCGACAGGAATAATGCACACAAAAACGAAATCACATGCATTACATTTAAATTCCTGTTTATATTGACACTCAAAAAACTACCTCACCTTTGGAGGAAGTTAAGGAATGAAGAGAGGGCATCAAGCTAAACAGAGGGTATCCTGTTTTTCCTCTATAACTCTATGTCAGGGGAATGACATAGCAGAGGAAGGAAAGTTTCTTTTTATTGAAGTATCCCAGTTAATAAATGAAGAAAGAAAAAATAGAGAACATTATGATTTTACAATCTCTACTAAAACCAGGCATTGAGGTAATGGTGACCTGTGGTTACGAATATCACGCAGAGGCAGGCAAATGTTATGAGCCCCTGATAGAGGTACACAACACTGCCTATGAAATATCCTTACCTAAAACTCAACTTTGAATCTGATCACACCTCTAGTTCCAATGACTAACTTACAGGCAATACAGGGGGCGGACGAACATGTCAAAATGCCACAGAAAGGCAATCAGCAAAATTCAGACTGTGGGAAACCTTAGGACAAAAAATCCATAAATGGCAAGGAAAAATGAAAGGTGTGGTGGTGACGAAAGCTACAGATTGACGAAAGCTTTAAAGATGTAGCAATCAATAATCTGGATTTTATTGGACCCAGAATCAGACTATGAAAACAAATCATGAGATTATGGGAGAAATCTGAACACTTGATATTTTGTATTACAACATCAATGAATTGCAATTTAAAATTTAGGAGTAGTAAGATATAATGATTGTAATTTTAAAAGGTCTCCAGTAGTCACACTGAAATATTTATGGATGAAATATCATGTCTGGGATTTGCCTAAAAATAATGCAGGGTAGGGGCTGGGTGAAAGTTTGAGCGCACAAATGACACAAAGTCGGCTTTGAGTTAATTATCATTGAAGATACACAATGGATACATAGGGCTGTGTTATCTTATTCTCTACTTTTATAAGTTTTAAAATTTCCATACTAAAAGACAAAAGAAATGTTTGTGCAAACTCATTATCCTGGGTCTGGTAAAGCAAATGATTCAACACCAGCCCTGTCTGCTTGAAGTCTCATGTGAACTGATTTGATCATGTCACCCACATTCCTGACAAAATGAGAAGGGAAAGAATACTTATGGAAACCTACTACAGGTTATAAACATTAAATAATTTGTAAATGGTACTTTAGTAAACACAAGAAGATGTTGTTTAACAATAATCTTATGAGGTAGGTTATATTATTAAAACTTAAGAGATGAGGACACTAAGTCTTAGAGAGGCTGAGTAATTTCCCCACCATCATCCTGGCATTCAAACTAAAATATATGTGGTCATTGTATTACACCAGGCTGCCTCCCCAAGAGGGGGCAGGAACAGGTGCAACAGCTGAGACACCCAGGGTGCAAATTTAAGGAAGCACTTGCTCTCGGTGCCATTCCTGCACCTGGGCAACCATGAGAGCCAGTGCCTCCTTAAATTTTGCACCAGAGGGGCCTTGCTTCCCCACCATAGTCCCTGCCTGGGGAAAAGATGCTCTTTAATTAGAGTGCGCCTTTCTATGCAGCCTCTGCACGGAAGGCTGGAAAGCCTGCATGAGGACAGAAGCAAGAGCTGCTGTTCTCCAGAGGACAGTCCACACCCTGTCCTCTGGGGGACTCTATGTCACCTGCCTGAGGACTTCCCAGAGCAGCCAGGCTCACAGCATTAGTGTTAGCTTCAGAGAAAGCTACATCCTCAGGCACAGAGTTGGAGAAGGGCAGGCAAATAACTAAGCTGGGAGGCCCTGGCAGTGGACAAAAACCATCTGGTGCAAGATTACCTGGATGTTTATTTTTCATGAGCTTGTTTTAGTGCAGAACCAAATCCCCACCTATGGTTGCTACTGGTGAAGCTCCTGTTCTCACTTGTACATGGTTCAGTGCCTGTCACACAAGATTTTAACAAACAGGGAGTCACTGATTACCTAGAAGAGTTGGTTTCTGGGGGGAGGCTGGGGACCAATGAATAGATACATGCCGCCTTTTATACTTGTTATTCTCTATAGTCAAGGGAGCATGACCTGGTAGGAGGGCCTGGAAACAAGACTAGAATGATCACAGAATGCATGTATGCTCTGTCTGAAGGACCACAGACCATGGACAACTAACAGGGTGGCAGTCCAGCTCTGGCAAATGCTCCCTGCCCTTCTGGCATTCAAGGGGAATGTGGGTTAAGAGGTATCACCAGCCCTTTATGCATCCCATGTATTCATGACTCCAAAGTATAGCTTGAATTAGAGATTCTCTGAGTCTCCCAGAACCCTGCTGTGGCTGATGTAGGTGTTCTGCTTAAGCTGAGAGGGCACTCTTTCTATCCAAGCCAGCTCTGCTACTGGCAAAGGCATTTATTTACATACAGTGCAAATGTTTATGCGCAATAGGCTGAAGAAACTGAAGTGAGAAATAGTCAGGACCAAGTATTTCTTAATTAATCAACAATATAAATATAGAAAGAGAAATTAAGAAAACAATCCCACTTAAAATACATCAAAAGGAATAAAATACCTAGGGATAAATTTAACCAAGAAGGTGAAAGATCTGTATACTGAAAACTTATAGTGTCCTACAGACACTGATGAAAGAAATTGAAAAGATAACTAGTATATGGAAAGATATTCCATTCTCATGGACTGGAAGAATTAATATTATTAAAATGTCCATACTACCCACTTACTGATTCAATGTAACCTCTATGAAAATTCCAAGGGAGTTTTTCACAGAAAAAAAAAACAATCTTAAAATCTGTATGGAACCACAAAAGACACTGAATAGCCAAAGAAATCTTGAGAAGAAAGAGCAAAACTGAAGGACACATGTCCTGATTTTCAAACTATATTGCAAAGCTACAGTAAACAAAATAGTATGATCTTGGCATAAAACCAAATACATAGATCAATGGAACAGAATAGAGAACCCAGAAATAAACCCATGCACATACGGTCAACTAATTTACAACAAAGGAGCCAGGAATTAACAATGGGGAAATAGCTGTTTCAATAAATGGTTTTGGGAAAACTGGACAGCACATGCAAAAGATTGAAACTGGACCCTTATCTTATACCACACACAAAAGTCCCCTCAAAATGGGTTAACGTGTTGAACACAGGACCTGGAACCATAAAATGCCCAGATGAGAACAGGCACTAAGCACCTCAACATTGTTCTTGGCAAAGATTTTTCATATTTGACACCCAAAACAAAGGCAACAAAAGCAAAAATAAAAAAGTGGGACAACATCAAACTAAAAAGCTTCTTCACAGCAAAGGAAACCATCAACAAAATGAAAAGGCAAACTACCAAACGGGATAAAATATTTGTAAATCACATATCTAATAAAGGGTTAATATTCAAAATATAGAGAACTGATACAGCTCAACAGGTAAAGAGCCAAACAATCTGATTTAAAAATGGGCAGAGGATCTGAATAGACATTTTCCCAAAGGAGACATACACATGGCCAACAGGTACATAAAAACATGCTCAACTTCACCAAAATGCAAATCAAAGCCATAATGAAATATTACCTCATACCTATTAGAATGGCTATTATCAAAAAGTCAAGAAATAACAAATGTTAGTGAGGTTATTGAGAAAAGGGAACCCTTCTAAACTGTTGGTGGGAATGTAAATTGGTACAGCCACATGGAAAACAATATGGAAGTTCCTCAAAAAATTAAAAATTAAATTACCATATGATCCAGTAATCCCACTTCTGGGTATGTATCCAAAGGAAATGAAATCACTATCTTGAAAAGATACCTGTACCACACCATGTTCATTGCAGCATTATTTACAATGGTCAAGACAGGGAAACAACCTAAGTGTTCACTGATGTAAGAATGAATAAAGAAAATGTGATATATACCTATACACATACAGGATGGAATGCTATTCAGCCATAGAAAAGAAGGAAACCTTGCCATTTGTGATAACACAGATGGACCTTGAGGGCTTTATGCTAAGTGTAATAAGTCAGAGAAAGGCAAATAGTGTATGATCTCACTGACGTGTAGAATTAAAAAAAAAACCAAACTCATAGATACAGAGAACAGAGTGGTGGTCATCAGAGGGGGATGGGTGGTGGGGGTCGGGGTGGGAGAAATGGGTGAAGGTGGTCAAAGGTACAAACTTCCAGCTATAAGACAAATCAGTTCTGGGCATATAATGTAAAGCAAGGTGACTACAGTTAACAAAATTATCCTGTATATTTGAAAGTAACCAAGACGGTAGATCTCGAAGTTCTCATCTCAAGAAAAAATACTGTAACTGTGTCAGGTGATGGATGTTAACTCGACTTATTGTGGTAATCATTTCATAATATATACATATATCAAAGCTTTATGTTGTACACCTTAAAGTAATACAATGTTGTATGTCAATTATATCTCAATAAAACTGGAAAAAATAGAAATTTACTGCAAAAGCTCACTGAAGATGATAAGCAGTAGTTATGGAAATCAAATGCTGCCCTTGGATGCCGAAAGAATCATCTGCTTACGTGGAATATACGGTGACGCTCTCCCTCTCCTCGATCTTAATGCTGTCGTCACTGGGAACTGGTGGGTTGCTCTGAAACTGGTTTGGAATCCGGAACCATACTTTTAATTTCTTCTGTAGGGAACCATCTTCATTGGGGAACACGGCAAAGGAAATAGGAACGGTCATCCCCATTCCAATTCCTGAAAATACAATAAAAACCCATTGAGTCAGGTAGGTATTAGAGAACTTGCTCAGTCCTGTGGAAGATCAGCTAGTCTCAATTTTCTTTCCAAGATAATATTTGCTGTTCTTAAAATCAATAAACATTTCAGGCATTAAAAATATAGAGTTGAATCCACACATAACACTTCTTCTTTATACATATTGGAGTTAGGAGGGTACTGATTCAACTCTTTTGGAAAAATTTATCTGGTAGTATATATCAAGACTGTAAATATATCAGTACCTAATTATTTCCTATCTAGATATCAATTTCAATGAAAATCCAAAAATACAGAAAAGCTATGGGTAATAGGATAGTCATTGCAGCAGAATTTACAACTATGGAAAACTAGAGCCATATAAATGTTCAAAATAGGACTATGTCTAAGTAAATTATAGGCACATGATACAATATAATGTATCTATTAATAGTTATGCTTAAGAAGACTAGTTAGCAACAGTGGAGAATAGTTTCAAAATAACAGAAGCAGGATATACAATTGTACAAACACTGTGATTATATTTTAAAAGCCTATTAAAAAGCCCTAAAGAAATATATTCAAAAGGCAATGGTTGTATTAAAAAAGATGGATTAAGGGTGCTGTTTTGTAATTTTTAAGATTACTTCAATGAGCTTTATAATTTTTATACATATTTTCTTCTAAATAATGTTATAACAGTGCTGAGAAGGAAAAGATTTCTTCTTGACCTCCTACTGGTCAGCTTACTGCCTAAAGCCTGATTACTTTGGTCCTTGTAAATGTTGCCAAGGTTAATACCAGTTTCTAACTTTATAAATTATCAGCTTGGGAAATATGCTAAAAATGAAATATGACCCCTCTTTTTTCACTCTGCTTCCTGACCCATTTTGGGTTTGCAGTGATTCCAAAGTACAGCCAAATTAGAGAGCTTAAGATTTACATTCATAGTTAAATATGGTTTACATGCTAATAGGTACACTGAACCTTAGGCCTATCATTTTAAAAATAGGAAGGCATTCTGCAGAAACGGCCAAGTCTTTTAAGAGTGGGACAGCCTAAGAATTCTCAGACCCTTCATTTGCCAGAACGGAGCTGGGGGCCTGCCATACTCATCACTCACTGAGCCTCAGTACCCGCAGGACCTGAGCTAGCAGAGGGCTGGCTCGGGAGATTTCCAGTCTGGGCGTGGAGGTCTCAGGTCAGAGGCTGGCCTTACTCTCAGCTTGGCTTACTGTGGGGTGGGCACACTTCACCCAGTCACCCATCCAAAGACACGACGAATACTGTAGGGTCAAAAAAAAGAGCAGAGCATATCTCCACTCCTGGGAGAGAAGCAGGAAGTCGGTGATACTCAGCAGGGAGGCCACAAAGTGAGGGGTAGGCTGGATGACGCCGACGTGATCTCCCCAGAGCTCCCTTGCTCATGGGGCACAGGGAGCTCAAATGCCACTGAACAGGTAGTGGCAGGAGCCGTGGGGTGGGTGTGGGCCCATGCCAGGCTCCCTGAGACCAGGACACACCCTTCAGGGACCCTCACCCTTCTCGTTGGTGCCTCCCACATACTTCATGACTTTAGGCATCGCTTCCCGTAGGGCCTCATCCACAGGTTTATCTGTCACTTCCACTGTGGCGAACCGTCCACCTTCACAGGCCCTTTCCTCGTAGGAGACTTCTTCCTAGAGACAGAGAGCACACAGTGCTTGAGAGAGAGGAAGTGGCCACCCGTGATGACTCTGGAGGCAGTACAGATGGTCCCTGACTTAGGATGGTTCGACTTGCGATTTTTTGACTTTACAATGGTGCAAAAGCAATATGCATTCAGTAGAAACTGTACTTCTTATTTTGAATTTGGAATTTTTTTCCCAGGCTAGAGATATATGGTATGATCATCTCTCGTGATGCTGTGTAGGGCGGAGAGCACAGCTCCCAACTAGTCACATGGTTGTGAGGGTCAACAACTGCTATACTTACAACCATCCTGTATCCAGAAAACCATTCTGTTTTTGATGTTTGGCACAGTATTCAATAAGTTACATGAGAGATTCATACTTTGTTATAAAAGAGACTTTGTGTTAGATGATTCTGCCCCACTGTAGGCTAATGTAAGAGTTCTGGGGATGTTTAAGGTAGACCAAGCTAAGCTCTGATGGTCAGTAGGTTAGGTATATGAAATGCATTTTTGACATGATATTTTCAATTTACGATGGGTTTACTGTGGAAGATCAGCTAGTCCCAATTTTCTTTCCAAGATAATATTTGCTGTTCTTAAACTTAATAAACATTTCAGGCATTAAAAATATACAGTCAGACCCACACAAAACACCTCTTATTTATACGTATTGGAGTTAGGCGTGTACTGATTCAACTCTTTTGGAAAAATTGTAAGTCAAGGAAGACCTGTAATAGTCCAGTTACAAAAGGCACACTACTAAGAACTTTCAATAGTGCGTCTGGGTATGGTGACAGGACAGAGGAGACAGGGCTGAGTATGAAGGGCCATGAGAAATAGATTCTGGGATTTTGCACAAATGTAGAGACAGCAGAAAAAAACTGAACATAATCAATATCCTCAGAGAGATAAAAGAAGATACTACAGCCAAAACCATCCCAATATCCCCAGAGTGCTATAAAAATGGATGTTCAGAGATCAGAGCTCTTAGACATACAAAATGTAATAGAAATGAAAAATTCAGTAGAAAGGTTGGAAGAAACAGTTGAAGGCAATCTTCCAGAAAGTCAAGTACAAAGGCAAAGAAGTAGAAAATAGAAGAAAAAATAAAATCAGAGCAGTAAGCCAGGAGATCCAACATCTGAATATCAGGAGTTCCAGCAAAAGAGAGGAAGAAAAAATCAGAAAAGAGGAAACAGAGAAATAGAAGAGCAATGCCACAAAACCCTAAGGCCCTAAGACTAGCCTCATTCTAGGCACAGGACTGCAATTCGAGAATCACAGTAGTTCTGTTTGCCCTACTCCCAAGTGCCATTCCTTTTCCCTGCAATCTCATGTACCCCCTCACTGCCCTGGATACTCAGCAACACTGTCCCCTCCCCACAATCCCCTCCTCTCAGCAGCGACCCCATCCTCCTGGTAACTTTCTGTGCTGTCTCTGTCCTAAGGTCATCAGCCTTTCCTACAGGCACCATGCAGCTCTCCTTCACCAACCCCTTGCCACTTGATAACATTTGATAACTTATATTGTTGTCGGGCAGCTGCATCTGGGGAGGTCTCTCCCTGCACTAGGTGAAACCTCAACCTGGACGGGGGACAGTTCTTGATTCTGGATGAGAAAGAATTCTTGAATGGGTGGGATGAGTGTAGGTAAGGAAGGAATTCATTAAAGTGGGAGTGTCAGGGAATGGCAGCTGCCTTGCAGGCAGCAGAGAGCAAGGAACAGCAGAGGGAGGACAGGGAAGCTTACTGAACTTCCGCTAGGCATAGGGCAAATCCCTTGCCAACTGATCAAGCCAGGGTCACCTGGCATCCAGCATCTGCTTGAATCTGCAGGGCATAGGAACTAAGCCCCACCACCCCAGGATTTCGGGGAGCTGTAGAGCACTGGATGAAGTGAGATTATGTTCTGAGAACTTTCCAAAGGCAGAGAAATGAGATTTTTGGGCAGGCTACTAAAGAGCGTGATCACACAGCTGCAGGCCTGTCCAGGTCACCCAGGTGATGGGAACTTGCAAGCCCACATCAGAGATCTTAGCAGCCCTTCCCTACTTGTCTGAAGTAGGAGACAGAGTGAAGACTTGTGCTTAAGTCTGGAGAACAGAACGAAATAGCAAAGTAACAAAGATGCTTACTACTGGAAGAGTGCAGAGACAAAATGCAGTAAGTTGAGCAGTGAGAAGGCCTTATTTAAGGCAAAAAGTACACACTCAAAGAAAGGGGAGTAGTGGCAGCCTCAGAGGGGAGGCACCCTTAAGGGCTTAGGATTCTGTCTTTCAGGCTTTCAAGAATGGGGCAAAGGGTGGGTGTGGGGCTGGGCATAGGCTTGACATGTGGTCTCATGATGTCTCTCTCTAGTGAGTGACTTTATGTCACCATCCACAGTCAGTCTTCTAGATAATTCTGTAAGATAAACTTAACCTAAGGAATTTATTGATCCTGTTCTTCTCCAGGATAGTGGTCACCCTCAAAGCACTGGGAACCTATCAGGTAGGACTGCTTGCCCTGCCTTAAGATAGGTTGTTGGCTGATTAACAAAGAATATGTTAGGAATCTTACCTCCTAACTCCCTCATTTTAAAAATGGAATCTTAGCCTTAAGATGGAATCCCTCCTGTTCTTCCTACACTGTTTATATCTTGGCATTTTTCATCACAGGCAGGACAAGTTAATCATGATGTTTGTCCCATGTCCCTGCTCTACCTCAATATGAGAGAATTTTGTATTCCTGAACATACCATAAGGCAGTGCTTTCCAGACTAAAAAAAAAAATCATAATCCATAACAAGAAATACATTTTACATCATGCCCTATAGGCAACATACACGATTGAAACAAAGTTTCATAAAATAATACTTTACTCTTACCTGCGGGATGCACTCTGATATTACCTGCCTTTTCTTTCTGTCCTGTTTACTTTTATTCTGCTGTACTTGGGTGAATTTTATTCTGTTCCACTAAAAGAAGAGAAACTTGTTCTCTATTGATTTTACTATCAGGTAATGGAACACCACTGTAGTTTGAAAAATCTGCTATAAAGCCTTGTGGACAGGAATCATACCACAGAGCTTTATGTGTTAGATGGTCAGTAGATATTTATTGATTAAGGAGCTGCCTCTCTTACTAATAATTATGAAAAATAGACACATGATAGGGGACTTGGCTATTCCCAGCTAGACCTTCTTAGGACACCCCAGACTGAAGTTCTCAACTCCCAACTCCCAGTGCATCCCTGGTGGAGGGTGTGTCTCTGGGGCTGAGTGGCCTGTGTTGCCTGAAAAAGTGCATTTAATATTACAATTTTTTTTTAGAATGAAAAAACACCTATCATTTTTATAATGCAAAATTAAAGAGTAGCGAGAAAGCAGCCCATGGGATCTGAAAGCAAATGCTGAATGTCAGTTCCATAAACTTCCCCTTATAAGGGGCAGAGGAAATTGCACCAGACCAAGAATCAAGAGGCTTCAAATTGGCCTTGACTTTGGGTCACTGTGCCCACTAATTCTGAGGACTGCTGTGAGGCCCTCCCTTTGGTGAGCCCCACACCGCTAAAGAACCTTCAGGAACAAAACTGTGTTACGCAAACTTGGGGTGTTTTGTTCTTTCCAGCTCTGTGTGTCACAGTGGAGACTATACTCACCCTTCACTTGAGGTCCCACTGAGTCTTGCCACTTAGAATAATGTTTTACATTCTAGAAATGTTGCTGTGAATCACATAATTTCAGCCTGAAGGAGGTTTTCAAGTTCACCAAATCAAACTCACTTTACCAAAAAGGAGATGAAGAACCAGAGAGATGGAATTGCCTGAGAACACACAGCTGCTGAATGGTGAAACTGGAACCAGAATTCAAATCCCCAAATTCCAGTCTAATGTTTATTATAGGGAAGTATGCTGCTATGGGGAAGGGACGGAGCATTTTTAAACCTCTATCTCTAGCTATTGAGCTAGTTATTTGGGATAGACTTTTGTACGCCCCTGTCGAATGCAGAACAGGGGCATCAAAAGTCATTTAAGGCAGCTCTTTCTCTTACAAAGAGAGAAACCAAAGACAAGCTCTCACTGGAGAAAGAGCTGGCTGTCTTTCTTTGTTCTTTCTCTCCTTGTTTTATTCTTTCCACCAAGAAAATACACAGTGTGAACACTGTGCCAAGTGCTACAATACAGAGATGAAAGACATGGTCTCTGACATCAGGAGAGATATGGTCTATTAGAAGTAGCCAGGAAAATGGGTTATAATCTGATGATATGTTTCAGAGGAGAGGAGGGTCAGGGCAGGGTGGGAACACAGAGGACTACTTACATTAATTTGGGGGCCTGGGGGTGCATGTGTTGGTTGTTTACTTAGGTTAATTTGGGGGGGCATGGGTATGTCTATACTTGTTTGGGTAGGTGAAGCTGACTTTGCTTATAGATCATCCAGCTGGACATTCCATCAATGATGCATTGATTCATTGAATAAACATTTACTGAAACCCTCTGCCAGGTGCTACAGATTTGGAGATTGATATGCGGGCAGTCTAGCTGGGTGTGAGAAGAATTACATAATTAGCATACGATGTGTTAAATGCTCTGATAGTTCAGGGAGGGCGATTCCATTTAGTGGGTAAATGAGAAGAGCCGAAGAACAGCATGGTGGTGATGAAGAATTCGAGTGGTGACTGGAGCAAACACTGTCAAGCAGGGCATGGCAAGAGAGGCGGCCAGGGATTCTGGCAGGGGCCAGATCTCCAAAGACCTTGGAGGCTGCCACAGGGAGCTGGATTGTGTGACCAATGACGGTTATCTGACAGCAAGTCAGTTTCATGTTCAACTAATTAGTTCAACTAATTTTTGTGATCTAAATACAGGATTTTGCAAGTGTCTCTGAGTCTTGAGTGGCAGGGGTCCCGAAGCAGAAAAGGGTTCTGGGGAATGGTATAGGTGATCTGTGCTCTCAGCCTGTTCCCCAGGCAGAAAGTCCACAGCAAGGAAGAAAAAGGCTGCCAAAAAAGGAACTCAGAGAGCCGAGTCTTCCATAATTCTACCATCCTTTGAGGCTTAATCAACTCTACCTCCTCTTCCTGAGTGATCCCCCCTTCTTATGAACTCCAAAGGGAGATAATTCTAGAGCTGGAAGGGCCTTACATATGTCAGTCCACCCCACTCCTGTTATAGAAAAGCAATGTGACCATTGTACAGTTGGACACCTGGGTCTAGAGCTTGGCAGGAGACTGGCATAGGGGTGTCAACTTGGACGTCATCAGCCTAAGGGGTAACTAAAACCGTGCATGAGGTTTGATTGCTTAGTAACATATAGAGGGCGCTCTATATAAATCTAATCATGCTAATTAATCTCCTGCCTAAAAGCCTTTGCTCACCAAGTTCTTAATCTATCCCAGATGGTCCAGCACCACCTAGCTTCTACCTACCTTGCAGCCACACCCAGAGCACCTCCTCACTGACCTTCTGCTATGTCCTTCAATGCCAAGGTCATTTCTGCCTCAGCACTTCTGTACCTGACTCTTCCTCTGCCTGGAACAGTCTTTTCCTGTCTCTGCTTGATGGACCCCTACTGATCCCATAGGTCCCAACCTAAGCATCATTTCCTTCAGAGGGGATCTAATTTAAAACACGTTCCCCATGACATTTTTTATAGGCCCTTGTACTTTCAAAACACAGTAATTATTATAATTATAATCGAATAATACTATGTGTAACCTCTAGCTGCAAAACATAAGCCCCATGGGGTCAGGGACTGTGTTATATATAGTTTACCACAGTACCTCTTAGTATCTAGTACCACGTCTTACATATGGTAAGCATTCTGTAAGTAGTTGTGGGAAAGAAGACCTCAGAGTGAAACCTTCCTTTACTCTGATGACAAGGATATAATAGCCACAGGGGGGTGGAGAGGTGAGAATCCAGTCTAATTATATGTACCTGGAGAAAAGCTGGCTTCTACAGTAGGTACTGCCTGTTTTCACAGTATCTATGCCCACAACCCCTCCTATGAGCCACTGAATCACTGAAAATTTAGGTTTGAGAGATGGGTATCGTAAGACCACTCAAGTTCTACAGGGAGCTGAATTTAAACAGAGTTCAATTTCTGCAGAAAATAAAGCACCTAAGTTAACAGAGTTTACACCTTCAGAACATAATAGCCCTCCTCCGTCCCATATCCAGCTAGCTCATGCTTCCAATCAGTTACTAGATGAGGATTTTGGCCCAACATCAATTTTCAACCAGCAGTGAGAGCCCTGGTCAGGTTCAAGTCTCAGAGATCTTGCAAGAATGCCTGTTGCTATGGGATTTGCAAGGTCCTCTTCAAGGCCAGTTTTTTTCCTTGCCATCTGATGTGTGGGTTGATTTTAGAAGCCAGCAATTTTTATAAGAAAGTATCACTAATAATAAAAATAATAACCAACTGAGCACTTTCTATATATGTCAGGTACTATTTTAAACATTTTACATGGATTCAATCCCTCCAACAGCCCTGTGAAGAAGTTAGTGTTTTTATCTTCATTTTCAGATGAAACTGGAACACAAGAGGATCAGTAACATGTGAAGTTACAGTGGGAAAGTGGTGGAGCCAGGATTCAAACTCAGGCAGTTAGGTCCTGACCAATGTGCACAGGCTAAAAACAACTCCCAGAGAGATGTCAGTTGTTAATGTCTGTCCTGCTCTGAGTATCTACAAGGCCCACCCAATCCAACACAGAGAGCTGTGTGTCTTCCTCCCTCCCTGGGCAATGCAGAAGGCACCTGATAAGGTCTGCAGCAGCCTGGACCTACCTACTAGGTGCCTGGAATCAGTCCTGAGCATCTGGTGAGCCTGAATACAAGCTATGCAGGATTCACTATGTACCATCCATTTGCTCATGGAAGCGGAAATGGTTTCTGACCTAGACTCTTTTCAGGATAAGAGAATTTCAGGGAGAGGTTCACTTCATCATAATAACACCCTGAATTTGTATAGTTAAAAAAAAGGTTTACAAGTATCTTTGAATACTTAAGTAATTGTCACATAGGCACTGTCATTCTCTTCTTATAAGTGAGTTATTTCAGGGATCAGAGAGGTTGGGAGGTTAAATAGCTTACCCCAAATTACCTGTAAACTAAGGGGAAGCTAACATTTACCATGTCCACCAAGTGCAAGGAATTTTGTTGAACAATTTACAGAAGATAATCTTGCATAACTTTAAAACAGTAAGATATGAATTATTGTTTTCTTTCATGATTAGCTTCAGAGAGGTTAAGTTGCCTGAGACTTCAACAGCTAGTAAAAATGGAGTGGAAATGAGTTGTGACATAATGACACTACTATATTCGTAGTGTATTGGTACACAAAGCATTTCCATGTTTTTAAAAATTTAATATTTATAGTAACTCTGCCAGTAGATGAGAAAGATATTTTTATACCCATTCAATAGCTGCAGAAACTGAGGTCCATTCAGGTTAAATGAGTTGCTTCAGCCTGGTAAAATATCCCATTAGGGCCCCATATTCCCAACAAATGCTGAGGGAAGACGTTTATCAGAGAGCTGCATTTATCCCTGGGGGCAACCTGTGGCAGGTGACACCATCAAAAAGGGTCTAACAGGAAAAAGAAACTACTAGAGAAAAACCATTTTGAACAAAGGCACTTTGAGTCGAGGTATTGATTTCATAGATAATAAAAAAGCTGAGATGCCCAAAGGGGACAATGAGGCAACTCATGGTTAGTACATGCCCTCGGAGAGGTCCAGGGAGGATTATCTGTTACCTGAGCTCAATACCTGGTAGCAGCTGGGACAATGGTGCCCTGTCTGGCAGGAGCTGGAGCCACGGAAAAGCTCCCGGTGCCAGACACCTGAAAGGACCAAGAAGGAGAGCGAGAAATACCCTGGTTTCTCCTTTCCTCCCATTCTCTTATTTGTCACTAGTACCTCCCGCTACAGGAACCTCCTGGGAAACAGATAACAGGATGAGGCCCCCTCCACACTGAGACACAGGCAGCAGAGCAGAGAATGGGGGTGGGAGGGATCTGAGTGCAGACAGGCAGCAGGCCAGCCCGGACCCTCAGCCTGCATTTGCAAGGCAGTTAACCCAGAAAGGCCAGCGAGCTGGATTCCACTACAGAAAGTCCTCCGGGAGCTGTTGGTAATACACAGATTCTTTGAGTGCTGAGGCCAGCAAGGACCCCGGACATCATCAGGCCAAGTCCACAGACTGGCCTTGCGCACATGCACCATCTGGCCACAGATGGACCCTTTGGCCTGCAGTGTTTGCAAACATATGCAGTCAGTTAAAACCGACAGTTGCCCTACTCAAAACCACGTCCTCACCCCTAATACTCCTTGTCCCCTCCTCCCCTTCTCCTTCTTCTTAGCCACAGCACCGACCACCTCTGATGTATGATTTATTTCACTTATTTATTTGTTCATACACATTTCGTGAGCCACTAAAATGTAAGCTCCGTGAGGACAGGAATTTTTGGTCAGTTTGTCCACTGTTTTACCCCCATTGCCTGTCAGAGGGACAGGCACTTCAGAAAAGTTATTTGTTGAATACACTAATTTTAAATTGGGAGATTTCACATGAAGAATCTGGATTTCTGGGTGTCCTTAAAAATTTGGCAACCCTGGTTGACCTCACTTCCTGTTAACTGCCTGGAGCTGCCCTTTGCAGACAGGGGCCTGAGTTCTTTCTCTCCAGTTTGCCTGAGGCCCCACCTTGCCTCAAAGTCTCAAACAGCCAGCTTCACGCATTTCCATGACCTGCCTGGGTGCTTGCCCGAAATGGAAGTTGCCCTCCTGGGTCAGCGCCAACCCGCTCATTCTGTAAGAGCTGAGGGAACTCAGTCACACGCCGCCGGCTACAGCTGCCCGAGGGTCAGGAATACAGTCTAGTTGAGGACTTGTGTGTGACAATCACAGTACTAGGTACACAGTCCTTTAACAAACGAGGCACGGAGCCAGGGGCTGGGCACATGGCCATGAAGTGCACCAAAGCCACGTCTGCAAGATTATAATCTGCGGGCATATGCCCGGTTTTCAGGGGCAGTTTGATTTGCCTGCTTAGCGCTGATGTGAGTTTGGGGCAACAGCAGCCACGCCCACTTCACTTATCATGTATTCTAGGCACCCAACTCCGGGCGTTCCACTGGTCGGCCAGCCATTTTGTGGCTCCGGGCCTTTGCACCTGCTCTTCTTTTTTCTGTGCGCTTCTGCATGTTCCTGAGGCCCAGCTGAAGACACTTCCTTTAAGAAGGCCCCACCCTCCGCCGCTGGCAGAAGGGATCGCTCCCTCCCCAGTGCTCTGGCCTTGCATCGTTGCATGTTTATCTCCTTAGAGCACAGATCTTATTCTTTTGTACTCAGTTCTCGAGTAGCTGGGAAGGTTTTTTTTAAGTGAACAAGCACTTTTCTCAGTTTTTCTGCAACCAAGGTTTTCCTGGTAAACACATGTTCAGAATGGTGGGAATGTTTAAATGAATGAATGCATTCAACAGGCGCAGGCCGTCTCGCCAGGCCGGGACTCTCCCCTCCAATCAACCTCTCCCCTGTCTCCCTTCCTCCCGGCAAAGAAAGCCCTTTGCGCGGCTGCACCCGACCTCCTACTTCCGCCCTCCCAACCGAAGTGTGGCAGTGGAGGGCGGTGCTCACGGCAGAAACCATTCCGGGGCACACTCCTGTCCCTCCTGACCTCCGAACCCGCTCCGGCCCGTCAGGGTGCGGGGTGGGGGCGCAGCCCACTTCAGGTCCTCGGCAGCCCGGCGGGCCTACCTTGTCCCCTTTGCTCAGGACCTGCCAAGGCCACGTCTCTACGCTCCCAAACAGCGCGTTCTTGATCATGCCCAACATGCTGCGGCCGTGGCGCTCGGGACGCACCGGCGTTCGCGGGCTGAGGCGCGGGGCGGGCGAGCGGGAGGGCGCCTAAGGCTCCGCCCGGGACCAGCGCTGCAGGCGGGCCGGGGCGGGCGGGACGCGCGAGGCTGCGCGGGGAAGAGGAGCAGTGGCAGCGCTCCGCCTCCCCCGGGCAGCCCGCCAGGGTGCCTAGTGAGGAGCGGCTCTGCCCCGGCTGCCCGCCCCTCCTTTACTGAGGCTGAGTATTCGCGGGGGGCCTGGAGACAGATTCCCCCTATAGGATTTAGGCAGGGTGGTGGAGCTTCCTACACCTCCGCCGCCCCCTCTATCCTGTCCACTGCCGCGTCCTCTCTCAGGTACCCGGGCTGCAAACCTGCGAGCCTCCGATTCCTCTCCGGCCTGCACCTCACACAGCTCCGAACCCGGCAGGTAGGAGTAGCACAGGTTCCCAGTCCTGTAGCCCCTGCATCCAGGAACACTGGCTGCTGCCTCTCCACCGTCGGAAACCCTAGCTTGTCTCCCGCCTCCTCGCAGCACCTCTCATCTGGACGATTGAAAAAGCACCTTGACTTTCATTCCTCCTCTCAGGTTTAACGACGGATTCCACGTTAATTTCCCAAAACACAGCTTTGCTCATTCAATCCTTCTATTAAAAACCTTCTAACCAATTTTACTACCATTTATTGAGTGCCTATTCCCTCTGACAAGTATTTTACAAGCATCACTGCTCCTTATACCATTAAACAAAAATATAGCCATTTTACAAAGGAGAAACACAAAGCTCAAAATAATGAAGTTACTTTCCTAAGGTCAAAAACCAGCGTGGTGAGGCTTGGCTAGCATTTGAATCTGTGACTGTCCTGTCAATATCTGTAAAGCTTTCATTGCACCCTGTCACTCTAGCCTCTCACAGACCTGCCTTTTCCCTGCATGCCCTCTATTTGTTCCTGCCCCTATGCCGCACTGATTCCCCACCAGGGCCTCTTCCCTCTAACACACCTCTTGGAATTTGGCTTTTCTGAATGTGCAGCTTTCACTGTGTCTCCGGTAACACTGTGTGGCCCTTCTGTCTGAATTCATGTACTGTTTTGTTTTTTCAAATGTTTTCCTCTGTGAAGATTTTTTTAATGCACATTTAACCCACTGGTTACATTGTCCTCTGAACATCTAACCCAATTGTTGGCCTCCTTTGTTCAGGCTGCTCTGAGCCAACCCTGAGGGACCTCCTCCTGTGCCTGCATCTTGAAAAAGGGAACATTGAACCTGAACCAGACAGTGGGAATCAGTAATAGTGATACTCATGACCTCTAGTTTTGTGACAACAGATACTAACTTTATTAACTATGTATAAAAAAGATTTTTGGCAATAAATATGTGTTGATTGCTATAAAATAAAGGGCACTTAGTTATATGTTCTTAACTCTAAGATGTCACTGGTTATAAGAGGCATGGTTATTTTCTGTTGCCACCAAGAAAGAAAAAAAAAGTTACTAAGTAAACTATGTTTACTATTCAGTTGATTTGAAAACTTGTGGAGATATTAAAATGTGAAATAGCATGCAGCATACAATTTGTAAGAGATTGTAAGCTGCTTTGTAAGAGTCCCTGTTGTTCCTGCTCACAGCCATTTCTCCTTTATTACAAACGAATCTCTTAAAGTACAAAGATCTCTGTTTCTCCAGGTTTTCTCTCACTCCACACACCCAGAGGCTGCTCAATAATTGTCAAATGATTAACAAAACTATTCTTGATACTAGATCTAACCACCTATTTTAGTTAATAAACCAGGTATAGTGAAATAGGCCTATTACTCAGCATGTTCAAGTGACAAAAGCATTTGGGAATCAGAATACATGGGGTCGAACATCTTCATTCCCATAGGCTCTGTCCTACCAGAATGCTTAGTGTCTCTTTTGCAAATTTCCTAACCTCTGCAGGCCTCTGCTCCTACACCTGCAACTTTGGGGTATTAACGTTACCTTCTCTTGCCATTGGGAGGGTTAAAATTGCTCAGGCACTTAAAAACACAGCGGACGCCGTTAAGAGCTCGGCTATCTCCACTCTCACGGTCAAGTTTTTGCTACCAAGAGTTGAACCCATTTGCTTTAAAAGCATTGCATTGATGCATCCTTTTAAAGTACAGATTATTAGGTGTTTCCTTTATCTGAAGACTTTGATATGCTGTGAGATACTTCCTTTTGCAATTTATTAGGTATTATGATTGAATAATGATGAATGTGTATGTTCTATAGACTAAAGATATTGTATGTATTATTTATGCAATGGTTTTAGGAATAAAATGTGATGAAGCAGAACTTCGTAGGAGAGGGGTAATAACTTGCACTCATTGAGGGTTGGATAGGGGCCATTACATATCAGAAACACTCTAATTTGGTTTATCTCATTTAACCTTGATGGTAGCCTTGGAGGAAGGTGCTATGATTTCCCTGATGTTGCAGACCAGGACACTGGGGCATAGACAGAGCAGGTAATCTACCTGAGAGCTAGTGACGTGAGGGTAGGGTTCAAAGACAGGTACTGTAGGGCCAGAGTCATGTTGCTCTTAAGTCTTCTCTACGCAGCTAGGGCAGTAGGGCAGGAAGTGTGACCCGGAACTCCCAAGTCACCAAGAGCTGAAGAGAGTGGGAGAGGAGACACTAGGGGACTTCACAGTTCCTCAGAGGCATCGCTGCAGGCGCTAGTTGGTGTTTCCCTGGAAATCATACCCAGGGAGAGAGATTGATTTAAGAGATCGGGGGTGGGATGTGGGGGCTGATATCTGCAGCAGAAGCGCCCACTCAAAATATGGGACTTGATGGGAGGAACATTCAGAAGCAGAGTTTACCTAGCCTGAGAGGGAAGTAAAGGAGGTTGTAATATTTATGTGTGAAGCAGGACAAAGCAGAGCTCCCTCAGCCAAAGTTGCATACATGGTAAATTGTCTACTAAACATTTACAAGGGAAAGAAAGCAAGACCAGAAGCTATGGGAAGACTTCAAAGGGAAATTTTCCCTTCTACTCATGAGACAACTGTCTGCTCCATCTTTGCAGAAAATGTTCATTAACCCAGCATGCCTTCTTGGTCAGTGGCTCACAGGGAAGGTTAGAGGTGAGACTGACCTTAATTAAGAAGTGAAGAGCAAAGAAGGTTCAGTTACTTTGGATTATACCTGGTTGACTTTGATTTTTACATTTATTCTTCCTTTGGGTTCAAGCTCAGAAACATACTATACACTGAGGATGGATTGTTTTATACTATCTCCGCCTGCAAAAGGCCTAAGTAATGGAACCTTGCTGTTCCATTGCGGGTTATTATTGTCCTCAGGCATGATGAGCCATTTTCCTTTTGGGCTTCACCCTTTCAGAATGGGCTTTAATTTATTGTTTTAAAAATCACTTGCTCATTAAAAAAATGGGCATTTGATTTAAATATTCATAATGAATATGCTAGCAATACCACTAATAATATCGATTCAATGACCACAGCCCCTAATATCTTTGGTATCTTTACTATGTGACAAAGATAACTTAGTTTCCCCTGAAAGAAACAGCCACTCTGAGAATGCTGGCAAACCAAGATTTTAGCCTTGAAAGCTGAGGCTGAGAATTAGGCTTAAGGCCACGGTGTCTCAGGGGAGAGATGTGGGTTGGAGAAAGATGTGAAAGTCATCAGCATCGTTGGCTGGACGTGGGCACCTTAATAGTGATGAAATTGCCCAGGTAGAGCATGTAGCTTAGGAAAAAAAAGAGCCTAGTCAGGACAGTGAGGGACATCAATATTCAAGGGAACAGGTAGCAGGGGACATTGCACTAGGGAGAATAAGGAAAAATTGTGATGTCGGGAGGGGGAATCCAGGGAGCCACTGAGCCAGGAAGTCAAGGGGAGAGTATGTTCCGAGGAGAGATGGACAGTGTCAAATGCTGCCAAGAATTCAGGGAGAAAGAGACCAGGAAGGGTGCATTTTCTGTAGCATCAAGAATGCCTCTGACATTTACAGTTACAAGGCAGGTTGGGAGGTGCAGAAAGCAGAAGGAGAGATCCAAGGAGTCTGTGGGTGGTAAAGAAGTGGAGACAACACAGCTTGGTTGCTAAAAGGAGGGGAGAAACACGGAGCCAGTAAGTGAGGAGGAGGGGTCAAGGGGGTGTTTTCTGTTTGTTTTTTAACGTGACAGAGATGGAGGCAAGTTTTAATTAGAAAGGAAGGAGCTAGGAAGAAGGAAGATGTCCAAGATCCAGGAGCAAGTTGGCTGAGTGAGTGGTATTTCTGAGAAATTAAAAACAGGTATGAGTTGGAACATGGGTGGGATGGACCTATCTTCCATTATAAAAAGAGGGAAGGGTATAGGTGTATGTACTTGTGTAGGCTGGAGGTGAAGAGTGGTGGGAGCTCATGTCAGAAGGCTTTTATTTTCTCTGGGAAATAGATTATGAGAATGGTGGAGCAGGTAGTGGGATAGAACAGGTACCATTCCTTTCCTATAGGCAAAGTGGAGGCAGACCAAACAATAATCGGAATAAGGCATCAGAACACAGTTGTATGCAATACCAAGAAGGCAGTGGGGCTCTGTCCCACTCAGACTTTTATAGGGTGGTGAGAGCATCCTTCCTGCCTCATGTCTGCAGAGGGTGTCTTGTGTGCAACCGAGACTCCTCTGAGTGCTGTGCACCCCAAGTGAATGAGACAGAGAGAGATGGGAGTTCCCTCCTCATTGCCATCTGCACAAAGACCACCTCCCATTCAGCACTGCTCATCCAGGGTGGGGCTCCTGCCAGATGTTTCACTTTAGACATGTTCCAGCCTTCAGGGGAGACCCACTCCCTACCCACACTAGTGACGATGTTTCCTCTGCCTCCTCTGAGAACACAGCACATAATCAGTAACACAGATATTTATCCACCAGGGAATTGCTTTCTCTCATTTTTGCTTCTAAAGTACACAGCAGGAGCTCATCTCCCTAAGGTCTGGTTTAGTCTTAAATTCATCTGGTACATGTTCATTTAATGCCTGTATGTTCCTAGGTAGGCTCTGGGGTTCTATACCAGAGCAACAAGCAAAACAGACAAAAATCCTTGCTTTCTGAGAGGTTACATTTCAACATGTAAATAGACTGGCAATAAATAAATATGCCAATAAATATATAATAGGTCAGGTGGTGTGTGATAGGAGGACAAGGTGTGTCAAGGTGTCCCACTTAGGTAGGGGGGTGACGTTTGAACAAAGACCTGAAGAAGTGAGGGCAAAATCAAGCAGATAGCTAGGGGAGTTTTCAAGTCAGCTAGAAGAGCATGTGCAAAGGTCCTGAGGTGGAGAGTACCTGGTATATTGCCAGTAAGGAAGCTAGTGTGGCTGGGGGTGACTGAGGAAGGGAGAAGGAAGTAGCAAGAGTGACTGCAGGCATGGGCTTTATAGCCAAGCTGCCTGGGTTCGGGTCCCAGTTCCACTGCTCACAAGTTGGACGACTTGAGCAAGTTATTTGTCCCAGCAACACCTCTAGGTTCTCATCTGCAAAATGAGGGTAATGATAATATCTACCTCACAGGCTTTTTATGAGGATGAATAATTGTAAAGCCCTTAGTGCTCTGCCTGATGCAGTGAGTGCCCCTTAAGTGGGCAGAAGAAAAATGACTTGGGATGGTGTGTCGTTAATTTCATGCACCAATGTTGCTGGGCCTGGATATCCAGACATTTGGTTAAACATTATTTGGGGTGTGTCTGTGAAGGTGTTTCTGGATGAGATTAATATCTGAATTAGTAGACAAGTAAACCAGGGTGCCTGCCCCAGTGTGGGTGGGCCTTATTCAATCTGGCAGAGGCCTGAATAGAACATAAAGTAGGATAAGAGAGAATTTGGGATCTTTGCCTGGATTTGAGCTGGAACGTGAGTTTTCGCTCAAACTGGAACTTAACACCCCTGGCTCTCCTTCGTCTCCAGCTTTTGGACAGGAGATTGTGGGCCTTCTCACCCTCCATGATCACATGAGCCAATTCTTTATTATAAATCTCTTTATATATATAAAATATATATAATATATACAATTAGAAATACATAACTAGCTATAATAAAATAGACTATGCTTATAAAATCTATCACATAGTGGTTCTGTTTCTCTGGAGAACCCTAATACAGGTAGGGTGCAGGGCAGATCATGTAGGGCCTGGCAGGTCATTCATTGTAAGGGCTGTGTATTTTTTCTGAGTAAGATGGGGAGCCATTGGAGGGTTTAGAAGGACTTCTCTTGCTGTTGCATTGTTGATCATAGATGGTAAGGGCAAGGGGGGAAGCAGGGAGACCAGTTAGCAGGCCCTTGAGGTAATGCAATGATGATGTGCATAGAGATGGTGAGATGTGGCTGGGCTCTGGGTGCACTTGAAGATACGATTAATAGGATTGCGCTGGAGAAATGGGATGTGAGGCGCTGAGGATGACTCCAAGGTGCTTAGCCCAAGCAACTGAAGAATGAAGAACCTTAAAAACAGAAGGTGTGGCCCAGCAGCAGCCTGCTTCTCTATGGCCTTCCCCAGGAGGGAGGCACAGAGGCGTCAGTTCACCTCTGCTGCCCTCTTCTTTGCCTCAGATACTCTTGGTTGTAATTGCTCAAATAACCCCTCAAATAACCATTAGTTCTTTTTTTTTTAACACTTAACCATTTTAACATTTAACCATTAGTTTTACAGCAGTCTAAATTTATACTTAAACATGGACATTTTGTTCCCTGACCTCTGCTCAAATCCTGCTAAGCTGTATAGCCATGCTGTGCTCAGAGTCCTTTGCTTCCTAGGGGACACGGCTTCCCAAACATTGCCATTTCCCACCTGGTTTCTGCTCCCCATTCACTAAACTAAGCGAATGTAGTTTGCATTGCAGTTTTCACTTAAACAACAGCCTGCAAGAAGGGGGAATTCAAGGCTGCCCCAAAATGTGCCATTTTGATGTCCATATTATTTCAGAACTGAGAACAATCAAGGCCTAAAAGACCAAGAAACAAACTTAGACCTCCCCATCACCCACAACTTCAGAAAAACCGTTCGGATAGAGGCCCTGCTCCAGGAGAGCTGTCCCCACAGAGAGCTACATTCAAATGGAAACTGGGTGCGGTAGAGAACCTCCAGGGGTAGAGGAAATTTCTTCCTCCCCAGCAACACTCTGAATTAATCGTATATGTAGCATTCTAGCCAAAGGTGTGTAACCCAAATGTAACTACAAAGACATCAGAAAAACCCAAATAGAAGACAATTCTATAAAACTACTAATCTGTGTTCTTTTAAAATACCAGTATCTTAACAGACAAGAAAAGGCTGAGGAATTGATCTAGATTAAGGGAGACTAAAGATTAAATTAAATGCTGTCTGTGATTATGGACTGGACCCTCTATCAGGAAAAGAAGGCTATTAAGAGCATTAATGGAGTAATGCTTACATTGAAATAAAGACTGTAGATTAGATAAATGTATCAGTGTTAAAGTTCCCCAAATTGATGACTGTATTGTGGTTGTGTAGGACAATATTCTTGTTTTTAGGAAATACACAGTGAAGTATTAAGGGGTCAGGGGGCATGATGTATGCAACTTACTGTCAAACAGTGCAGAGATAAATTCTAGTACACACACGCATGTGCACACACACACAGAACCCACTCCTTTCACCTAATATTTGAGTGTTTTCCTTCTAGTTTACTATAGTCCAGCCACACGCATCTTCTTTGCATTCCTCAAGAATGTAAGTATGTTCTAGGTCAGGGTCTCTGCACTTCCTATTTCTCCCTATTCTGCTCCCCCAGAAATTCACTTGATTTGAGAAATTTTCCTTCTCGAAATTGCGGTGTCAGACCACCTTTTCAGAGAGACTTGCCTTGATTACCCAACCCTAAGTGTTCCCTCTTTCCCAGAGCACTTACCAGTATCTGAAAATATGTATTTCTATGCGTTTTCTTCTTTTGTCTACCTCTTTACACTGGAATGCACGTATCATGGGAGGATAAACCCAGGACTCAGTTCCCAGTGCCTAGAATGGTGCCTCCATTTGGGGGGCTGCCCGTGGCTGGAGCCAGCCGTGTACCATGCACCTTTGGGTACAGGGACTCTGCCTTGCCATAGGGGTCTCTGCGACTAATGGCTCCCAAGCAAATTCTTTCTGCCTTTCACTGGTATATATCAGAAACATAAGCTCTCAATATATACTTACTGAATGGATGAAGCAGGGATGGGGGGAGATGGTGTGGGGAGGAGGGGGCAGGGCCCTAGGAGGAAAGTTGGCAACATGAACGCAGCCAGTGGAGTGACTGTGTGTGTGTGTGTGTGGCAGGGTCTAATGTTCCCTCTTACACTAAGTACATTTTTTTAGAAGGGAGAAGGAAAAGGTTTTGTAAAATACGCATATTTGAAGCTTCGAGGTTGATCATGACAAATCAAGTACTCTAGAGACAGAGAGATCTCTGAAATAAAGGGCTTATTGAGCCTTTACAGATGTAGCTGGAAAAGGACTTAGTTCTGGGAGAGGAAGTTTCTGCTTCACCTGCAGCAAGGACAGTTCACAGACATGGCTTGTCTACCAGACTCAATAAATGAGGCACATTTCTGAGGGGTTTCTGGGAAAGAAAGTTTTCTTTAAATTCCAACTGGCTACAGATAAGTAAGGTGGGCTAACAAGAAGTGGGGCAAGTCCTGGGAGAGGTGGTTTGACCAGGTGGATTGGTTGTTGACTAAGGTCAGACACTGGTCACATGCAAGGGGGCTGGGTTAGTCCTGGGGACTTCCAGATGATTGCTGATATAACTTCAATCAGGAATGCGGAGTTTTTGGTTAACTATGGCCCATGGCTATTGACCGATGACCTGCCCTTGTCTCTCTTATTTTCCTGCCCTTATGTCACTTAATTTAGGACTTTTCACAATTTTTCCTTATCATTCCCCCCTCTCAGCAAGTTACTTTGTAGAAATCGTTGCTCATGCATGTCTGTTGTGAATTTAAGTATGTTTAAAATGACTCTTACATTCAGGGCGTTATTGCATGTTGCTAGGAAGGCTCACATCCCATGGAGGAGGGAGAGGTAAAGGTAACATCAGAGAGAAAAGATGTCTCAGGTCAATTATGGACAACAAGATGGTGTGAAAGAGAGAGAGAGAGAGAGAGAGAGAGAGAGAGAGAGAGAGAGAGAGAGAGAGGACCATCAGTGAGTTCTCATTGGGGATGTTCAGTTTTCTTTTAAAGAGTATCTTTTTCTGGAAAGGCATAGGTGACTAATCCAATCTGTTGAGCAAGCATAATGTTGGCTGGGGTTCAGTTCCTAGACTTACATAATTGGGAAGAACAATCGAGTATAAAGTTTAGATAAAATAACACTGAGAAAAATTAAAAGAAGGACAGCAAATACCATCTGAAAGGTGGTTTTAATCCATGAGCCTTATGCCCCGAAACATTTTAATATCTCTCCTAAATTGAGGTTGGATCTCACAGGGCCTTGTTTTTGTAATAGTCATAGCCTGATGAAACACATTCTAAAAATTTTGTGATGGTGTTTGGGCTTTAGATTTCTGTAGCCTGATTGCCCATCTTTAGTGTTAAGAGTTATGACTAGAAAGAACATAGAGGAAATATAGATTAGGGTGGTTTTGAATCTTTCAGAATATACAGGCCTGGTCTGGACTCTTGGGTGCAAGTAGGCGACTTCAAGATGTCAGCAGCTTCTCTTCCTAGCGAGGCTGAGTTTGAGACAGGAGATGCAAGTGCCAGACCATTCGGGTGGATTAGCCTTTTTTAAGTAGGATGTGCAGGTCCGGGAGTCAATTCCTTGGATTTTGGCTTCACAGAGATCCACAGGTAGTACTTGGAAGAGATCTTAACAATGGGGTTGTCAAGAATTTTTGTGGAGATGTCTTTTTCAGTTCAGAAAACCTGCAGATTGAATTCCGTGGGGCTGAAGGTCACTCTCCTTGTTACTGTAAAAATAGTGTTTCACTAAAGAGTGATTTTTATTAATAGCTCTAATAAGATCTTGGCAATAAGTAAGGATTTCCCCTTTTATAATTGGAGAGTCTAAGGCCACCAGCGAAAGATGCATAGGTCTTCCTGTTATGATTTCAAAACGGGAAAGCTTATGTTTTCCAAAGGGAGTGGATATCAGATTCAAAAGAACTGTAGGTAAGGTTTTTTGACCAAGGAATTTTGGAGACTTCCCAGAATTTGGCTAACTGAGTCTTTATAATTCTGTTTATACTTTTTATTAACCCAGAGGATTGTGGATGGTACGTGTAATGAAAATATAATATTGGCAAGATAGCACATACCTGCTGGATAATTTGTCCAGTAAAATGAGGTAGCCTATCACTATGTGGAGCAGAAGAGGTCCCCTAAGTTGATTAATTTTCTCTATCAGTATTTTAGCCACAGAGGTGGCATGGCAAACAGAAGAAGCTCCAACTCATCCAGAAACATACATGCAAAAGCCAGAACATACTGACAACCCATACAGAGTGGCAACTGAGTGAAGTCCAGCTACAGTTGTTCAAAGGGTCCAGAGGAGGAAGGTAAAAACAGAATTTACTAAGGAGCTGAGAAGAACTGAGTAACCATCTTGGGTCTCTTGTAGTTTTGAGTATCTATTGATTTTTATAATAATTATTAACCCATGTTAATTTCTCTGATTGAGGAGCAGACTGTTACCATGTTTTAAGGATATTAGGATGGCGAAAGTCTGGCAACAAAAGTTCTTTCTTTTTTTCATAGAAGCAGAATGGACTTTATCCACATGTGCCACAATTTTCTATAGATCCTGCTGCCGCTGCCTGAAAGTTTGCAGGAAATCAGCAGGGGCATTTCCCTGATTCAGGCCAGTCCTTTTAGTGTGAGCCTCAATTTTGATGACAACAACTTCAGAAGGTAAGAGAATAAATACAAGCGATAACTTTATACCAGGACCTGTCAGATTTCTAGGAATTCCTATCAGATTTCTAGGAATTCCATATAATATCTGGAACAGTTATATACCTACACAAATATAACATGCAGAAGGTTTAGTACTACTTCTTATTTGGCAATGTATCTCAGGCCATTTAACATAGTAAATGAATCTAATTAGTTTAGTGAGAATTTGATTTTGGGAAGTTTGTCGGAAGTATCAAAAATAGGTTGATTTTTTTAAAACACTTGGTTGAATAGGATCACTGTCAAACAATATTTAGTTATCTATTTAACCAAAATGACAATTAATGACTTTACAAATATAGGTTACACAGTCGCTTGCAAAAGTTACCTCCTTTAATATTAAGACAGTTTTCTTAAGTAATCAAACACCTGATGACAAAGATGCCATGAAGCACAGAATTTTGTTTTCTGGCAATTACTTTCAAAGAAGAAAACTCCTCACAATCTCCTATATCAAGAGTAAACCAATAGTCAGGCAACTTTATCTTTTAAACAGAGAGAAAACTAGATTTTAATTTTGTACCAGCTTACTTTTGATATTAAAATCATTTTAAAGAAATTCATTTTAATCTTAGCCAGCTTGACCACACATGAAAATTCTTTCCCTAAGATTCTTTTTCAGAAGCCTTCCACAGTTTCCTTTTTTACATTCATATTTTGTCCTAACTTTTCCCTCTTTAAATAGCCAGGCTCTCACTTTTAGGACAAAATTACTTTGTTTGCCCTAAATAAAATGCATCTCTATTCCTCCTACCCTCTTTTACTGAAAGCACACATTCTACTTTTCTTGCATGCAGAGACATTTCCCTTATTATTTCCAGTGGCTCTCATAACACTTAATTAGAACACTTAACTTTTAGAACCCTTAATATCTGGTGAAAATTAAATAGTAAGCAATTGTGAACTGTCTATTATACTAGTGTTCTACAGATTGGCAGATTTATTAGCACATTGCATAATTTCTAGAAACAAGTTCCTTCATAGTACATTCTTTCAATAAAGCCCAAACAAGTTTACCAGCATACTCAAATTTATTTTTAGTTTTCTGTTACAAGAAAACAAAAATAGATAAACTCAGACTTGCTTAGAAATTCATGGTTCAGTATTTTATCTTATTTGGAAATTATTTAGGTATTGAATGAATTTCTAATTTAATTTAGCTTAGTAAAATTTCAAGACTTCAGGTTACCAAAGGATTTTGGAAGCTATTTTCCAGTAAAAGATTTTGGAAGCTATTTTCAAATAAAAGTTTTTATAAATACCAAGTTATTGTGGACAAATTTTATAACAGAGATAACATGAATTTATTCATAGTAAACCTAGGTAAAATTCAAGTATACTGAATGTTGATAACTCTAAAGACATGTTTATTTTTATTAACCCAATAAACTTAAGCTAACTTTAATATTGAAAATTATCCTGGATCACATGAAGTTGAAAAAAAAATGTAGGTTAGTTTCTATTATATTTCTGAGATTTAGAAATGCTTAAAAGTGCTTATTTTTAAACCAATTAAATAGAGCTCTTTACAAATTAATTTTAGCAATACTGTTCAGAGAGAGAGAAAAAATTTCACACATACAGACACTCAGACATATAGACAGACACAGAGACATTATAGTTATTAATATTTTTGGGGAAGACACATAAGATTTATATTTGTTCTTAACAAGTAACTTTATAGAAGTTGTGGTACTTCTGTATATAGCAAAGGGGTTTTTATAGCTGTTTGTGGTTTTTAAAAAAGTCTCTTTTCCTTTTTTTCCCTACAGTCTGAGGGATTGAGGATGATCTATATAAAAGTTGTAGGTGGACTCTGACATGTTTCTAGACTTGTATTTCTGGTTTTGCAAAAATTTAAAAGGTAAGGACAGTTGTTCTCAGCTTAAAGAAGTGGGTTGTAACTTAAATGACACCAAAGCTTTATCCACTTACATTACCCTCAGTTGGCTTCTTTCCCTCTGGGTACATAGTTCTAATTTTACCTTAGGGACGAAGACCTTAAAAATTCCTATCAGGTTCTAAATATCAGCCTCCAATTTAGCCAACTGTTGACTTACAGAGCTGCTAAAATTTCTTTTTACATATCTTGTCAGTTTCCAGCCAGGGCAAACATTAAATATTGTTGGCAGTATGGAATGACATTGCTTGAGTATAAGAGGGGTCCCCAGAAGGGTCCAAAAGTCCAGAGCTAAATACATCTAAGAGAAGGAACCAAGAACCTGCATGTCCCAGGCAGGCAGAAAGCCAAGCCTGATGGTATGATGTAAGACAGGACAAGCAAGAAATAACATTACATTTTATTTTCCTCACTTGACTGGACATTACAGACAGAGGTTCAGAAGAGCTACTTCTGGTAAAAATATTCACCCTTTGTGGGTTTCTGCCAGTTTTTCCAGGATCCTCTCTATAGGCTCTGTATCTGCCAGTCACCCCTTGGCTGTTTAAGGGAGTAACAGCAGCTCACCAGGAAGTCCCTCAGTTTCCTCCTTTGTAGGAGGAGCCCAAGTTGGGGCGGCTGTAAGGCCATGAACTTGACGGATTTTTGTGGACAGTCACACAGTCTTTTCATGGTGCAAATCCAACTCTAATAGAGAATTATTAGGATGAGGGCTCAGAGGAGAAAAGGGGAGCAGTCTTACAGGGTTATTTCTTTCTTCTTTTAAGGTACCTAATCTCTTTCATTTCTCATTCTTTTTTTTTTTTTTGGTAATGAAACTTCTAATGAAGCTATGCTGAAATTTTGAAGAGTTTGCTTTTAAGTGCACTTCTTAACTAATTTCACGTATTTGGAACATTTATTATATGGCCATAGTTATTCTAGGCTGCCATTCCCCTGAGGGCTGGGCAGCAGTTTGGCAGGAACCTAGCTGCGCATGAAGTCCACATTTCTGTCCAACTGTATCTGGCTACAAATGGGATGTAACTCACATTTCTGTCTGATCATAGGGTCTCCAAGTGGATTTCTCAGGACACAAAACAAGCTTAGTAAGATTTTTCAGTTTTTGTTAAATAGCCACAGCTTCCAGAACCATAGTTTTTTAGGGCTGGGAGGTGGAGTGCTAAACCCTAGAATTTAAAGGATCTCCTTAACTAGTCTTATTTACACAAGACAAGACAATTTAGATCGCAAGAAGCTGAATCAAGAGTGGAATTCAGGGAATTGCAGGTATATGTTTAGTAAGGGTAATCCATACACATACAGATGTGCACATGCAGCCTCTTATTTCTTATGTGTAGTATTTCTGGCTAGTGTTCCTGAAAGGAGCTCAGGGAAGTTTTGGGATTTCGCCTTCCCATAATTCAGGTAGTTGCTCTCAGCTGGCCAGGGGTTGTGGGTCTCTGCTGCTTTGATGCTGCTCCCTAAAACCTCACCAACTGGCTACTCTCCCAGTGTCTTGGAATATCCAGAGTATCACACGATATTCAGGGCTGCTCAAAGTGCTTGGAGAACAAGCCCTTACGTGCACCTCCTAGGTGAGCTAGAAAGATGTTCCTTCAGACCCAGGAATGAGATTTGTTCTTCTGTGGAAACCCCCGTGAGACCCTACACATTACGGACCAAGGTCCTGCCACTCCTGCCAAGTTTTCCAATCGCCTAGAAACATGAGGGCTGGAGGGAGCAGGTTATATCTAATCTCTGGGGTGGGTTCACCCTCATTCAGTCTGATTTGAGAACTAAGGATATTTAATCAGATATAATCCAAAGTGAATACTAAATGGCCAAACAAATTATCATTATGAGCTCAAATATTTCAGATAAAGCAATCAAAATAATCAGAACAACAGAATAAATCTAGATAAACAAATAATCAGAACAGAATATATCTAGATAAATGTTCACTGGCATAAAATGACTCAACAAAACCAGATCTGAGTGCATCCCCTCAAACTTAGCAGCACCAGATTGGCACTTACATCGCAGACATCCAGGGTGGCGACCTATGGACAATCAGAACAGAGGGGACCAATACAGTCAGAACTCAACAACCCCAAGTTGTGGGTGTATAGTCGAAAGCTTTGGAAGGACTGAGTAGAAAAGGAGGGATTGACCTTGATGTCATAGGTCACAAGGGGACCACCTGTGGGCACCTGCATGTCGATGTCAAGCGGATGTGGTCTTTTTCCCTTCCCCTGAAGACTGGATTTTACTACTGCCACCATATGACAAACCAAAAACTCTAGAGACAGAGATCTTTGAAATAAAAGGGTTTATTGAGCCTTTATAGGTGCTGGACAGAAAAGGACTGAGTCCTGAGACAGGCAGTCTGCTTCACCAGCATAAGGCCAGTTCACAGACACAACTTGTCTGCTAGACTCAAGAAATGGGGCACATTTCTAAGGGGTTTCAGGGAAAGAAAGTTCTTTAAACTCACACTGGCTACAGATAAGGAAGGTGGGCTAACACAAAGTGGGGTAAGTCCTGGGAGAGGTGGTTAGTGCATAGAGAAGGCACATGGATTGGTTGTTGATGAAGGTCAGCCACTGGTCATGCACAAAGGGGCTCCTGGGACCTTCTAGATGATTGTTGAAATGACTTCAATCAGGAATGTGGCATTTCTGGTTAGCTAAGGCCCTTGGTTATTGGCTGCTTACCTTCCCTCATCTCTCTTCCTCATTCTCCCGCCCTGGTGTCACTTAATTTAGGACATTTCAGAGTTTTTCCTTAGCAATCATATAATCAGCAATTTTGGAGAAAAAGAGGAATCAAGAGAGAGGAACTTTCTTATGTTCATGAGTCACTTGTAATGTCAGCTATTTCTTTTTAAAAAATTAGAATATAATGGACACATAACATTATATTAGCTTCAGGTGTACAACATAATAATTCAATATTTGTATACATTGTGAAATGACCACCATGAAAAGTCTAGTTACCATCTGTCACCATACAGTTACAAAATATTTTTTCTTATGATGAGAACTTGCAAGTTCTATTCCCATGATGCAAATAAGCAATACAGAAGTGATATTTTTTTGATGACCTAGTCTATATTAAAATTGTTGCTAGAAAGGTCAAAGGACCTAGTTCCCAATTACATGTACAAGGATGGATTGTTCTTTACTTTGGGAAATTCCCTTCTGTCTTCTTCTATGTAGAACACTGCTATCATTTTCCCATTCTGTGGGATCAGTACTGGATGTCACCTTTGGCTCTCTCCATCCTTGCTTCTCTGATGCGTCTCTTATAACGCTTGGACACATGGACCTGTGATGTGGATCCGTCCTGCTCACCGTGTACTCCTTGTATCTCTCTTGAGACTCCTTGGATCCATGTATAATTTATAAGTTTTGCTCGTTTTCCAAAATTGGGGGTATTTTCCAGCTATCATTCCATTGTTGATTTCTAGTTTAATTCCAGTGTGATCTGAGAAATTCCTTTGTATGTTTCTAGTCTCTTAAATGTGCTGAGGTATGTCTAATGGCCCAGAATGCTGTCTTTCTTGGTGACTGTTCTCTGTCGGCTTGAAAGGAATGTGTACTCTGCTGTTGGATGGAATAATCCATAAATGTTATTTATATCAAGTGATTGATGGTGCTGTTCATGTCGACTATGTCCTTACTGACCTTCTGCCTACTGGACCTATCAATCACTAATAGGAAGGTGTTGAAGTCTCCAAGTACAGTAGTGGATTTGTTGCTTGTTAGAAAAATTAATTAAACTGGGATGTGATGGGGAGCATCCTCTCTGCCTCCTTTAATGCTTTGAAGGTGGTACTAGTTTCTGTACTTCTTCCCAGTATGTGGTGTTTCTTCTGATATACTATCATGGCTGAAAGTGGAGACAAGTGATTTCAGAGGCTTCCACTTGGCCACTTTACCATAACGTTTCTCACTTAATAGGTCAAGGAAAAAATCTGAGGGCATTTCCACTTTTCAAGTGTAATCATCCCAAGGATGCACTCCTGGACCTCACAGCCATTGATGAGTTTCATGTACCCATTGTACCCACTGTGAGATGGACTTGGGGAAGGACTCCATTTATCTCCTGGCTTTTATAAGCTTCCACTCTAACTTAGGGATGATGACGGCGTTTCAGGGCCCCTGGCATTAGTACAAGTCCAGACTGTGTATCTAATAGCCCTCAAGAGGCTGGGTATTCCCCTTTTCGTGGAATTTCTAGAAACAGAAATACCAGGTTCTTTGGGGAAGGAACGGGGAAGTGCTGATTGAATGTATTTGTGTGGCATTGCAGGATCCTTTATCAAAGAGGTCAGGGTCCTCCTCAGACAGTAGACTCTGGGTCTCAGAACTGCCCCAGACCTGGAAAATGAGGTTGCAAGTGCCCACTGTGGTAACTCCTATCAGCCTTTTGCTCTCTAGCTTTCAATTTTTGTGTGGTTATATAAAACAATAATATTCTGATCTGTTGCCTGTCGACATTGCTCCTAGTAATATCATGGTCTATTAGCCATTGTCACAGATCCTAGTAGGTCAAGAGACCTGCCTGCCACTCCAGCCTTGGACTGTATTGCAATAATTATATTCACCTTACTTTTAAGATTAGGTGCTACCATCTGGCTTCTGTTCTTCTGGAATCCTATCACCCCCATTGATAATAGAGAGCCCAATTCAATCAACTGTGATGTACAGTGGACAGTTACTACTGAACTTCTCAAAGATGCTGACACCCCATAACCAGTGTTATCTTTTACTGGTCTCATGATGGGAGTGCCTGCTGGGCCTTCTTTGGGAACCTAGGTCGGTGGCAGTTTCTCTGACTCATGTAATAATCATTCTAACATTTATACTTTCTGGAACCTTCCTCGATACTCTGCCAAGGCAGTTCTGGTATTTCTATCTCATGATAGACCAACACTGTGTCCAAGCTTCAAGGGCTCATCCCAACAGCACCGAGGACTGATGTCAGGTGTCCTTGTCAGGGCAGTAAGCCCCAGGTAATGAAACAGTGCTCTCACATCAACAGTTGCTTCCCTGTCCTGCCTTATACTCTGCCCTCGCTGTCTGACATCACTAAACTGCATTCCCATGCATGCCCCGGTTCCTGCTGATACGTGTTGGCCAGGTATTCAGATTCAGTGGGTGTGTATACAAAATGCTTCCAGAGGAGGAAATTCCCCACCTGGGCTGTGCTGTCATTTGGCTTGAAGGCAGTTAGGGAAGATGTACCACATTTAAGAGGACAAGCCCATTTTGTGAAGTAACTGTCTCAGGTGAGGTCTTTCGGGAGTCTCCAATTGTATGGAGGCTGCTTTCCTTTAACAAGGGGGAAGGAGGTGCTTTTGGCCAAGCTGGAGGATTTAAATGGTATTGAGATTCAAGGTTAGGTTCATGCACCCAGATATCCCCATCTTAGGTTTCTGATTCTCACTTTCATCATATCAGGTCCTTGACTTTGACATGTGACCTTTTAGGCTGTGGTTCAGCATTCTTTGAGCTCTGTTAGCCTAGCAGTGAAACCCCAGACTCGATTTTCATCAGATTCTGACTTGCATGGCTACAAACAGTCAGAACCTCTTCTAACACTGCCATGGGGGCTTTCTCACTTTCTCTGGGTGTCTTGAATTGTCTGGTTAACCTGAGCCCACATTTTTTTTCTTTTCTAACTTTTATTTTGTTCTTCAAGGTTTCTAAGGCCATGAACAAAAGCCAGCCAGCTCCATAGTCTTTATAATGACCTCTTTCTTATTATCCCCAGTATGGAGTCCGTACCTATCAATGTGTGACCTGTAAGTGACTCAGTTCCTGAATCTCATTCTGAGGGGCTGCTTCCCAGAGCTACTTCTACTACCGGCTGTTTTAGCCTAGGTTCTTCAAAAATGCAGAGTCTGAGACAGATTTGCATGGTGATTGTTACTGTAGAAAATGATCCTCCAAGAAGAGCAGACAGAAGAATGAAGAAGCAAGGGAGGAGAAGATAACCTAAGAGCACCTCACTGAGTTGTCCCTGCAGGGAACCAGAGATTCATCCTGCTGGGGCGCTCTGAGAAGTCATGTAGAGTAAGCATGGGAGCTGTTTGCTTGAAATGTAAGGAATATTTTTCATTGACTTCAGTTCTTGTACAAGGATGGCCTCATGGAGTATTAACTTGCACATTTCCAGGTTTTAAAAAAACTATTTGGTTCTTCTGTATCCTCTAAAGGTGATCAATGAAGGTTTTAAAAAAGTACTATTAAAAACTTGTGGATTTTAACATATTTTATATGTTTCACTCTATTGCAGTCATTGTTTTTATTGACACCTTTCCTTCACTGGCTATTGGGAGTTCCTTCAAATTGTCTCAATTTTGACCCTTGGGAGCTCCTTCACACTGGTTCCTGTGGCCTTGAGACATGCCCCCAGTGAACTTTAATAGCCTCTTTGTTTTCTAGTATAACTAGGTGTTCTGGGGTTATTCCTGCTCCAGAGAGGGACTCATCCATTTTCCCAAAGAGCCCTCACTCCTTTTCAGGAGAAATGGTATTTAGAGATGACACTGTGGGCACTAGGGGTCCTCATAGGGCTGGTCATTGCTTCTAGGCTATTTCCCAGGACAGAGCTAGAAATAGGTATTCTTCTATGAAAAAGAATCTCATGAATTAGATATTCTCATGAGTAACAATAACTAATATTTCCAAATCAAATAAAATATTAGTTTTTCTTATCTAACTTTGATTTTATATTTGTATCCCATTACTCTTACTCATTAACATTATTACTTAATTTGCTTTGGTTTATTCTATGTAGACATGTATAACGGTTTCAAACACCATTAACAGCTTATTTGCCTTATCTTATTATATATGCACATGTAAGTTTCTTACTATTGTTATTAGCAATGTGACCGCAAAATACAATTTAAGATTTATTTGCAATTCTATTTTTCTTCTAGCACGTATTCCACTGAGAAGGTACAGTCAAAATGCTGTATTTTGAAGTTACTGAATTATTCTCTATCTTGTTAAGCTATTATCTTGACATGCTTGATCTTTTGTTTCAATTTTTCAGGGACTGATATTTTTCTACCTTGGTTTAATTTTGTTGAATAATTATGTAAACCATTTACATGGTTTCTAAGTTAAAAGCTGTAAAAGCACACTGAGAGAAGTTTCATTTCTAGCCATGTACCCTGCTTCTTCCTTCCTCCTAAAAAGAATCATTTTCCATGACAATTTAATTAATTCTTCCATTTTTGAAAATATATGCTTTTTTCATATTTCTTCCCTTTTAGGTAAAGGTAGAATACTGTACGTTTTATCCTGCACCTTGCTTTTATCACTTAACCATACATCATGCAATTCACTCCATTGTGGTACATAGAAATCTTATTCCTTTCTAGAGCTGCCTAGTTCTCTATTGTGAGAATTGATCCAGACAGAAATTGCAGACAGCACCAATAGATTTGGAATCTATTTCTAAAAGGGTAGAATGATCCTGTACTGCAATGGGAAAGACTATAAAAGGAACAGGTTTGGGGGGAATGCCAGGAGTTTGGTTGGGGACACATTTTGTTTGGGATGCCTGTTAGACCTTCCGGGAGAGTTATGGGTAGACAGTTTTGTTTGTATGAGAATGGAGTTCTGGGGCGAGGTCCAGGCAGGACAGATAATTTGGATGTTAATAGCCAGGGAATACGGTGAGGTAATGGAAGGGTACAGGCTCCACGCAAGTCTAGTTCTCCCATTTTCACTAGCTCCTAACTCTAGCCGAGATTTTGGTTGCCTGATTTTACACTTAGGGCCCCTATTTCACTAATTTCTTTAGTAAACAGGAAGGCAATCATTGTCTCAAAGCAGGGTAGGGAAGAGGCAAGAGGAAATGTGAATGTGTTTTCAGTAACCTCTTCCTCCCTGCCAGTCCCCTGCTCACCCCCCCAACCTCCCTTCAGGTACACTACCTCACCTCCCCAGAGAGTTCTTACTGTCCATGTCATTCATTCCCGGAATTAGTATTGCCCCTAAGGTTTTCCTTGTTTGATTCTGGGAAAGGGAGCCAGCAATCTGTGCCAGGTTTCCATCTTTGCAGGAACCAGAGATTCTATTTGATTTTAAAAATTAAAGAAGGGGAAGGGATATTTATTTTTTTTTGAGAGAAAATAGATGGGGAAATTCTGGTTTATCTTCTCTTTCAAATATTCTATGAAAACATCCCAAAGAGATTGAAACTGATTAGGGTCAAGTTGAGAAAAACAGGGATGCACCAAAGCTAGAAACCGCATACTGGGTGAGAAAATAAGAAATTGTCTACAGTTAGGAAAAAAAAAGTATTCTTAGTGGAGAAATGTTATAATACAAAACCTCTGAAATTCTACTGTGGATAAACATGTGTATGTTCCCTTAAGAGATTATTTCCATAGTCAGCAGTATGCAAGGGCAAGGATGTCAAAGTTTAGCACAGGCAATTTTCATAGGAAAGTTATGACAATTTTAAATATAATCACCATTGAAATAAACAAGAGGGGTAGATTATAAAATTAAACTAGATGACATAATTTGAGGTTAATAAAATTCAGATATTAGAAAAGTATTTCAATGGACTTTTGTATCTACATTGTAGATTAAGTTTCAACATGAATTTTGAGGGGACACAAACATTCAGTCATTGAATCTTTTTATGCATATTGAGCATTTTTACATGTACACACACGGTATATCATTATATATACATTTCTGGGATTTATGACGGACATGTTCCCTTATTAGTACATTTGGATCTATGCTACTATTTTAAATAGCTGACATTCATTTTGTACATATGTTGATAAATTGCATTTTATTTCATTGAAATGATACTCAAAAAGATACAGTTGAAATGAATCACACCTTCTTTTATTCTTTTAAAGCTAAAGCATTATAAATGCAATCTGAATAAGTAGCACCTGGTCATTGGTCCCAGTTGTCCTCCTTTAAATTGCCAATTTGTATTTTTTGCCCCTTCCTAAAAGAGAAAAAAAGTCCCCAGATCTATAAGGCTAAGGTGTAAATAGCAATACATTTGTAACAGAAGCAAATAAACTCTTTTAGCCCTGGTCTTTAATGGGGAGTGGAAGAAAATATATTCAACAGTTTCTCAGCTAGGAGAACAGAGAGGCTGGATTAAAATGAAGGTTAAAGAAAGAATTTGTAAGGGATTATATGGGGAAGGGAGAAAAACTTCATGCAAAAGTCCTTTCTCTAAGGTGCTTTCTCTTATTAAGGTTGGCCTAGTAAAGAAGACAGGTGCTCCATTCTTAGAAATGAGAAGAAAACCTCAGGTCTGTAAGGTTAACCTGGGAAGAGACACAGGAAGAGAGTTCTGGGTTGTGATGGGTCCCAGTAGCTCCAGGGACATACTCTTCTCTAAAAAAAGCCATTCTTGGTCTTCAAGTACCTACTAGTGGAAATGGACATTTTCAGCTTTTAGAGTACATATCTAAGGTCTGTAAAGATTTAATGCCTGTAGCAGATAGAAAAAACTTGGCATCTCTGCCTCCATGCCATATGTCTCCTTTGCTGCCTTAACCCTTGGGCCAGAAGGAGAAAAGGCAATTGCAGATGAGCTTCATCGGAAGGAATTCTGCTTAAGTTTAAGATTTCTGTACATATAGCCATTTACCCAAAGCTTGCCTCCCCCAGGAGGTAGGGAAATACATATGAGAATAATGACTGTCAGAGTTTAAGGAACATCGTGACCAACCTGTCGGCCAGAGTCAATTAACCAAGGACACAGAGTTTCTCACTCTCCTCGGACCCTCACTAAGCCCAGATGCCTCCTCAAATAAAACCATCCCCTAGTCACTCCCTAACCTGGTCCCCCTGCAGCTCCCCTCCCTCCTGCAGCAAAAAAGATGCTTGCAATCAACCCTGAGTTAAAAGGGTGTTTTAGGACATGAGTCAGCCACCTTCTCGGCCTGCTGGCTTACCCAATAAACCCACTTACCTTGCCCCAACACCTTGTCTCTTGACTTACTGGCCCATCATGCAGCAAACAGCATGAACTTGGACTCATTAATAAGCCCATGAACTGAGAGAAAACATTTTTGATGGGAAGGAGGAATTAACTATAAAAAAACATTCTCTCTAAGGAATGTGAGGTTTGATTACCAAAGGAGAAATTAATGTCAAACGAAACCTTTTGCAGTGGGAGTCAAAACTTCATGTAGTTATGGCAAAAGGAAGGGAGAAGAAAGAAAAATATTTTTATAGAAAGGGGAAATAATTTCAAACAAAATTTCTTCAGAACCCTGCCTCTGTATTTCTGGCATTTTGAGAACTGCCATATAGAATGGACCCTACACCTTGTTCCCCGGAGCTTCAGAGGGGAGAGTTAGTACTGCTGGGTGGAAATCATGGGGAGCAGCCACCCTTACCCAACAATGGATATCTCTTGCCTGCTAAGACCTCTCGAGATGATAATGTCCAAGCAGAGATGAAATGACTGAGGATTACAGAAGCAGTTCCTAGTCAGTGGCAATTAGATTGGCAGACCTCTGAGATCCTTTCCAGCATTGAGATCCGATGTTATTACAAGAAATAATCATATGAACTCAAATGCCCTTCAGCAGGGCTGACACCGGCCATGGGAGCGGCAGGAAGGCAGGTGGCTCTGTGTGGTGGGGAGACTACAGGCAGGTGGGGAGGGGACCTGGGGAAATGTTTCTAGTGGGGTGTCATCAATATAAAGTTTGATTTTAAATGTGTTACAAAATTCGTGGGCATGTGGGTTGAGGGCAGGGTCAGAAAGCTCCCTTAAGGAGAGAAACAGGAGCTGTCAGGGGCAGGCTCTGCCCAGTCACCACTGCACCCCCTTGGTCCCAGGCATTGGAGGGGGCTCACAGCAATTAAAGGAACACACCTCAAGGCCTAGCGTGCCCTGCGGCCTAAGGCTCAGACTGGGGGCCTCTTGTGCTCGGTTGTGAAGGCCGTACTGCTCTTTAGTCTGAAATTGTCATTCTGGATTTACTTACGAGGCATGAAATTAAAGTTGGTAGATGAACCCTACCTGAGGTAAATACACTGAGTGTGTTTATGATTACAGAATGTTTTTTTAAATTCCATTTTAAACTAAATTTTTGCCAACATTTCTCCTTCATTTCTTCATTGAAATGAAAACTTAAGAACATGTAATTTACTGTGTGCCAAGAACTGGACGAGATGATATATCATGAATGAGGTTAATATTTTTAAATTATTGGATAATGATGTAATGGATGATAGATTGAAAACTAAATTGTTACTCCACTTGGAAAGAATTATATAATATAAAGCCAAGGGTAATGAAAAATTTCAGTGTCTAATATTTCTAGCTGGTAAAAGAGAAAGTACACACAGATTCTCCCAATAAGAGAGCTCAATTGTAAGTATTTGAGGCTGAGAAAAAAAAGTAATTTGTATACTATTAAAGATAACATTAACAAGTTACGTGAAAATCCTTCTATCAGAAAGCTACTTGTCTTAAAGACTCTATTACTATAGGAGAAAGTTTTATGTAAATAAAATCTCTGGGATAAGACAACAGAGGTTCATGACTTTAAAGCAAAGATATAAAAATAAATAAAAAAATAAATGTTTTTCACAGGAATGAGAAAGCAGCTCATGTAAAGTCTCCTGAATGAAAGAATAAAATCTTATGGGGGTTGGAGAGTGGTAGTAGAATGTATCTGGATGGCAATAAAATAGTTTCATGTAAATCGCTCTCCTTTTTCTCCCCCCAAGGAGGTACAAGCAAAGAGTAGTTCAATAAGGCGAAAGTACACACTCAAGGAGGAAGTGTGGGTGTGCTTCAGAGGCAAGCAGCCTCATGCAAATCTAAGATTCCTACTTAACGTCGTCTTTAAAGCTACTGACAAACAACAAAAGGCAAAAAACAAAAACAATAACAATCTGGGTCTTTAATTCCAAGGTTAAAGAGAGAACAATGAATAAAAATGTCTAATATCATGGAAGAGTAGCCCTGTGCAATATCATTGCTCTATGAAATCTCCCTTGGTTTTATTTTCAGGGTCTTCTAACATTGCAGCAATGCCCTATGTCAGCTAGGCTATACATTGATGCTTTTGATCTTGAGAGAGGAATTGCAGACACCAAGGGCCAGAGGCCATCAGAGGATTCTCCTTCACCTTTGTGACTTTCGGGGCTCCTGTCCTCTGCTTGAGGATGTCCCCTTAAAGCTCCCAGTGGTCCTCAGTGTCTCTATGTGTCTTTGTCCATCAGGACAGGGACAAGAGAGGGCAATGGAGTATCTGCAGACATAACCTGGTGACTTTTTCCAAGGAATAGGACTGTTTTTTGCTCCACACATTACTTTGCTCAGAGCAGAGACTGTGGGCTCAGGGAGATATCCCCTCCTATCCTCTACTTCATTTGAATCATGAAGGGGCAAGTTTATTCCTGTCTTCTTAGAAACATGAGAACCTACCAAGTATGGTGAAGTTGAAGAAAAATCACCTTCTCCTCTCATGTGTCGGATGACAGCCTGACTTCTGGGAAGAGGTGTATGAATCTTGCAGGACCTTGTTTAAGAACAATCATAGGAATGGTCTGTGAATCTCATCTGCCTCCCATTAGAAGAATCTCTCCATGGCTGGTCTCTGGCTCTAGGTCGGGGCATCTGCAATTCCTATGAGAGGTGTTCAAAGCCAGACTAGAGAAGAAGACAGTAGCGTGGGGGAAAATCATCCTAAAACAGGGCAAGAAGAAGAGGAAATAATATCCTTGGGAAGATATATTATAAGAGAACAGAACTTTGCTCCTATCAAGCAGAGATACACAAAAAAGAATATTTATGATTGCTGAGGCTTCACGGGGCCAATAAATTAATACCTGTCTTCCCTGCCTGGCTGTCACTGAACGGACCGAGGAGAGGGGCAGATGGAGATAAAACATTCAGCGTCACTATTTAAAGAAAGCTGGACTGAACGACATGGCTTAGATCTGTGGCCAACATGGCTTTCAAATTCTTTCTTTGACTTAGAGAGACTTAGCCAGTCTGGCAGAGCTGGACCTTGACAGGCACCTTGAGCCACAGCAGGGAGTAGACCTAAAAGCATGTTCTGAAGGGAGGCAGATCACTCCTAATCTTGTCTTTCTGGATCTCTGCACAATAGTTAAAGCAAGTGATTACACGCCCACGCCCAACCCTGGTTCCTCTTGGCTTCCAGGACGCGGAATTCCCCTGGTCCGTCTTTAATCTATCTCACCGCCGCACCTGCTGGTTTCTCTGCTGGTTCTTCCCCTTCTCCATGAACAGTGAGTGCTGACATGTGGGGCTCACTCTCCCCACCCCCTCCTCTCCTCTATCACATTCACTCTTTTAGTGATTGTAGTTAAATATGGGCCATATTTGAATGACTCCCAAATTGACATCTCCACCTAGGACTTCTCTTGAACTCCAGATTCTGATATCCATGCCTGCTATCACCATTTCCATTTGCATGTCCAAATGGGTGTCCAATGTAGCACATCCCAAACCAAACCCTAGCCTCCCAACCTGCTCTGCTCTGTGTCTCTTCTCTGGTTTTCCAGTTGCTCAGGTCAAAATCCTCCAAGTCTCCTGGATTCCCCTGTCACATCTCACATTCAATTCATCAGCAAATCCTCTGGGTTCTACCCTCAAAATGAAGAATCTGACCACTTCTGCCCACCTCCACTGCCACCATGTTCGTCTAAGCCACCATCACTTCTTGCCCGGATTAGTGCAGTAGCTAAAAGCTATTCACCACCCCTACCCACTGCCCCACGCCCCCCTGTCTGTTCCCAGAACAACAAAGTGATCTAAAGGGATCCTTTTAAAATTTTATTCAAATCAACAGTCCTGTGCTCCCAAACTTTCAAAGACTTCCTATGTAACACAGATTAAAAGCCAAAGTCTGTACTTATGCCTACAAAGTCAACATAACCTGTTTCTGCTCTGGACATACCTGACTTCATCACTTACTGATCTTTCCCCAGAACCAGCCACATTCTTACTGGTCCTTGAACAGGCCAGGTTTCTGCCTCGGAGGCTTCTTAATTGCTGTTCATGTTCTTTGACCAAATGTCATAATTCCAAAGCTCTTTGTTCAAATATCACCTCCTTACTTAGGCCTTCTCTAACCATCCTATTTAAAATGGGACATCCTTCCCCCTTCACCACCTGCAATTTCAGTACTTCATTTCCCCTTCCCTATTCTATTTTTCTCCATAACATTTATCACCATCTGACACAGCATGTGTTTTATTTATTTATCTCCCTTCTCCCCTGCCTGGCTCCATTGCTCCCACGAACACACCACGAGGGCAAAGATCTTCGTCTGTTTTGTTTGATCTTATATCCCCAGCATCTAGAATAGGGAAAGTGGAGGTCACTAGATAGTTGGTGAGAATGATTTAAAAAAAATGAATGGATGAATGCTATGGTAACCATGCCCTGCTTCCTTCTTCTAAGCTCATCAATCAGAAAACTCACTTCTTCCATGATGCATGCTCTAGCAGAAACCCCTCCATGTGGAAATCTGAGGATTGGGAAATAAGTGTTCCCCTAAAAAGTGATGGGGAAAAATATAAAGACCTATTACAGAACATCTCAAATAAAACCAGCACTGGCTTTTAAGACCAAGGAAGTGAAGGAAAGATTGGCTTCATGCAAAATCTTCCAGGTGAAGAACAAAACTCAGAGTTTTAAGATGAACTCAGGAAAAGAAACAAAATGAGACCATTTGTATTAGGAAGGAGGAAATATCTTTATGCAAAATCTCATCCCTCAGCAACTCATCTTTGGTCCTTAAGACTAGGGTAAAGGAATAGAAAGTAATACTACTTAGATGAAAGAACAAAATTCCCAGGTCTTGAAGACTAAGACATGAAATGATAGTATTTATGATAAGAAAGAAGAAAAAGAAATGAATGGGATTTTATGAATTGGGTAAGTAAAAAGAAGCTTTGTATACCTAGCTTTTGGGTAAATTTCCAAGAGCCTTTAGTTCTTTAAGGACAAGCTCTTGGAAAGAAAACAAAAGAAAAGAAAGGAGAGTGAATGAAAATATTTGTGATGGCAAAGGAAGAGTAGATTTATTTGCCTTGCAACCTCTACCTGGTTTGTGGCTACACAGCCTTTCAGTTCTGCCAGTATCATTGCTTCTCTCAAAACCTCAAATAACATCCTAGAGATGAATTAAACATCACATTAAGTACTATGTCTTATTAAACCTCAGGTTGACAGATGAAACTTGCTGCCAAATCCAGAAAGCTGGCCAGAAGTAAATGGTGACTTGTTTTTAGTAGATTATCTTAGAGGCAAACTATAATGAAAAATAAGGAAGAAATAATTTTTAGGTCAAATAAATAAGAAGTAATTTTTAGGCTGAATGTAATGCATAAAATGATGACAATGTGCTGCAAATAAGGAAAGTTGAATGTGTTAATTGTACAGGAATGAAAATGATGGATAGTGTTTAATATAACTGTGTTATGGAGGACCTATTTTATATAGTATATTTTGTGTGGTGGCTGTTTACCTTCCCCACACGACAGGTCAATACAGAGGGACAGGTTTATTTCCATACAGTGCTGGGCTGTTGACAAGGGCAATGGTTACACAGAGCTCATGGCATCAGTCGGGGCGGGAAAGAGCCAGGGAGCCTCTCGGAGTCTGTGTGTGGTTTGGTCCAGTCCTCTGACGGATGAGAGCTGACCGAGGCTGCAGGAAGCCTGGCCGCTTGGCAGGGTAGGTACGCATCAGGCTGGGTACAGGTGACTGTTTCATCTGCGTCAGGCTCACAGGAAAAGGGATATGAGTTCTGAGAGGTTTAATAGTTTGCATAGTAAGAGGGAAATAAACAACACGCATATTTTCTGTCTTGGCAGAACAGAAAAGCAGGCAAAAAGGCAGAATTTGTGCACACATTGTGCTTGAGAGTCAAAGCATGAGTAACTTAACCACTATGACCTCTTTCTGGGAACTGCTTTGTCTCCATTCTTGCTTTCCTCCAGTTTATTCTCTGCATCGCAGCCAACCAGATCATATCACATTGTGATTAAAATCCTTCAATGTCAAGGCCTTCAAGGAATCCACATGACCTGGCTCCTGTCACCTCTCACTCACCACCAGCTCTTTGCAACTAGCGTCTAGGCAACCTGGTTTCCTTCAGAGAACTGAGTTCTCTGCTTACTCAACCTTCACATGTGCTGTTCTTCAGCCTTTACACAGCCAGCTTCTATCCCTTCTCCAGATCTCAGTTTCTCAGAGAGCCGTTTCCTTGCCCCCAACCTAATCCATGGTCTCACTGTAATTCTCTTTTCTTCCATACTGCTTAGCACTCTTTGCAATGATACTTCATTACTTGCTTAATGTCCATCTTCTCCATTTGATTGCAAGGCCTTTGAAAGCAAGGATCCTGCTGGTTTTCTTCATTATTTTAGATCCAGCTCTGCTGAGAGAATTGGCCAAGCAGGATACAGCCAGTGGACTCCAGGAGCAGGGCCCTTGGTATCAAGGGTCAATGCTTCTCATTCGCGATTACGATGCCTCATGGAGATGTAGAGATGAGATGACTAGAGGTAATTATCAGAAAAGCTGAGTCCCCCTATCCAGAGGCATGTGGTGAAGTAACAGCCATGAGAAGTGTGTAAACAGCACTAAGGGATGAACCTGTGGAGGAACTGTGTTCCTTGGCCATGCAACCTGGTGCTTGGCCCATAGCACAGTTAAGATGAGGAGCAGTGAAAGAGCTTGAGAATATTTGGATTACACGGATCAAGGAAGTGAACTTAAGAAAAAACAGTTGTACTGATTATAAAAATATCCCTCCCCTTTTAAAGGCTTTTTAAAAAATTGATTTCATTCTTCCCCATAATGTGATAGTCATTTATTCATGAATGCACGTTTACCCAAAAAGAATATGCTGTGTATTGTATAGGGCTAAAAAAGATATAAAATTTCAATTCTGTCCTTTAAGAACTCAACATTTAGTGTGGCAGTTTTAATGTGGTAGATGTATAGTCAGATCACTACAACACACAACTGCCTATGATAAATACTCTAAGCTGTTCGAAGTTTTCATCTGACTTTAAACCACACCATTTTACTTCCATAACATATAAAGGGACTTTCCTAGAACATCCCCTCTCACTAAGAAAAGTGGGCCTATTTCCTCCTTTACTCCTCTCCTGTGCAACCTGACTGTTCTAGTCCACTAGCACCCTCTCCTAGAAACACAAGCAAAACCTGACATTTTCTACATTCCACTCACCCTGAAGGTTATTTTTCTCAGCCTTCATATACCAAGAACATATTTTCGTTGAGCTAATCTGCTATCAGACAAGCCACTCCTGGTTTATTGTGACTTGAGGTGCTCCTCCTCCTAGATGACCTACCTAGATATCTGTCAAATATCTTTTGCAACATACCTCCAGAGATGTGGCAAACAGTAGAAATTTCAGGCATTGTAGGATGCTGAAAGAATAAAGAAATTACTAACCCATGAAATTATTAAATTTGTTACAATTTGTTATCAAGTTAATAAACTGTCAAGTATTAGTAAGTTATTAATAAAATCAAGAGCTAACACTAACAAAACACTTACTAGATGCAGGTACTATTTCTAAGTGCTTTGTATGCATCCATTTAATTCTCAGGACAACTCTGTGGAATAGGAATTATATCATTCCCCTTTTACAGATGAGGAAATTGAGACAGAGAGATTAAGCAACCAGTCCTAGATCTAGTAGCTAGGGAAGTGATGGAATCGGGATTTGAACTCAGAGGGTCTGGGTCCAGAGTCTGTGCTTTGTCAGAGTCAGTGACATTTTCTTTTGTGGAGAAAAGGGTGGTGGGGATGGTTGTTAAAGAGTCTTTTGGATATCACCCACAGCATGAACCACCTGGATGAATGAGGCGCTGTCCAAGTGACAGGTAGTTTAGAGCTTCGGTTGATCTGTCACTAAGAAGTCACGTTACCCTTCTAGATGTCAGTTTTCTCAATAAAACAAGGAGGGTGGACTAGATGGCCTCCCAGATTGGTTCCAGTTCTAAGATAACATCTTCAGCATCCCTGCACTGAAATGCTGACGTCTCGGCGCCTGTGGGGAAGAAGCAGGTGGGTTCCTGCTTACTAGACCCTTCTAGCTAGCAGCTGCAGGGAAGCGTGCCAAGCAGATACCTGGAAAGACCTGGTAACAGGAGATGAGGATTAGAGCTCCAGGAAATCTCGACCTTCCCTAAGAAACATGAATACTCTTACTAACGGTGCCAACTGTGATCTGGGTGTCTTAAACGGATTATATAACTTATTTCTCACAGTAAGCTCCTGAAGTAGTTATTATTGTCTCCATTTAAAAAATGAAGCTGAAGCTTAGTCACACCAAGTGAGTTGCCCAAGATGGCCCAGCTAGTAAGGGATGCAGGCACGATTCAAATCCCGTCCAACTCCAAAACCCACGCGCATTGCACAACCCGCGCATCCATTAATAGCTGTTTTCCCACTCCACGCTCCTTGCAAGCCTCCGGGGAGGCTATTACCTCCCCACCTCGCCCAGGAGGAAAGTGAGAGCCAGTGGCGGTGCACAGCGCCGGCGGGAGAGGAGCGCAGGAGTGTGCACGTGGGCGCCGCCGCAGCCACCCCGCGTCCCTCCCGCTGCCACCTTTCCAGGTCCCGGTCCCACGCACCGCCCGCTACCAACTACACTTCCCGGCAGGACGAGGGCGCGCGCACGCGCACTGGGGCCTCCGCCATGGCGACCGTGCTGTCCAGGGCGCTCAAGCTCCCGGGTGAGGAGTAGCAGCCTCGCGACCACCCCGCCCTCGCCGGGCCTGGGGAGACTGGGAAGCGAGGCTGTGGGGGCGAAGCCGGACGGGGCCTGGCTGCAACCCGCGCGGAGCTGCAGGCGCGCGGCGGCGAGCCGGTGCCGCCCCGCCGGCTGGGTGCAGGCGCCAGCAGGGGGCGAGGGGGGCGCTCGGCGGGTCGGGGGGCACGGGCGCGGGGCGTGGAAGGGAGGGACCGCTGCGGCGCGTGGGGCGGTGGCCGCGAGCGGGCGGCTCTTCTGCTGCGGCGAATGTCGGCGCGCGCCGCCGCTGCCCCGAGGGGAGGTCTGCTGAGGGGAGCATCCTCCCGAGCGCTGCGGACGATGTACCGCGGGGTCCCCAACTCCCGTCTTGGGCTGGACCTGGGCGGGGGCAGGGGCGAGTGACCCTCTGGAGCAGCTTCGCCATTTAATGACAGCAGTGACGCAGCTGTGAGGTGGGGGGAACAGGTATTTCCTCCTGGTTTGCAGAAGAGGAAAACGAATTATTTGGCTCATCGACTTGTCCAAGGTCGCACGGGCAGTATTGGAAAAGCCTGGACTTGCACTCCGGGGATCTTCTGACTCCAGATCCTGGGTTTTTAATTCTCCTTGGTTAGCCTTTGGCTATCGAGCATAAGTACTTATGAGGGGAAATGTTTTGGCACCTGCCAGTTGCAGGTAATGTATGGGATATTTTTTAAGGAGGCCCCGGGTGGTGGGGACAACTTCCAGAGTTGATTCAGTACTTCGGGGCGTCAGCTCCACTTTTTTTGTGTTTGGTTTTGTTTTTCCTCTTTGATTTGGTCTCCAGAAACGGGGCTGTGCTGTTAGAAACTTGCTATTTTAATAAAAGCATTTATTCTGCCCAAATACATTTTAAATGTTAAGGCTTTAAAAATGTTATGGTTCTACCTAAGTAAACTTAAAATATTAAGCTATTAACATTTGCTTGCGGGTTAGTTAGTGGGAAAAGGAGTTGTTTTACTGGCATGATTAGAAAGGGCTTGTTGGGTGTCTGGTGATACCCAGCATGAGGCTGCAGGGGGTTCACAGGGTCCTTGTTCTCAAGGAGCTTCCAGTGTGCTACATTGTGCTATGGATGACACTGAGTTGCATATGAATTTGATATGAATTTGCATTCTGTCCCGACTTCATGACCTCAGACATTTTTTTTTTCCCACATGGGCTTGTGAGAGCATTGGAAGGAACATTGGTAATATCTATTTTGGAATGTGTATGTAACACGGGAGTGAAATGGAGGACATGCCCCATTACTTGAAGGATGAATTAACTTTGCATAGAGTGGCCTTGTGTATCCTTGAGTAGAGGATGATATCCTCCCAAGGGGGTAATGAGATGTCAGACATGCTTAGCTTTATCTCTTTTTAAATTTTAGATTCTTTTTTTTTCCAGCATAGGTGATATTCTCTGAGCATGGAATGCAAGAAAATCGTGCTTTCCAAACTCTTGAATTCTCTTCCATTCTTGCATCCTGAGGCTGTAGCATTTTTATTCCCTGGAGCATTCAGCGGTAGTAATGGGATCAGCCGACAGGGTCGGGGAAACACAATCCTGTTCTTGGGCTCATGCTTGCACAGCATTTGAGGCCCAGGTACAATAGCCAAATGTTCTTTTATGTGATGTAGGTTTTGTTTTGTTTTGTTTTTGCTCATATTTTTGCTTGTCTCCCTCTTGTCCTTTCCTTCACCTCAAATCCAGTTTTTAACTTTTATATTAGGTAGCAGTTGCTTTCTTATAGCTCGCTTTTTAAATTGAGGTATAATTGACATACTAGTTGGATGTGTGCAATGTAATGGTTTGATATTTGTGTATGCTGCAAAATGATGGCTACAATGACATTGTCACTAGTCTTTTGTATAAGAAAGCAGAACAGAATGGACTAAGAGCATGAGACAGGTTTGGGTTCAAATCCAGTCTTTACCAGCTTAATTACTTAACCTCTTTAAACTTTAGTTTCTTCAGTTTTTTTAGTTTCTTCATTCATGTGTAATAATGTTACTATGGAACACTCACTATATGCCACACACTCTGCTACATCTTTAGTTGGTAGGGTTTTTTGGTGTAGTAAAAGAGATGGAGGCTTGTTAACCTTTGACACAGTATTCAGTAAGTGTTACTGTTTCTGTTATCATCATGAGCACCCATGATCCTTGACATATGTGAAACCTGAGGGAAGTTCCTGATGCAGTAGTGAACTCATGACAGATGTCATCAACCTTGTGAAGAAAGAGAATGTATTTCACAGTCTCATACCCTTCCACTAACACAAGAGGGAAAGATGTTTGGCTCATATAAGAATGAGGTTAATTAGTAACAGGACAATGTGATATTCATAAAATGGCCTGTGGGACGACTTATCTCTTAAGTAAATATTTTTGTAGTTCTTTTTAAAGTTTGAAGGGGATATCAGAGCATAATGTTTATGGTATGGTTTGTTTTATTATGTACAACTTAGAATGATTATATGCCCCTGGATAAACTAAATCCCTGATAAGAATTTTTTAACCTCTAGTTGCTGCAGAGGGTACAACATAGTCTATGCAAACTACAGTATATATCACAGAATAGTATATATTATAGAGTATTTTCCTGAAAACATTTGTGGAAGGTACAGTTGTATCTCTTTCCTTCTTAGATTTTCTTCTATATCATTTTGGGAGTGCTTTTTAACCAGCACTCTCAGTCTTCCTAAGAGGACAAATGATAGTTGTGGAAATCTCATCTATATTGATGTATTATGAAGTCAATGTTCTCTCCCTTATTCTGTGAAAACCTCCCATTGATTTAAAATGTGAATGGTGGCTGAAATTAGCAGAGAAGACAGTGAAGTGCCACAAACTTCAAAGCATACATTTGATTTCTAGTCTGAGCCTGAATTTATGTTCAGACAAGTTTGTGTACTTTATGCTTTACTCTTCCTTGTTGGCTTTCTGTGAATAGATGGAAAAAATATTTACTTAGGAATTCTCTAATCAAAACTTGCAGCCGGTAATAATTAAGCTGAAGTTTGTCCATGCATTATCTGAAAAGTTATCTTTTACTAGTGTAAAGTAAATATTTATCTTAGAGTCTGGGCAACAGTTTGAAAAAGACATATGTACCCCTGTGTTAATCACAGCACTATTTACAATAGCCAAGAAATGGAAGCAACCTAAGTGTCCATCAGTAGATGAATGGATAAAGAAGATGTGGTACATATACACAATGGAATATTATTCAGCCATAAGAAGAAAATAAATCCTACTGTTTGCAAAAACATGGATGGAGCTAGAGGGTATTATGTTCAGTGAAATAAGCCAGGCAGAGAAAGACAAGTATCAAATTATTTCACTCATCTGTGGAGTATAAGAACAAAGAAAAAACAAAACAGCAGCAGACTCACAGAACCAAAAAATGGACTAACAGTTACCAAAGGGAAAGTGACTGGGGAGGATGGGTGGGAAGGGAGGGATAAGGGGAAAAAGGGCCATTACGATTAGCACACATAATGTAGGGAGGGGGGCAGGGAAGGCAGTATAGCGCAGAGAAGACAAGTAGTGATTCTGTAGCATCTTACTGCACTGATGGATGGTGACTGTAATGGGATATGCGGTGGGGACTTGATAATAGGGGGAATCTTTTCAAGAAAGACTCAAGAGTATAATAGCTTCTGAGTTCTTGCATGCTTGCCTTTAACTTCAAAAGTGTCATGTCTGGCTCAGAGTTCTGGGACTTTGCACCCCATGTTCTTTCTCTGATATTGCTGTGTTATCTTTTGGTAATGTATGTTCCTGTGCAGAAGTTAGCCTGATGTTTGTTCCCATCATTAGTGACTGGATTATTTTCCCCTTGGCCTGGCTGCTCATATGATTCTCTCTTTGTCTTGGAAGTTCATTGCCTCTACTGGGATGTGTTTTAATATGGACTATTCTGTGTCAGTTTTTCTTGGAACTCAGTGTACACTTTACTCTGCAGACATAGGTCTTCCTTTATTGCAGGAACATTTGTATATCTTTTAAATACGGTTTTTGGTTCCATATTCTGTCCAGTTCTCTTCTTCAGTTATGCACACATTGGATCACTTTTGTTCTCTATGTCTGTTCCTTTCTTTTTAGTCCCTTTAAAAGCCTTGATCTTTTTCATGGGAGGCACACAAATAGCACAGACTTCAAAGCTAGACTGCCTGGGTCTGAATCCTTGTACAACCACTTGTTCACTGTTTAACTATGGGCCAATTACTTAAACTTCCAGACCTCTGTATCCTCATCTTTAAAATGGACATTATAATGGGTTTACCTCAAAGAGTTGTTAGGAAGACTTAATTGAGCTAAGAGAGTAAAAGGGCTTGGAGGAGTACATGGTTAGTGCTCAGATCTGCCAGCCATTGTTATTTCCATTTCATTTTGCTTGATTTTCAGCAGTCTATCCTTTATGTCTCCGGCTCTTTTAAGCTGTCTATTCTTTTTCCTGATCTCAATAAGGATATCTTTTCTAGAATTGTATATCATTATTCTCTTCCATTGTTTCCTGGAGCCCTGCTTATTTACTTTTCATCTTCTCTACTAAGTTTTCATTTCTTCTTAGAGGTACCTACTTTTTCTATGAGTCCTTATTTCAGAGAAGATACTTTTCTTGAACTTCTTGGATTCCGCAGGGAAGTATCTGCTCATTATTCCTTTCATTTCTGGTATAATTCATCCAGCATTCACTCTTTAGCTGATTTTATTTGCTCTGTTTCATTTTAACTTCTTCCTTGAATATTAGTAGTCTCCCAGAATGAGTAGTAATGATGGCTGCTTCTGATGATCAATCATCTTTAAATGGGAGGTTGTTCTGCAGCTAGGTACTGGCTGACAGGTGCGCAGAGGCTGCGGCCAGGGCTGTGAGCCAGGCAGTTGGAAGCTGGAATTTCATCAGGCCTGTTAACTTAGATCCCTGCCCTGCCAACACTCCTCCTTTGTGGATCTTTCCATCCTGGTTAGCAGGGGGCTGCCGGTTTGCCACACGGCCTCAGAGTGCTGATTTGGCATTTACTCCTCTGTGTTGGTTGTGCCCATTTGTTGCCCCTGAGCTCCACATTTCACCTTTGTTGCCTGACCTGTGAAAGTGGATCTGAGCCCTTAAATACCAAGTTTGCCCTTCTTTGGATCTGGTCTCTCAATCCTAGGGTACCTTTTAGAGTTCTCTTCATGGCTGTATGTATACTCTCCCTACCAGTTTAATCTTTTTTATATTAAACTTTTTTATTTGAATGACTGTCTGGCTTCTGTCTCTTGATTGAACCCAGCCTGTCAAAAAAGTACCCTCTCTTCAGGACTGTGGCACTATAGCAGCTTGTCAACCTGCCAAGCTGACAGCCTGCTGCTTGTAAAGTTGGCAGCCTGCGCTTATTCTCATTCAGTCTTACCTTGCCTTTGAGTCTGTTGTGTTGGATGGAGCTCATTGGTGCCTCTGAGGCCACAGACTTTGTCTTTTCAAGGAAGAGATAACTGGTTTGGCTGTATCTCTGTGGAACAAGGGAGATAATGTATAACTTACAGGTTGGGACTGTGGACCCTGTAATCAAACTGCCTGATTGTGAATCCTGGCTGTTCTTGCTAGCTTGTGATCTTAGGCAACTTATTTCTCTGTATTTTCATTTTTTTGTTGATAAAATGGGGACTATAATAATACCTTTTCCAGGGTTTTTGTGGGGATTAAATGAATTAACGTGTAGGTGCTTGGCCCAATGTCAGGAATAGTAGGCACTCAATAAATGTCCAGTTATCAGCATTATCATCATTGTTACCAGTTTTGTGAACTCTGCTCATTGCTGGAGACCAGAGGTGTAGGGTGCCTCCTCTCTGCTTCCTCAATTGGATACAAGTTTCACTGCATTTGGCAACAATTTTCATAAACTGTAGTTTGGGAATGTGGCCTTTCTTTATTTTTTCCTATTTTTATTTGTCTCCCACTCCCCAGTTTCAGGGAGGAGACTGACAGAAATGCCTTCTTTGCCATTATTAACTAGATGCTCGTAGTCCTATTTTAATGAGACAACCACAGCTTTGTTTTTCAAAGAATGCTTGCAAATAGTTTTTATAGATTTATTAAAGATTTCACAAATTTCTGTAGCATATGCAGCCAAATTCTCTTCGTGCCTGTGATACTATATGATATAATAAAAATGCATTTCCTTTACACTGTTTTGTTAGCCAGTGTTTGAGTAATGATTGCACTTTGACAAAGGTGCAGTTTTATGCAGATGTGTTTGTTGCAAGGTAGAAACTGACTGGCAAGATTGAATTTAGCAAGTGACGATGCTAAAATTTTCATTTGATACTAAAAATCCAATTGTACGAATTGAGAATGGCTTGAGTATGTGTAGAAAATGCTTAGGAGTTTGAATTGAATCTGGTGTGTGATGTGACTGCCAAGAAAGCTGGCAAGATCTTAGGTTACAGTAATTGAATTGTAGTATGCTCTCTGTACTAGGGAGCACACCATTCTGCCCTCCCCTGACCTGGTCAGACTGCACCCTGGGGATTGTATACAGTTCTGAGAACCATACTTAAATCACTGACAGATCACATTGTGTCCAGAGGAGAGGGCCCAGGATGTGGGGGATACCTGAAACAATGCTTCTTTATGAGTTGAAAGAGATGGAGATATTTAACCTGGTGATAAGAAGACTGGGTGAGGCCACTTGGGAGATATAATGCTGACAACAATAATAGAAGCTAAGATGTACTGAGTGTGACTAAAAGCCAGACACTAAGTACCAGGCATATGTTATCTTATTCAATCCTCAAAACAATCATATGAGGTAGGAACAGTACTATCCCATTTCATAAAGGGGGAAATTGAGGCTTACTCACACCAAGAATTTAAATTGAATTTACACAGTTAATAAGAGATGGAGCCAAGGTTTGACTTTATGTTTGCCTGCCTATAAAGACTTGAGCTCTTTACATGCTATATCATGTGTTTCTTATGACTGGTATCTTCAAGTATTTGAAGCACTTGTATGTAGAAAAAGGATTCCAGAAATTTAAACTAGTATGTTAGTGGCAGATGCTCAGAAATAGATTCTCAAATCAGGAATTAAGGAACTGCTTTCTAGATTGGGAGGCAGTGAATTCCCTAACAATGCTTATGCTCTGGTGTATGCCAAGTAATTGCTTGCTGGGTATTGTAATGAGATGAAAGTTTGAATGGCCATCCTGCCCAAAGCAATTTACAGATTCAATGCAATCCCTATCAAAATACTAACAACATTCTTCAATGAGCTAGAACAAATAGTTCTATAATTCACCTGTAATCGCAAAAGACCCCAAATGTCCAAAGCAATCCTGAGAAAGAACAACAAAGCAGGTGGTTATGCCCCCTGACTTCAAGCTCTACTACAAAGCTACAGTTTGGTCTGGGCACAAGAACAGACCCATAGATCAATAGAACAAAATAGAGACCCCAGATATAAACCCACACATATATGGTCAATTAATATACAGTAAAGGAGCCATGAATATACAGTGGGGAAATGACAGCCTCTTCAACAACTGGTGTTGGGAAAACTGAATAACTACATATAAGAGAATGAAACTGGATTATTGTCTAACTCTATGGGCAAAAGTAAACTTGAAATGGATCACAGACCTAAATATAAGTAATGAAACCATAAAATTCCAAGAAGAAAATCTCTAGACAGATTTTCTAGGCAAGAGATAGGCAAAAATCTCTTGAATGTAAGCATGAGCAGCTTTTTCCCAGATGCATCTCCTTGGTCAAGGGAAGCAAAATAAAAAATGAACAAACTAAAAGGCTTCTGTAAAGCAAAGGAAACCATCAGCAGAACAAAAAGGTATCCTATAGTATGGGAGAATATATTCATAAATGACTCATCTGATAAGGGGTTAACATCTAAAATACATAAAGAACTCATACACCTTAACACCCAAAAAACAAATAACCCGATTAAACAATGGGCAGAGGACCTGAACAGAGACTTCTCCAAAGAAGAAATACAAATGGCGAATAGGCACACTAAAAGATGCTCCACATCACTAATCATCAGGGAAATTCAAATTAAAACCACAATGAGATATCATCGTGCAACAGTTAGGAAGGCCACTACCCAAAAGATAAGAAATAACAAGTGCTGGTGAGGATGTGAAGAAATGAGAACCCTCCTACACTGTTGGCGGGAATGTAAATTGGTGCAACCATTGTGGAAAACAATATGGAGGTTCCTCAAAAAACTAAAAATAGAAATACCATTTGACCCAGTAATTTACCCAAAAAAACCCAAAGTACCTTATTTGAAAAGACACAGGCACCTCTTTGTTTATTGCAGCACTATTTGCAATAGCTAAGATATGGAAGCAACCTAAGTGTCCATCAATAGATGAATGGGTAAAGAAGAGGTGGTACATATAAACATTGCAATATTATTCAACCATAAAAAGAAAAGAAATCCTGCCATATGCAACAATATGGATGGATCTAGAGGGTATTGTGCTCAGTAAAATAAGCCAGGCGGAGAAAGACAAATATCAAATGATCTCACTTATTTGTGGAATATAAAACAAAGCAAAATAAAAGGAACAAAATAGCAGTAGACTCATAGACACCGAGAAGGGACTAGTGGTTACCAAGGGGGAGGGTTGGGGTAGGTGGAGGGGGTAGGGGGAAGAGGATAAAGGGGCACAATAATTCACAATCACAATATAAGTTGATCACAGGGATGGTAGTACAGCATGGAGAATATGGTTAATGATTCTGTGACATCTTACTATGTTGCTGGATAGTGACTGCACTAGAAGGGGTGAGGATTTAATAATATGGGTAACTGTTGAACCACCGTGTTGTATAATTGAAACCAACATAAGATTGTGTATCAATGATACTTTAATTTAAAAAAAAGTGTGTTGAGGAACAGGAAAAAATAAGAGTTGAAGGTTTGAAATAGAGATGGAAGCTGATTATGTGATCTTTAGTCTCTTTTACTCCTGAGATTTGGGGCTGCTGTGTGTGTTTTCTTCACCATCAGGTGTATTCTTTTTTTAGTGTAAGATTTCATCTTAACCATTTTTAGGTTAACTGTAAGCCGGTGTATAGTCCAGTGTTGCTCAGCATATTCATATTGTTGTGCAGCCAATCTCTAGAATTTTTTCATCTTGCAAAACAGAAACTATACAAAGTACTCCTGGTTTTCAAAAGTTTGTGTGTTATGTCACTTTACCTTTATGGAAGGCCTGTTGCAGCATCTGTTTTTGCTAATGAAAAGAAACCCAAAGAGGATTTTCACTTGTATGAAAGAAGTCAAAAAGCAAAAATTGCGTTCAGCGTGGGTTTTGCCCCTGCCACGACAGAGGCACCGCGCAGCCTGACAGCGAGCGTGGCCCCACCAAGCTCCTTCCTTGAGAAACACGCTTCAGCATCAAGCTGCCACGGCTTTGAACTGTGTCTGTGAGCATCTGTGCTTTACCTCAATTTATTTTGTGCATCCGTTAGCAAGATGTGTCTTGTGGTATCAGAAAAGCCTAAGAGAGGTTATTTTTGGGGTCTGGGAATGTCAAAGTTTTTTTCCCATATAAATTGGTAATTGAATAGGTGGATGGAATCAATAGATGAAGGGGATAGAAACTTCCAGGTATAAAATAGTCAGGTGAAAAGTACAGCATAAGCACTATAGTCAACAACATTGTAATAACTTTGTATGGTTACAGAGGGTAACTACACTTCTTGTAAGGATTTTATAATGTATATAATTATTGAATCACTTTGACTTTTTTTTAAGTCAACATGTTTAATCAGATCCAAGAGGCTGTGGGGACTTTGGAACAGGAGCAAGAAGAAAGGCAGGCTTGAATGCTCTGCAGGACCCAGGACAGCACAGGCAGGTTTCCATCCCCCATTCAGCAGAGACAACCCCAGGGGCAGCAGTCTTGGTTCAGCCTCCCTCGCAGTGGAAGAGGGGTTGTACTCCTGAACCGAATATAGTGTTATGTCAGCTATACTTCAATGAAAAGTTTTTTAAAAAGGCAAAAGACTCTCAAGGGAAACTGACCATAACTTACCCCAGATTTTGTAACCTGCTGACAAGATGTTGAAGCATAAGATAGTATGTCTTCATGGACACATAGATGGGGAATCTTGGCAGAGAAAACAAAGCTGTGAATAACAGAGCTAAGTGTACATTCTACAACTAAAAATAACAAATATCTGAAATTCAAAATTAAAAGAAATTTGGGGAAAACAAATAATAGTAAACTTGCAATAGAGCAATAGAAATTAACCCTAAATTGACCAATAGTAAGAAAGAAAGGATGAAAAAGAGCAAGTGTGTCTTAGTGACCCTGTAGGAGGAACAGAAAAAAAAAATCGTCATTGCTTTATTGCTTTGCAGATTCAGCTTTTGTGAGATTTCATAGGGACACTCTAACTTTTGGATAGTGGGGAAATCTATACTGGTTAAATAACAACTCCCCATGTACCCCTACCACCAGGCTCTGGAAACCACATTCTACTATCTGTTTCAATGAATTTGACTACTTTAGATCAATGCCTCATATAAGAGGAGTCATATAGTATTTGTCTTTTTGTGACTGGCTTATTTCAGTTAGCATAATATCTTTAAGGTTTATCTGTGTTGGAGCATATGTCAGAATTTCCTTACCTTTCAAGGCTGGATAATAGTCCATTGGATATATACCTATCTCCAAATCACATTTAAAAAGTTATATTAGGTATATTATTTTAGTTAAAAATCACTGTAAAAAGTATTAGTGTCAGTATTTTTATAACAACCTGTGGTTCTGTTTGTAAATTATTTTAACTAAAGTTATGTGGGACAGTTAGGGAATGGTGTGTCCTACTTAATAAAATAATTTGGTTCATAGAGTAGATACATAAATTGTAGGCTGTTAACCTGAATCTGTTTTGAGTCTGGGGCATATCTCAGAAGTACTGTTTTGAATTAAATTTCTAATAACTGGTATTTTTTCTTATAATTATGCCTTTAAAATTCAAGATGAATAGCTTTGAGAATGAAAGTACATAGAGATTTCTAGTTAATAGAATGCCAGATTACTTAGTATCTTCTGTGTATTTTTTTTGCAAAGTAATGTTATAAAATAATTATGTTGGAATGTTCATGTTTTAATCAAGCACTTATTGACTTTCTATGTGTCAAACACTAAGCTTTATACTAAAGATTTTACTTCCCATGTTGGTTTCATTCCATGTAGTATTTTATTGCTTCATTTCATGTATTGAGCAAACAGACATACTATATTAAATAACACTACCAAGATTACAGTGACCAGAGGCCCAGATTAGCATAAAAAATTCTTCTTATTGCCTTTTTAATTAGCTGTATTTTCTTCTTTATATTTCTTCTTAACAAAAGATTTAACAAGAGTTTACATAGTAACAACTTACCAGGTAATTTCCAAGTCCAGAAATTTTTCTTGGTTTTTGCTTAGTTATGGCTTGAACCAAAGGCATAAAATCATTGAGTCATTGGCAGTGAGGGCCAAGTGGTGGCTTGGGAGGGGGTGTACTAAAGCTCTGCTGTGATTTCCACCTCTCACCCACTCAATAAATATACTAAGTAAAAAAGGGGTGCTTGTATAAACCAGCTTTGAGACAAATCCTCTACCTCTGCATTCCTGATTCATCCCACCCTTCCCAAAATACATGCTAAGGATAGCATTTTAAGAGGTAAACACTGTTTACTGAACATGTACTAAAAGGGCCTTAGACTCACAGGTTCTCAGAAGTGAGTTTTCAGTACAAAATCTCCAGATTGACATGTAGTGTTTAATTTCTAATTTGTTTCCATTGGAACAGTTAGGAAGCCACAAATATTGAACTGTGAGAAGCAGCGTACAGAGAGCAATTGTTCTAAAAGTTTAGGGAAGTCCCAGGAAAGCTTGGAACCTCACGGAACTAAGAAAATCAAAACAAATATGCATATTAAGCATTGTGGGAGGTTGATAGAGGAGCCACAGTCTTTCTCATTAATGAGATTCAAACAGATTGAGTTTTTTCTTTTTAGCTAAAAAGTTGTTTAAAATTTGTTACTTTCTCTGTTTCTTTTCTGATTTTTTAAACTCAAGAAAGCAGTAACTCTAGAACAGTGGGATTTTCATTCCCTCTTCCCTTCTTTTCCCCTTTTGCTGGCTTTGATTTTGACTTTATTGATTGCCCCCAACGTCCAAACTTGTAAGCCTAGATTTGTTTTGTTTTCTGCATGTTCCCTTAGGTGTCTGCAGTTACAGCGTATTTGGTGAGGGTTTCTCCTTCCCAGTTCTCCTTGACACCCTGCCTTTCTATCTCTTCAGGGAAGAAGAGCCCGGACCTCGGGGAGTATGATCCCCTCACACAGGCCGACAGTGATGAGAGTGAAGATGATCTTGTGCTTAACTTGCAGCAGAAGAACGGAGGGGTCAAAAATGGGAAGAGCGCCCTGGGAGAAGCCCCAGAGCCTGACTCAGATGCCGAGGTGGCAGGGGCTGCAAAGCCACATTTTTCGGAGGTCACCACGGAGGGCTACCCTTCGGAGCCCCTTGGGGACCTGGAGCAGAAGGCAACCTCTTCCATCGTGTCTTACGTGCGCACGTCTGTGTTTCTGCTGACCCTGGTGATCTCCATGGTCCTGGTGCTCGTCTGTGCTTTCCTGATCCCCTGTCCCCCCCGAGATCTGCACAGCACATGGAGCCGCCACGTGGGCCCCCAGGGAGGTGAGTTGCAGGATTTTTAGTGGTTATTCTGTGCAACTTCACGTTTGCATGTAATTCTGTAAAACTTCTGATAATATTGCAAGCTGCCTCTCTTTAAAAATTAGTGTGTCATACAGTATTTTTCTGCCTGTGTGTGGAGGTGGTTAGGGGGTTAAGATTTGAAATAAGACCAAAAGATGGATTGATACAACTCCAAGTGCTTGGGAAGATCACTGCTTCATTGTGCTGGGCTTAGCGAGGTGCAGAGAGGACAGCCCTGCTTTGCTGGGTCCCTGCTATGCCCCCCACACGGCCTGGGGGAGCCAAGCTGTGAGAAGGGAGGCCCACAGCCTTCGCTGCTCTTGTAGGGCACTCAGGCATTTGTGATTGTTGGAAGACTGACCTACTTTGAATTTTAAAATAATTTATTTTCAGGTAAAAGAGAGTCAACTTGCTTGCAGAAACTTTCCTTTCCTGCTCCTAAAGGCTGGGGTGGTGCTATCCAAGTAACTCAAGTGATTTTGTCTCCTGTTTTGGAGCAGGTTTCTTTAAAACAGCTTGATCTGGGTCAGGAATGAGAACAGACCGCCCCCAAATATGTCTCTCTGGCATTTGAGTTGGAGGTGCATGAATAGTGCCAATGCAGGAAAGGTGCTCTGCCTTCAGTTCTTGCTGAAAGCAGGTGATGAAATTCTCATCTGAAAGATGCCCTCCCGATCCCCGGAGAAAAGAAACATTCTTATCAATAGAGACAGGGAAGTTGAGGCCCAGAGAAACCTGTTCAAACAAGATCTTGTATTTTTCTAAAATGAGTCTAATCTTCTGTTCGTCTCCACATGTATTTTGGTTACTCCTCCATGGTTACCACTCTTTTTTTCACTTAGGCCTCGCCACTTATCTGGGTTGCCATTTTCTGTGGGCACTCCCATGTACACATACAATTTTATTAAATACAGCGTGAATGCTTTTCTCTTGTTAATCTGTCTTTTGTCAGTCCCAGAGAGAAACCCCGAGAGGGTCGAGGGGAAATTTCACCTCCCTGCAGTATTCCCAGAGCCCTGCCTCATTTTGTTCTAGAACTGTTTTCTCTCTGACACTTACTTCCCTGATTCCAGCTGAATTAACTTTTGATTAAGTTCTGTGTTCTCATCTTTACTTTCTTTTAAGGCAAAACTTGGTGGATGTAATTTATGATATGTTCCTATCACACAGAACACCTGTCTTTTACTTCCTACGCTTTTTGATTTTTATAAATGAGCTCTTATAATACTTGTGTACCGTGTGAAGATTAGTAATGAATACACACCATCCAGTTTAAGAAGTAGGACATCATGCAGACCTCTGAAGCCGCCCCCCATGTGTCCTTCCTCACTGTTTCCTCCTCTGCCCACCAGAGGCTTCTACAAGCATGGGTTTTATGTCATTATTCCTTTACTTTTCTTTAAAGTTTTACCACATAGATATGTATCCCTAAACTATATGTTTCTTAAATTTTTCCTGTTTTTTTACAAATAGAATCACATAGTTTTCTGTCACTTGCTTTTTTTTTTTCCACATACTTAAAAAAAAGAAAGTATTTTTGGGATTCATTCCTGTTGAGGTACTGTACCTGTACCTGGAGTTTATTCATTTTCACCCCTGTCTAATTTTCTGTTGTATGAATAGCCCATGATTTATTGATTCACTTTACTGTCAATGAACATTTAAGTGCCTTCCATATTTTAAAACAATAAATAACGCTGCTAAGAAGATTCTTATACATGTTTCCTGATGCAGCGTATAAGAATTTCCCTAAGGCTTAAACCTGGGACTGAAATTACTGGGTCATAGGGTGGGTGCCTGTTTAATCCAGTAGTTTATGTTAAATTATTTTCCACAGTGGTCGTACCAGTTTACATTTCCACTAACTGGGTGTGTCTTCTCTCCAGATTCAGCAGGCATCCTCTGACCCCACACTCCTGGGGGGTGGGGTGGGGCGGGGGCATTACCTACCTAGTCTCTTGCCAGGTGGGGCTGGAAGTTCAGGCCCCCTGCTGGGCCTCTGGTGACACCACCCTGGCTGCTGGATAGAGGGGCCGCTTCATTAGTGCTGGGTGGGGACAACTGTAGGCTTCTCTTGTATGTGGTGGACCTTCGTAGGCTAGGAGGGGGTGTAAGTCCTGGCTCCCCACCTGGCTTTCTCAGACATGGCCTTGGTGGGGAGAGAAGGGGGCTATGTTATAGCTGGCCTAGGCTCCCACTTGGTTTGCTGTTGGGGGGCAAGGGGGGAGCTTCAGTTGTATCTAGTGTTCAGCTGGAGTAGAGCAGTTATTATCTAAACTTTTCTGTGTTGCCCCACTATGCCTTTCCTGATCCTTTGGCTCGGGAACCAGCTTTTTGTGCCTGTACCCTTTGGCATTTATGGGTGGCCGGCTTCTGCAGCATCCTGTCTGGGATACGTGAGGCCAAAAGGAAACCCAGAGGGGTCATCCTCTTGTCATTCCTTGGGTCTTGAAGTCCCTAGCGAGTCTGCTGTCTCTCCACCTTCCAGAGTCTTCTTATGTTTGTCTTATATATAATGACCGGGGACTGTAGCTGTACTTAGCGAGAGGAATAGGCAGAATTGTGTCTCTTCTATGTTGTCTAGGAGCTGGAAGTGTGCCTGGTTTTTGTGGAGGTGGTTGTAGTGCTATGCATCCATTCCCTTTCAGCCTGGATCAGAGAGCTGGTTTGTGGTGACTTGCTAAGGACTTTGTGTTTTATGTGTTTCTCAGCCGGGGACCTGTCTCCACTGGAACTGGCTGATGTGAATGGAGATGGCCTGCGTGATGTACTTCTCTCCTTTGTAACTTCAGGGAACAGGACTGCAATTGGTAAGAGACATGCCTTGTAGAGGCTGCTGTGGGAAAAGCTCATTGACTGGAGGGGCTCTGAGCTAGGAGAGAGCCCCAGAGCAGTGCAGAAAAGGGTCCGCAGCAAGCAGAAAACCCTCATGGGTCTGTCACACATGATAAACCTTAGCACGAAGCTCCTGCATGTAAGTACAGCTCGTTTCAAGAAATCACGGAGAGCTAGAGCTGGAAGGAACTTTCAGTGGTCACCCCGTCCAGGCAAGAAACAGATCCAGTGGGAAGTGACTTGTCCACACACCTGCTGTGAGCAGCATTAGTACTCAGGTTTCTTGAATTTTCTCCCAGTCAGTTTCCCATTGCCTCTTAGATTGTAATCACTGTTGACTCTGTCCCACCTCCCCACCGCTGGCAGAGAGTTTTTGTTCATGTCCTAACATATCTTTTACACACATATATTTTGGCTGGCGTTTTCCCTTAACTCCTTTCATTCGCTCCTCTGTCTTGCCTCTCTGTCCTGCCGTCTGCTTTCTGACCTGTATGCATATGTCAATGGGCTCCCCTGCCTGCAGCATTGAGCTGGATTTGGCCAAAGGGGAGCACAAGCAGGAAGTTGGAAGGGAGGAAGTGAGCGAGGAGAGGGTATTTATTGCCCTGGCTCCCTGCCCCCCGGGGTCACCTCAGGCTGGCTACATCCTCCATCATAGGTCCCATCCTCTCTCAAGATAGTCTTCTTACAAGACTTTCCTTTTCTGGATTCCAGGAATTGCTTCTTCCCTGTCCTTTTGGACCTGGTTCGGAAGGAGCATACTGCCCTTTGTGGTTTCATTACACCCTGACCCCGTCTTTGTAAACAGTCTCTTTATTAAACCCTCACAACTTACCCTAATTTCCTGGAACTCCAGCTAACACACATTATCAAATGCCAAAAAAAAAAAAGTTGCATTTTCCCCATAGGTACACTGGGCTTTTGGTTTGTCCTGCAGCTTCCACTCAAGGGGATTCCAACTGCAGTCTGGATACTGATACCAAAACTCTAGCCTGAGGCTCAGGGAGCCCTGGTACCTAGCTACTTTTTAACCACTCAGGCCCTGGCATAAACCGCTAGGTATGTTTTAGAGAATTCTAGGCTGCATGCCGCTCTGATGTTATTAGAAATACCTTTCTGGACCCTGTGCAATCTGTAGAGGCATTTAGGCAGAGGTCTGTTTACAGAGAGAACTTCTGTAAAGTAACTTTTTTGTGCTTGAACCTTAACAACATTGTTTCCTGCCTATGACTCATTAGCCTTTAAAGCAGAAATTTTCCCCATCTACTTTTAGATTTAGAGAATTTTTTTTTTTGGTCATTTGGTATTTTATGTATCAGGACTCACAATGGCAAGGCCCTGGGTTGGGACACACTATGGACCAGCCTGATTTAGTTATAGATTTAGAGCTAACATATGGTATTTTTTATGTGCTATGCACTTTGTAAGTACATAACACGTTATGAGTGAATTTACGCCTCACCATAATCCTATGAGGTAATCTAATATTATTATCCCCATTTTCAGCTGGGGAAACTGGCATCATGAGGTTTAGGAACTTGTCCCATAGCTGGTAGGTGGTAGAGCCAGGACCCAAATGGTCCCGCTGGGAGACTGTCTGTAGAGTTCATGTCTTTGTCTGTTATGTCAAACTGCTGTTCCCATAACCCCAGTCAGTGGGTTCAAAGGTCTGTGCCACTGAGCCTTAGAAGGATGATATTTTTTATTTGTTCATTTGTTCATCCATTCACTCAACAACTGTGTCCTGAATGCCCACCGTGCCCCGACACAGTGGTGTGCTGGTTACACCGAGCTAAGCAGGATGAGCATGGCCCCTGCCTCAAGGAGTCGTGGTCTAGTGGGGAAGGGATGACCTGTCACCACCCCGAAGAGGGTGAGTCTGAGAATAGTGTGGAGTCGGTAGGGTCCTTACGGAGGAAGCACAGCATGGCGTACTGATGGGAGCATCCCTGGAAGTCTGGAAGCTAACATATTACAATTTATTGTGTATATCACTGCTTCTGGCTAGAGCGTCTGACACAGTGAGCCACAGTCCGTCACTTGTTTTTAGGTTGTGTATTTAATTACTAGTCCTGAGGAATAGGTACGACAGAGCTCTAAAATTTACATTTCCTTATCCTCTTTGGTTGTTGCTGTAAGTGGAAAATATGTGAGGTGAGTCAGTGTCTTTAACCTGAAAGTGAATGTAAAACTGGCAAGAGAGAAAGTTATTATTCTGATATATTAACTAAGTGACATAAAGGATTATTGATTAAAGAGGTGAGCTACTCTAATCCTTTACCATCTATCCTTGGACCTACGTAGTAACTTTTCCCAAGTAATCTTTCCTGACTGGGGCCAAAACAGCTGAGTCCATGGAACTCTAGACCGAGAAGACCTACTGATCATTGCTAAGTGTAATCTTCAGTTTATTAAAAAGATTTTTTTCAGCTCTCTGGGAGCATGTGATGATCAGAATTCAGATATTTTGCTCCCTTTCTGCACATATTCTAGGTCAGTCTCATTTTTCTGAGCAGACCTTTCCTTTCTGTCTTGTCCTCAATAATTACTTTCCTGTATTCTTGATTTTGCTTCTTTAATTCAGCCAGTAATCGGTTGCTGTATGTGCTAGGCACTTTGCAAGGCAGCGAGGATACTGAAATTAATGGGATAGTTTTTATCCTGAGGATATCAGTGTTCGGTGGGGCCAAGGTGACAGATTTGTGAACAAATGTGTTGGGAATGGTGCAAAAATGGAGATGTATACAAGTCACCTTGTCTTACACGACAGATGCATCAGTAGAAAGGATGGGCATTCTGTTTGCAGACTTGTTGCCAGAAATATGGGAGTGAGCTGAATACATAGATGTGGGTTGCTGTTTTACCACCATTTACTCCTGGTTTCCTTCCTTCCTTATCTCTGCCTCTTATCTTCTCTGCCTCCTTTCCTTTCTTGTGTGCTTTTAGGTATCTCAAAGTCAGCAGCCATTCTGGTGTGCCTTTCGGGAATGAATGGCAGCACCCTCTGGTCTAGTCCCCTCCCTGAAGAGGCCCGAGATATTACATGTTTGGATCTGATGCCAGGAAGCACGGCTGGAACCGTCTGCCTTGTGACAGGAACACACAAGATGCTCAGCGCATTCAACGCGACATCAGGTAGGGTCATTTGCCGTGAAAGATCCCTGCTCCTGGGAGCCATTCTCTCGGGTCAGAACAGTTTGGTGGGGAAGGGACCTTTCCACTCTCAGATGGTGGAAGATCTGGTTTACTGCTCTGGAACGTGGATATTAAAGGATATAGGAAAAAGGTTTGAATAGATTGAGTAATAGATCCACAGTTAAACCTGTCTGGGGTTAGGATGGGGCTAAACTGAAATACCCAAACAGAAACTACCCTGAGGTTTTTGGTTTCCAAATAGTCTGCCTACTCTGTTCCATGTACAAAAGACAGCTGAGCTTTGTTTCTTCATATTTGGTGTATATGGGTCTGTGTGTAAACTTGGGCTTAACTACTTAAAACCATGTCAGGGAAAAGCTAAGGTTTGTTGAGGCATGTTGATTTGGACTTTTAGCTTCAAGTATACATGACAAGAGGAATGGAAGGAATCAGATATAAGGAAGGCTCCTTCAGAACCAGGTGTTTATTGCCAATGTACTTGCTAACACCTCGGAGTTGAGTGAAGCTGAATAAATAGCATCCTTTCCAGTTTTGTAGGTTGGAGTTTGGTAGTGGGTTACTTCTGATGAAAAAAATTTGAGTCTGAGTTAACTCTATAGTGGAAGTCATATTGAAAACTTCCTTTGATTTCTTCACTCGTGTGAACATACAGTAGAAGGAGAAAGAGTTGGTTGTCTGGTTGGCTTGCCCTGGGTAGTTCTTAAAGAGTTGTATCAATGGTTGTTCTAATCAGATCACAGAGAGACGAGAGGACTTTTGGACCCCTCTTTCTTAGAGAGACTTAGTACTTTCATTTTACCTAAAAATCTAGCTGTAAAGTTATTGCACAGGTTTGTTAGCAGATCCTTCAGGGTTTCAGCTCACCCTCCCTGCTCCCTTCCTCCCCCGTGTGATAAAAACTAAAGAAAAAAAAATAAGTGAGAGTTGCCACCTGTTGTTCAGCCCATCGAGTTTCTCTTTTCTGGCCTGGGAGCGTGGCATCTGCCTTTACAAGAGGCAGAAAACCGTAATGTGGTCAGCTTATTTGTCCTTTTCCAGGGAAAATCATTTGGACTTTAAACCCAAACTATTTATCCAACGGTACACTGGCTGCCCCGGGGCTGGTGCTGCCAGACTTGGATGAAGACGGCGTCAGAGATCTTGTTGTTCTGGCTATTGGGGAACTGCAGGTAAATGGTCCTTTTCTTATAGTGAATGCTTCAACTCTAGTCAGTTCCTAGGATTGTTAATATAAATGCTGCTTGAAATATGAAGGCTTATTCAAGGGCTTAGGTTTAAATAAGTTCTGTGAGACTAAATAACCATGATGACCCCACTTTCCTGGCCATCTCATTACGGTTCCATTGACTGTCACAGTGGCGCTTTGGATTCCTGCACTATGAGCCCCGGGAAACTATGCAAGCCCTGGTTTCTTTGTATGTAAAAGGGGAATGTTGTATCTACTTGCAGGATCCTAGGGGAGTTGGAACTAATGTATTTGAAGTGCCGAGAGTAGTGCCTAATTTTTATTTACCATGTGTACATTTTGTAGATTATATTATAGATTTAATTTTCATTTCAACTATAAAACAGAAAGACAGAAAGTTAGTAACATATACATAGGAAAAATATAAGTCAGACAGGAGAAAACAGTGAGCAAAGATGTGAGAGTCGGCAGTTCCGCTGAGACCATGCGGACGTTGACCCGAGGACGGTGATCCTGAAGTTTTCTGCCTCAATTGTGCGTCGCTGGAGCTCCAGTGCACTGGAGCAAGTTAGTCTGTGAACAGGTGAAATAATAGAGAACACATTCATGAACAGAATTAATCTCAATTTTAAGTTTTTATTCTGAAGCTTTTTCCTGAGCTCATGTCAAAGTCTAAGACTTTTTCTCAGATGCCCCAAGGTGGACCTGCCAGGAAATGCTTCTGGATAAAAGAGTTGAACCACCAGCAAAGAGTATTTGCAGAAGAATGTGGCTCTAGCTCATTTTGCTTCATTTGATAGCTTGTTTTAATTTTAAGAGTCCATGTGTCTGCTGTTGTGATTTTTGTAATGCATATATGGCGTAGAGTTAACAGAATCTGCAAGTAGCAATGCTTAGAATAGAATGAAGTCTATCAGTGTTTTATGGTTTTCTGCCAAGAACACCATACACTTCTCAGACTGCTCAGCCATCACCGGTTTTGAAGAGCACCGCTCTACCATGCCAGGTGACACTTTGTGAGATGAGCGGAAGGAAGATAGATACGGAGGTAATTTTTGAAGCCTAGTCAGTTTTGAAGGTACTTCCTGTTAGTTTTTCCTCAACTAGCCAGTTGGTCTCAAAGTATGTTGAACCAAAAACTCAGAAATTATTCACATAATCTCTTTTATCCTAATTATTGTAATTGAACAGACCAGTGGTCTAGGGAAAATTTCAATGAAATTTCAGTCCATGAGTAAGTGATTCTCTGAAGGTCCTTAAACTGAAAATATGAGTAGTTTTTTTTTTAATGGAATTATGCTATGGGACAAACTCAACATTTTATAAAGTCTCAGGCTGGAAGATGGGCCAAATCTGGAAGAAGAAATCATACCATTAATTAATTGATTAAAAGATGTGCATAGCAAGACATTGAACATGTTTATATAGCCTGAGAAAGTTTAAAATTTTTGGCCTTAAATACCCCCCATCTTATGAGGCAGCGTGGTTGGTGGGATCAGGGTTCAGGCCTTTAGGGACCCTCATAGTGAGGAGCCCTCCAGTAGAGCCACTGGCTTCTTGTCTACCCCTCTCTGTGCCTTTTTAAAAAAATTTGTCTCTATTTAAAAACAAACAAAAAAATAGTGTATTGCCCAACTTGCCCCAAAGAATTTAATCATTTGTATAACAGCGTGCAGATATGGAATAGTCTCCATTCTGCCTGAAAGGTGATAGAGGGTACTAGAAAAATCTTGGCAAAGTGATGGTATAGAGCATCTTACATTGACCTCTTTTGACCTCTGTACCCCCGACAAAGAAGCTGAGGAACTTGTTTACTCTAAGCTACTGATACAGAAGCTTCTCTCTTTATAAGGAGTGAGACACACTGGGTCTGTGACAGAGTGACTGCGTTCTTAGCTCTGGGTTTAGAGTGAAGTCCCAGCTTGGGACACTGGACCTGGTTTGGGTTTTGAACTGACCTGGTCTAGTGCCCTACTGGGAAGGGACCTTACAAGCCATGTGGTGGACCCACGCACACCACGCTGCAATCTCTGATACATTCCAGACCCTTGGCACCATACTCTCCTTGAGCACCCAGGTGAGTGGGAATGTAACTTATTTGTGAGGCAGTCCATTTCATTTTTGGTTAGGTCTAGAAAATTCTGTCATATTGGTGGAAAATGTACCTTCTCATAGCTTCTGCTCATAGTTTCAGCATCAGTCCCACAGAGCAACTCTGAATGAATCTAATCTTCTTTCTTCACAAAAGCCCTTGAGCCTTCAGCCTTGTCCCTCTGAGCCTGCTCTAATCTTCTTTCTTCACAAAAGCCCTTGAGCCTTCAGCCTTGTCCCTCTGAGCCTGCTACCCTCAGGGATAAATATCCCCAATTTCTCATATTGTTCCTCATGCTGCATGAAGTCTAGAGCCCTCTCTTGCTTGATTTCTTTCTTTTTGTACTCCAGTTTACCCATATCTTTTTTAAAGTGTGGTACCCATATCTGAAAATAGTATTCTATTTGTAATATAACCAGTTTTATTAGTATAAGGAAATCGTTACTTCTTTTGATATAGATTCTGTATTTCTATTAATGCACCAGAGATGGTGAGAGACTTTCTAAGATTTGGTTTTTGTGTATAATCAGTTAAATAACCCACATCTTTCAATCAATTAATTAATGGTATGATTTCTTCTTCCAGATTTTGGCCCATCTTCCAGCCTAAGACTATAAAATTTTGAGTTTGTCCCATAGCATATTAGCTATGCCTTTCAGCTCTGTGGTCAGCTTGAATTCTATCCATTCAAGTCTTTGATAAGAATGATTAATAGGAATAGGACAATAGCAGAGTGCTGTGACATTCCACCAGAAACCCCTCTCTGTACTGGCATTGGCTCTTTCTCTGAGTACTCTGAAAGCCACATCTCTTTATTTTGCCCATAAGAATTCATGATAAAATTTATCAAAGGCTTTACTTAAATCAAGATATTGATACAATCCTCATATTTCCTAACCACTGACTTTACACTGAAAGAAAGTCCTCTAGAACAAGGGTCAGTAAACTATGGCCTGTAGGCCAAATTTAGCCCACTCCTTGTTTTTGTAGATAAAGTTTTATTGGAATGCAGTCATGTCTATTCATTTATGTATTATCTAGCTTTCACACTATAGTGGTAGAGTAGTTGCTACAGAAACCATGACTCACCAAAAACCTAACATATTTACCAATTGGTCCTCCCTAGGAAAAGTTTGCCACCCTCTGGTTTGCTGGTGGGCAGGCCAGACGTATCATGTAATGATGGGAGAGCACTGCCTGCACTGATTCTAGTTGGGACCGAATATTACTGGGGATTTCTGGGTATGAGAGTAGAGACCCCAGGGCTGGAGGTCTGAGGCTAGAATTCTGTGCCTCTGAATGTCCATCAGCAACAACTGTGCTTCAGAAATTGCCTGAGCTACCAATGAAGATTCCGTTCGCACATACCTAACGAAGGAATGGGACATGTGCCTCACTTTCTTACCTCCAGGGAAATAAAGTGAAGCATGTTTGGCTTTGCTTTTCATCTGTGGGACGTGTTCTGAACCCTTAGCTAATGAGAGAAGCTGATTAGGAAACGATAGGGCTGCTGTTGACTTGACCCCCTTCTTTCACTTCTTCAGCCGGATCTGTGCTTTCTGCTGGTGTCTGGCCAGACAGGAAGTCCAGTTGGCCGACCTGTGAAGTACAACATCCTGGGAGTGGGGAATCTGATTGGTCCTCAGGCTTATGTCACCACAAATGGGGCTGTCTACATCCTGTTTGGCTTTGGTAAGAAGCAAGGCTGGTACTTGCTCCTGCTCCCCATTGGCATATGGGTTAGGCCTCCCTTGGGAGGCAGGGTGAAAGCTCAGGAGTTGCTGACTCTGCCTGTTCATCAGCTCCGACTGCAGGGGCCTCTCACTCTCCCCCACCTACTGCAGGTCATGGCTGCTTTTCCCTTGCCGCTCTCTCCAAGGAGAAGATGCTTAATCACTTCTGCATGCCCTCCACGTTGGATCAGTCTGGGTGGGCTCTGTGAGACCCACCTGCCCAGACTCTGTCTCTCCCTCAGATCCTTGCCCTGGGAGCATTCTCATAAATTCAGCTTCTCAGTGTTGGTTCTTCCTGTGGTGCTAGGAAATATCCAAGCTGTTGCCCTGCGGGACATTTTTGTTCAGGCCCAAAATCGAGGCTCACCACCTTCTCTGCAGATAGAAGAGCCAGAATGGGAAAAGCGAAGACCCATCAACCTGTCTGAGCTCATTGACATTTACAGGTAGGGCAGACACCTGACATTGTCACTAGGAGATCTTGTGAGATCTCACATGTCTCTTAAGTTTGATTGGGCCGGTGAAAATGTGGGCAGAGGTTTGGGAGTAAACAGTGCTAGCCTTAATGTGCCACCTTCTGATCTGGTTATCGTGCATTAGAAATGTTCTTCTCTTCATAATATAATGTGTTGGTGACCCTGATTGTGTCACCATCACTTTGCACCTAGGTTGCAAAGAAAGGTGTATGTGTAGTGTTGTGAGTCAGAGCAGAGTGAGATGGGGAAATCTTCCAGTAAGGAGACAGATTCATTTTAAATAGCTGCTTGTAAAACTGCTGAAGTATCTGCCCTTTTCTTTTCCTGTATTTTTCTTAGTTGAAGATTCATTTTT